>NC_060129.1:101562613-101871621 GCF_021461395.2 Schistocerca americana | reverse complement strand
CGGGGGTGTTCTTGGAGGCAGATTATCTGTAAAAATATCCCTACGTTATTCAAAGAATTCGTAAATAAAATATTGTCAACCGATCTGACTAAAAATTGAACTAATTTTTGGCATCACATTAAACCAGCAAGCGGATCAAAACCATGAGTTGAGTCGCTCAGTGACCATACTGTTACAGAAACGGATGATGACCGTCTTAAGGCGAAAAACAGAGCTGCCATGAATCATTCACTCGTTTCCAGAATTCTACATTTTCGGAAATATTGCTTGTACAAATATGATTGGAGCATGAATATAACAGCAAACTCAGCGAGTTTAAACTGTGCTGACCACCTCACATTAACAATGCAGCTCCTTGCCAAAATGCCGACAAAGCGAGAGAAGAGTTTTCTCGTGTTGTAATATGCGGGATAATTGACCGATTGTGGCAGCTGTGGGGGTGAACGAGATTTATGTACGCGGTCCAGAGAAGTCAACAGCAGGTGCAAGCCGCGAACTCTAAACACCGCAGGAAAGTGTGTGGAACACCGTGCGTCGGCGGTCACACATCGAACCGCGCCGTCTGCATTTCTCACAACTATTAAAAGCAGAAGGTTGCGGCCGGCGCCTTCAGATTTGCGCCACAATGCACGGACCGGTTGAGGATGGACATTTCGTCCCCATGCTCATACTTAGCAACGAAGCAATCTTGCATTTATCCGAAAATGTTTATCTCCGCCATGTGAGAGTGTGGCGTACTGAGGATCGTCATAGTTCCTTCACAGAATAACAACGGCCTATTCAGCTTTGTCTGTGACACTGGACAGAAAACATTAACCATGTGCGAATCTGGTTCATGCGCCGCAATTTCATGAGGAATTTCAGTAGCCCACACTCACATTGCGGAGATTAAGTTTTCAGATAAATTCTAGGTTGCTTCGTCGCTGAAGATCAGCATGGAGTGAACCTCCATGGAGGTTCATCCTCCAGTGATCCCTCCGTTGTGGCGCGAATCTGAATGCGCCGGCCGCAACCTTCTGCTTTTAATTGTTGTACGGGCTGCAGACGGTACGGTTCGAAGTGTAACAGCCGACGCACGGTCTTCCACACACTTTGCTGCGGTATTTAGAGTCCGCGGCTTGTCGCTGCTGTTGACTTCTTTGTACAAAAATCTCGCTCACCCTCCTCCACGGCCGAAGCTGCCACATTTGGTCAAACATCCCGCACATTCCAACACACGAAAAATCTTCTCTCGCTTTGTCGGGATTTTCGCAAGGCGCTGCATTCGTAAGATCCGGTGTTCGGCACAGTCTAAGCTCGCTGAGGCGGATAATATCGCGGAAAATGTAGAATTCTGGAAACCAGTGAATTATTTATTGGTAGCCCTGTATTTCGCCTCCTATGTCGTCTTTCGTTGCTGTGACGGTATGGTCACTGAGTGATTCGACTCATGATTTCGATCCCGTTGTTATTTTCATATGAGGCCAAAAGTTATCTTAATTATTAGTCGGAAAGGTTGACAAAGTTGCATTTACAAATTCTTTTAATAATATAGATAATATTTGCACACAAAAGCTGCCTCCAACGATTCTCCTGACAATGTTAAGAATCAAAGCACTTCTCTGCATCCCCAATTAATCACCGCAGCGCCTAATATTTCATTCACAAAATGTACTAGCACTTTCGTACTAACTAATCACAGTTCCAAAACTATGTAGTGGCTTCAATGCTACTACCTATACTACGTACATTACCATCTGCCATCTTGCCGTAAGCAATCAACGGTGACGTACGTAAATGGTGAGTATATGCCTGCTTGTATCCGACTTTTATAACTCCTTTCCAGTACACTATTCAGTAAGTACGAACATGCAAACCAACGCATTTTTCACACCTGACTGACGTACTCATAGACCAATGCACAGGTATCGTTAACAGGTAGCGTGTGTTTTAATACCGTAATTAAATCTAGAACTTCTTACTGTGCAGCCTCAAGAACGAAAAATTAATACGCCAATGGCTTTATTCTTCCTGCAAAACAATGATGAGAAATTTATGTATGATAGTGTTTTCTAACACGTATGGTGAGCTATCAGTGCTGCTATTCATTAACTTTTAAACTTATAGAATCAGTGACGAGTGGCTGCTTTCCTTACCTGAAATACCGATTACAAAATACGAAATGCCACAGTAACTGACCTAACGTTCTTCAAAGGGCAGATGGACCTGTACTGTATCACTGGCTTGTACCGATAATGTACATCATTTTCGTTACCACTCACGAATGATCCTGCTTCCTGTTTATTTTTCATTTAAGGCATACTGATTTTGTAGCTGGGTTCACTGTTGCCTTCCATCTAGTTATGTAGTGTCCCAACACAAAGCTCCGACGTCATTTGCGTGGGAAAATTTAGTCGATAATTTCACATCTCCAGAGAAAAACCGATCGTGAAGGTTTGATATTTTGCACAGAAACGAATATTCTTTTAAATGGCGGTTAACGCAAGTACTGATCAGCTTTTGAAAGCCATCTAACAACTTTTTTTTTGAAAATCGGAAACCGGTAACGGTTTTGTGTAAATAAACTTTGCATATAATATTCGTGGTTGACTGCTGTAATTAAGTTGTAATCTTTATAATTTTACTACAGCCTGGTTTCTCATGCTGTTTGTTTTCGAGAATGCAGCGATAGATAGCAGGTACTACATAGTGTGTCTCAAATCAACATGAATGTTATTCAAAAGGCCATTAGTAATTGATACGCGTTACCACTGCATTGGAAAGCATGTTTCCTCATAATATTAGCAGTAAAAAGTTCAACTCGATTATCCATTACATCATTCAGAAGACGCACTAGATGATACCGATAACTCGCGTCATAAGTATGCACGATAATATTCTTCAGATCCATTTGTTCCTTTTTAGGCCACTCGGCCAATGGGTAAACAAAAATTTGAAAGCGCACGAAAGACTAGAACTTAATATTGCGACGCAGCAAAACGGAGCAAACGAAACAAAACCGTGGACGGGACAGCACGGCCTGTATTCGCCTGGGACGTGTCGACTGGCCGCGCCCACGTGTCAACAGGCGTACGAGGCTGGCTGCACCGATGCCTCTTTGTGCGAAGGCTGCGTCCGTCTTGTGCACACGCAAATTTACACAGGTGAAAACGTACGTTTACACTAGCTACGAACTGTGCCCAATGCTGAAAAATACTGAACCTGCCGTTCCAACTGTGTTTCGATCCATGACGACATCAAAACGGACATAAAACACTCGTCGAAATCTAACGTGCATAAAATATCTGACACAGCAATAATTATCGTTACTGTAACACTCCATTTCTCAGGCTGCGCAAACTGACAACCGTACTGTAACCTGTCAACCCAGCCTAGACCTCGGGCTATGCAACACGTCACTTTTCCACCACAACCTATATTAGAAAAAACACGTTATATAGCAGCCATGTAAACATTACCGCGTTCTGTTGTATCCGTAAGTATATATGACGTCACAGAGTACATCATTACGCCACGGGGCAATGTCGACGCCCCCTATCGGTAGCTGCGACCTGCTCCAGTTTAGACAGTCGCCTGTACTGGGAAGACGGGTATTTGCAGAACCTAACGAGTGTTGATGCTTCAAAAAGGTGAAACAAGACGGACGTCAGACAACTGCAAACTTTTTTTAACTGGCTAACTACTAAATGGTTTATGACCAAATGGGCCACAAATGCGACAGCGAAATTTTCGCGAATCGCTTTTTTCTTCAGCAGAGGCATAGAAGTACCGGGTGGTCGTAAGTAAAATGCAGCCACTCACCGAAGTTCACTGTGGTCTGTAATTATCGTATGGCAACGAAACTTGGCAGGTATGCTGAGGCGTTAATGCGAAACCAGTCTTCGCCGGAGGAAATCAGTTCCGGTTTTAGTTACCAGGTGCGAATCTGTCGTTGTGCAACGTCTCGCCGAAGTCTTCGGTGCTCATACTGAACAAATTGTGCAGCTGGCGGTTAATGACAAGATCTACATTCTGCCTTTCTCACTTGTTTGACCCTTCCTGCCCACGTTCCGTTGCCAATCCGTTACATATGGAAACATTTCCTTACGTCTTTCTTCCGTTGATAGAGCCATTTGGTGGCCAAAATCGGAAATAATTCCTTTCCAGTGTAAATCGGTTCCGCAAGGGGGCTTTAGTATACCAAGTTTCGCTGCCATACAATAGTTGCAGTCCACACTGGACCTCTGTGAGTGGCTCAACTTCAGATTATGAGCACCCAGTGGTACAGTACCGTTACTGCCAGCCCAAGTATCGTGTGAGACACTACACTGTCAAAGATTCTGCTGGTGGACAGAACACGTGAAGAATTAAAAGCACCCAGAAACATTGTACACATTCGTAAGTCACCAGCGATCTTAATCCGTAATTATGGGCAATCGATGTGTGCTTCAGAGAGCGAATTCCACAAATTATCGATTAAATGGCGGCCTTTTTCTGAAACTGTTTTGGCTCCGGCCACTCTTCATTCGTCAACGTCACATTTCCCGACAATTCAGCACTACTAATCTCGCTACACACGAGACGTTTTGGACAGGTCTTCAATTCGGTGCATCAATTGCGTTGCACATTTTGTGACAGCCGAGTATAAGAACGGAAACCACCACACACACTTCAGTGTCACGAAAGTGAGGACCACTTGGAGCTCAGATTTCGGGTTACGCATTATTCATAAAATTCGTGGAACTTTTATTTAATCATCCCGTCCCTCACGTGTGAAGACAGTCACTCTTATGTGACATCACGCGTCCTGTGCTGCGATTGGATGCGGCGAGCAAACTGAACAGTCGCTGTGCTGATCTATGTGTTTGCGAAGTTAAAGTTGGCAATTTCATAGTTTTGGTACTCAAATTAGCGTTTTATGACGATATGCAGTCTAAATGATATACGACATTTCTGAAGTCTTCAAGATTTTGAGTACTTTATCATGCTAAGTGTCGGTAAATCTGGCGTCAGTGGCTACCGATAATTCCCTAAAAGTGACTTACCATCAGTAACGGGTAAGGCTTCTGTAACAGTATCTGCCTAAACGAAATAGTATTTGCTATAGGTTTCAGTCAAATATAATTAGCAGATGCCGCCACAAATGTAATTCCGACGTGATTAAGTGCTCTGACGGAAACTAATAGCAAATCTACCTCGATTCTTGCAAATATTGCACTGGAAATGGCACAAATTAAATCTAGATTCTGCCGTCGTTATAGGTCGCACATAAAAATTTACACTGCATTTTAATCGTGCCATTTGAACGTCCGATAAAGAAGTTGGCAAGTGACGGTCGATCACCATCATTCATTCTTTGGTCACGTAAGATACGACTAATGCGCAAGCACGATTGCGACAACTTTTCTGCACAACAAGCCACTGGGAACACGACGCGCCTCAAAGACCTTGCGTAGCTTCGTCGACACACGAGTCTCTCTTACCCAACAAATAGTAACACGAGAACAAAGCGCTGCAGAGTTCTGTAGAGCAAAAAAATTATGGTGTGTGATCGCTTCTCTTTGATCAGCAAATCACAAACGAAGCGTGACGTCACCGAACGATAAAAGAGAATAAGAAAGTTTTATTTCATGAAACGCAAACATTACGATAAATTCTCAAGAATTCGCCAACAAGGAAAGGATTCTTCGCCTCAGTCTAACGTAGGTTGGGGAAAACAACAGATCCCTCGTGCATCACAACCTAAATTCCAGAAAATTGTAAAAATACTGAAATAAACGCAAGTGCTGCGTTTCATCGCCAGAAGCACGTCGGCATGACGCCACGAGTGGAGTACAGGATTCGGAATGCCTATGCACTAAACAACTTCGGACGTCTGATTACTTTGCAGACGAGTTAACGTCTGTAATATTTGAAGTTAAGCGTGTAAGCGAGAAAAAGTTTTGGAACTCTTTAAAATTATTCTCAACGTGTGTTCGAAGTCGCGAAGTGCTGAAATACTGGGTGAATAACGTTCGCGTATTTCAGCGCCGTGCGTTACGTTACCTCGCGACACGCCAAGTTTACAACTGTGATACTTTTCTTACTGTGTGAAAGCCGTAACGTCAGGTTATACCTTTGAATGAGTACCTTACAACATTTTAGATGTTCAAATTCGGCCACATTAAGCGAAATGTTGAAAAATAAACTTCTGTCAGCCCTGCAAGGCGCAACAGAGGCAACCTGCTGTCACTCTCGGCTGGCGGTCCAGAATTACAGACAGCCACGGCTGCTGGAGTCAGTGGCAGAAGACGCCGTGCCGCACTGAAACTCACTCAGCCCGAAGTGCTGACTGTTTGATGTTTTTCGCATACTTGCGTCCTCTACGAACATTGGTTATTTCGTTGCAGTGACGTAGCCAGGAACGCGTGGTTTTCGTTTCCAACAACTGTGGTACGAGAAATCTGCAGGAATCGACAATGGTACATCGAAACACTGCCCGACTGCATGTGTCGCTATTTTCCGTTCGTTGCACGCTATTCTCGCTCAAGGTATCAACGATTAAACGACTGTAACAAGGCTATAAATAACGAGTAATACATTATTACACACTCGACGCGCTAATTTAACAAACTATTCGCCATCTCTTTGTTCGTATCGATCCTAATTGTCAAAGTAAGACAATGTATTAAACAAGAGCAGTTCCGTCGTGAGTTACGCGACAAGCCACACAAAAGCGAGCAGAACGACAGCCGCAGCTTCCAAGTACCCCACTGGAGGCCGGCTGCCCGCCTCACCTGTCTCTGGTGTTCTCGCCGAGAGGCGGGACTGCGCCGCACGCCGCCACACGCCTGGCCGCTCCGCCACAGCTGGGCCGCACAGACAGCCGGGGCGCGCGGCTGCCCCATTTCTCTCCCCCCCCCCCCCCCCCCTCCGACAAACAACACGATGACGTCATGAGGCTGAGTTGCTAGCAACGAGTTAAAATTTCATAGAGTAGCTGAGATACTAGTTACAGCGCTCCTAGCGGCAACCAACGCTAACTCGGCCGCCATGTTCTCCTTAGTCAAAACATTAGGAAAGCGTTACTGTTGTTTGTGTTGGAAGTGTGTCAGCTGTTGTGATATTACTGCAATATTTAACTTTTCTAGTTGACTTTTTTGTTACAAAATATGAAGTCAACATGCCTGCAGTGTGTTCAGCGTTCAACTGCACAAATCGCAGCGATAAAACAACAAATATATCTTATTATAAGTAAGTATATTAGTACCGAAATACGACACACGTTTTTTAATGTTTATTAAAGAGTCATTTGCATTGGAACTGTAATTATGCTTAAGACAAATGCAGGAAGTAATTTATTTATCGTTGATTACAGATTTCCTTTAAAAGATAAGGAAATTACAAAAAGATGGGTTATAAATATGAAGCGAGAAAACTGGTTTCCTACTACAGTCAGTTACCTCTGTTCAGCTCATTTTGAAGAGAAATATATGTACCACACAAATATCCAGAGGCGCCTTTTGTCAAAACCAGTACCTACTATCTTTAACTTTCCATCACATTTACAAAAGCAAGAAAGTATTACGACCACAAACCAGAAAGCGATCTTTCGACAATTTCCAAGATAGTGCTATCACAGTGACATCATTAGCACAAAGTAAGTCAATAGTTTAATTTTACTCCGTGTTCTTATTACTTTGAATTACATACTTTCTATTATAATCTTATGGTGTAACTCTGTTACAAACTTATGATGTAACCACATTCTTTCAGTGCCTGTCGGACCCACATCTGTTTCTGCTGACCACAGTTACTGTCTACCAAGCCCTAAGAAGTTGAAAACACAATATAACAGTGTACAAGCAGAGAATGTGCGACTAAAGAAGCGGATAAAGCAAATGAAGCAACTTAGTGTACGACACAAAAGAAGAAAAGTGCAGTTACAGACTTTAGTTGCTGATTTGAGAAGAAGGCTATGTAGTTCAGTTTCTGATATGTTAAACAGTGAACATGTAGTTGGTTTGTTGAAGGAAGTATTGGAACTTCAGTGCAGTGCTAAAGTATGCCATTATTCTCAGCAAATAAGGAAATTTGCCCTGACCCTACACTTTTATTCTGCCAAGGCATACAGCTACTTACGAAAATTTGTGAAATTACCCCACCCAAGAACGCTTCGACTTTGTTATTGAATTACTATGCTTGTGTTAACTACTTGTAACACATATTTCAAATAAATTCTCGTTCACAGTGTACTGGTTTTTGAGGCTTTGACTGTTTACTTTGAAATAGCGACAAAAATATCGCATTTCTGCGCCCGTTACTGTTTCTAATAGTTAACCACAGCATGTTTAGAAGTTTCACCGTAATATTCTGGTGGTACCTGCTCTAATTGCATTAATTTATAGGCAGCAAGTAACGTTATAGTGGATGGACAGACTTATTTGAGTTGTCTTGTAGTGTTATCTACATCGAAAAGTTTAGCCATATTTCGACAAAAACATCCCTTTTTGCTGTCAGTGTACACTGAAATCACTGCTGTCTATTAATTGTTTTAGAAAAAATAAAGCTAGTGTGGGCTATTTCAAGTAAGTCAAACGCAGTTACAAGGGGGCGGGAGACAGCAGACGAATGCCTTGACTAAAGAAAACATGGCGGCCAGAACTTCAATTTGCTTCAAACATGGCGGACCTATAGCCACTCTATGAAATTTTAACTCGTTGGTTGCTAGCTCGGCCCGCGGCATGCGAGGGAACGGCTGCAGCAGAGCGAGCGAGGCGTCTACGTCCGTGTCGACACTGCCGGACCGACTGCGTCCATCCACGCCACAGTCCGTTCATCTCGTTCCGTGCTATACAGTTGGTAACAACCCCCCCCCCCCCTTCCTACATGGGGCTCCTAAAACCGGATTTCGTAAACCAATTTCCCAATACCACTTCTGGTGAACACAACAATGGAACCAAGGCGTTGTATTTTCGTCACGGGATGAGGATAGATGCGAACAGAAGATTGTATTCGTACTTACGCATTAGCTATTCACGGTCATATGACACATTTGTAGTCGATGCAACCGACGTGGTGGTGTTGGGTCCCTATGGGACTAAACTGCTGACGTCATCGGTCCCTAGGATTGCACACTACTTAATCCAACTTAAACTAACTTACACTAAGGACAGCACACACACCCATGCCCTAGGGAGGACTCGAACCTCCGAAGGGCTGAGCCGTGCAGATGCCACCGACGCCATGTCTTCGGACTGTTACTGACAACAGTGAGAGGCAGGCGGCAGTTGCAACACAGGTTTCGGCGAGCTCGCTTGCGTGCGCTCCATTGTCTGTTGGCTGTTGTGTGTAAAACTAACTCGCGTCCCTTAATACGAGGAGAAGAAAGTGTTCTTCCTCTAAAACGATGAAAGAAGAGTTCCCTTTCTTGAAGTACACCACGACTATACAAACATACGCTGTGTCGTTCGGTGTTTCTCACTGAATATGGCGGACGTGTCGATAAAACACAACGCACAAAGAAAAACAAGCACCTGTTGCCAGTTTTTGCAAGAATTTCTAGCAGCGTAACTTTCCTTTTAAGTACGAATAAACTACAAACAGAGGAAGACTTTGGCGTATCAAGTTGAAAATTATGTCACATTCTAGCGTCGATGGCGTGATGGCGGTGGAAAAGTTTTGTGCTTGTGGCTGAAGCCAGGGAAAAGTTACGGCCACGTATGTGACACGCTTGGACAGTCGAAACGACGAGCGGTCAAGAACGTCTTTTAGATCTGATGACCAACATGCATCCATACTCTCAACGCATGCAAGGATTTTTAAACAGGTTTGTACAGTCATTTGGGTTAAAATTGTTTCTTTTGAAAGAGAGTGTTCAAGCATTCCTCATTGCTCCGTGACTGGGCAAACTATTTCGACTTTTGTTCCACGTGTCAGTCTGCAACCACTTGCATATTAAGCACTGCCGATAATTCACTGCCGTGCATCCAGCCCGGGAAACGCATAATGTGGAGATGTAGACGCCTACTTTAGAAAATGTACACATATTCTGCACTCATCGCGGCCGGCCACGTTCCGTGATACACAGCCGTGACGTCACAACATGGACACACTCGTCCTGTTTATTACGACCGACTCTGCAGCGCCGCATATACAGCCCCTACCATCGAAAAAGCTTGGCCTTACAGTCTTCTTACTCACGATGATATGCTTAGTATTGCAAAAGATTTGTCCTATTATTAAGTTTTAGCATTTGAATCGTGTAATTTTTGTCCTACTACAGCTTTAATATACTCTCAGTACATGCAAATGGCGTACATCTTATCGATCGTTACGAAAACGATGATCACAAGTGCCAAACGCACAAATTTCCATTTTATTTTCTGCATCGACAATAGAATCGTACAACCTTTGTTGTCAAAAGGTTTTTGTTGGAGTATGCTTCCTCCTCCGCCAAGTAGTGCTGTGATTTCTTACACATTCCAGCCACGTACGAAATCAGCATGAAAGTTGCCTTGATGGCAATAGAGAAGAAAGTTATCATTACTAGGTGCTCGTACGAAGTTTGGTGTCCGCTCTCCGACGTGTCCGAAAAGCCCATACTAGAAAAATGTAGTACGAAATGGCACCCATCGTACATGTACCTAATCTTTGAAAACCATGTCCCAATTAGGGCAAACACTGTTGCTAAGCTAAAACCACTGTGTTCTACTAGAATCTTTAATTTGTTTTTAATACACTGACTTTGCATAAGCAAGCGTGTCAGGTGCTCAGCACATTTCTGCGGATGACGCATACTACTTTTGTTTCGTTCAACCCTATGCTTCGAAGTAAATGTCGAAACTAGCAGTTACTGTTTTGGAGTTTATCCACATACGGTTCAAGAGGCAATATTAGCAGCTTTCAGTGTAATCAAGATTTCTAACAAATGAAGCTACGTTGTCTTCTGATCTTAAGAAACTGATAGCACCTCTTAGTTCCGACAGATTATATTTAACCGTTCCTCTACGTGGACCACAACGTCACACATGCTATGAAAGTGTTGTGCCGCAGGTATATATTGAGACCAGAAAGAAAAAAATACGATGAAATCATTATAAATAAGTTCCTCTCATTGATTTCTGTGTATGTTATTCAGCTTTCTGTGTATGCAATGCTTTATTTGAGAAGTAAGGATGCGTCTCTAGTTAGTAACGGTAGCTCTAGTTAGTAACGGTAGCAAACTTTTGCCCACAGCTGAAACTCCGGTCGCAAACCACAGACGCCATGAAATGACGTCGCCCTTACTAACGAGCCCATGAAGCGAGTTGATCAACTCTGGGTAAATTTTCTGTTTTTTAGTTTCATCGCTTGCGGGAATAGACTGAAAGAGCATTGTGTTGTCTCCCTCAACCCACAGAAAACGCGATAAGAAATTTTACGCGCTCCCGATTAAACTACAACTAAGAAAAGCCTTCACCTCATCACCGTAATCGCAATTCCTTCCAGTTCGCCGCTCGGTAGTTCCTCAGTTCATATAAACGGACGATTAAAACGGCACGGCGTTTATAATAAACTGCCACGACACCTGCTGTGGCCAGAAAATTCCGTTACAACTGGGAACGGAGTTGCTCGCGACGGCATTCTTGCCTCAGACGCCGTCCGTGCTCTTGTCGAGTCAAAAGTTTAGTAGCAGTTCGACATTATTAACCCTCTAACCGGAACATCTTTTACTCGGCGGTAAGATGGAACATCGGTCTGCTAGACCGCTAGGACATTTAAAGTGTATTTTTCTCTATTTTTATGACTTTTCCGCACTTCTACGTTGCTTCTCTCTCTCTTTAAGGTGTAATTAAACATAATAATAGGTTTTTGAACCATAATATTTGTTAAAATACCAGTAAATTCAAGTTTATTACTAGGAAAAACTTTAATTTGCAGTGTTTTGTTGTTTACACATTACTCCTTTAGAAATACTTTTTTTTTACATTATTATAGTTACAACACAAAGAAAATGAATACTAAAATGTAATGCAAAGAAAAAATTTAACTTTTATTTTTAATTGCACAAGTCTTGCACACTTTTCGTGAACACTCCAAGCACGTTGGTTCTTCGCAAGAAATACACTTGTAGGCAGTTTTCCTCTTTTTTTGATATGGACAAAATCGACAGGTTTTTCTTTTACCAAGTGTGTCCGTCGGACACTCATCAACTCGAACAACAAATTTATTCCGTTGGCTAACGATTTGCTTTTCTTTTGCTGCCTCTTCTTCTAAAGATGAAATAATACTTTGTAGCTCTTGAGGCAGATTGGAGATTGCCAGTCGGGATTTTACGAAATCGTAGACCAAATATAGAGAAACTCTTTTCAGGAAATCAAAACGTGATACGGTTTTCTTCTCTCCAAAAAGTCCATAAAGTATACTTGCGTTTGATCCAGCCATGGCCACCATGTGGTAAAAAATAGCCAACGGCCACCTTCTTGTTTTGCGATTAGTAGAATAAACACTGCACTTCATATCTAGCGTGTCTATTCCACTTTTTGTGGCGTTATAAAAAGATATGATTTCAGGTTTATCATTTGAAACGTCAGTGTAATTGGAATGATGCATTGACGAAAGAAGTAGGACTGCCTTATTCCTTTTTGGGACATAAGAAAGCAGAGTCATTTCTTTCGTAAAGCCATAAAGGCTGGACCCAATTTCACGATCGCTTCTTGCTTGAAATTCTGCTGGTATCTGGGGTCTGTTTCTTTTTAGTGTCCCAACTAATGTCAAATTGTGAGCTAGTAGCTCCTGGGCAAGTTCCACAGAACAAAACCAATTGTCGCAACTAATATTTCTGTTTGTGCCATACAGCCCTTTAGATAGGCGGATTACAGACTGCGTGGGAATGCTCTTTTTCTTTTCTGCTGTAGAAAGTGTGGCTCCATCACAGCCTTTGCCGGAGTAGATGTAGGCATTGTAAATATATGCATTGTGTGCATCTGCCAGACCCATGACCTTAATGCCATATTTAGCCGGTTTATTCGGCATATATATACGAAATTTAACCCTCCCTCTGAAAGGCACCAAAGTTTCATCAACTGTCAAATGCGCTCCAGGGCTATAAATTTGTTGGCAGTTCCAAATAAACTTATTAAATATGTCTGTAATGGCAGCAGCTGGGTCATATTTTTCCCTCTGTTCCCTCGTGCTCGAGTCATCGAATCTAAATGCCCTAAGCAATATTCCTAATCGCTTTTCTGTTATTATTGATCGAAAAATTGGCCTCCCCAAGACCGAAGTGGAAAACAGCGAGGTCATAGGCTCCCTCGCAGATTTGAATATGCTGCAAAGAACTGTGACTCCAATCACAGCGTTCACTTCCTGCACAGTAGTGTCTCTGTAAGCTACACTTTCTTTTAGTTCAATAACAGAACGAATTTTGGCCAACTTTTCATTAGTATGCTTTACAATCGTCTCAATCATGTCGTCAGTAAACAAAAGGCGCCACACTTCACCTGGGAGTGGGTTTTTCCCCACGGTAAGAGCAGGCCCTTGTATCTTTGATAGCCGTACCTTTATTATATTGGATGCTGCTGTTCGCGTCTTAGAGCGAACAGGAGTTGATGACCATGTGAAACACTTGTTTCTTCCGTAGTAAGAAACTGGAAGACGACTCTCATCTAGAGTGTCATCAGAACGCGTAGATGAGCTAGCAACATCAGCAGGCTTCTGTGGAGTGATTAGTCTGCTTCCACCAGAAGTTATGTCAGACTGTGGTTGCTCTCCAGTTTCTTCGCGAACTGCGGTATTTTCGACTTCAAATATTTCTCGAATAGTTTCATCATCGCGATCATCATCATTGGGAGAGTCATCGTCATTATCTGTTTCATTGCGAGGATCTTGGATAGTAAGGTCCTCATCTGGAATGCATGATTCATCTGAATCCACTTCCGAGTCTGATTCTTCAAGGTAATTTTGAGAGCGTGCAAGGGCTACAATTCTTTTCGACCGATTTGAAACATATTTCGGACCTTCCATTGTAAACCTGCAAGGAAAAAGGGAAAAATGAGTTTTAACGAAATTTAATGGGGATAATTCTATCGCTGTAATAAGTTTGCGCGGTAAATTGGAGAATGTGTGTGAAAAACGGAAAGAGGAAAAATTAAAACGTTAAATACGAGTTGTTACACTTTTTTCTCGTTCTTCTATGAACACAAAAGTATTAAGCATCGTGTGGTGGCAAAAATTTCAATCAAATAGATGAAATGTTGCTACACAGAAAACAGAAGAGTTCAAAGAGTGGAACATCGGTCATACAGACCGACAAATGCGTGATACTTTTAGGAACACCGGTCTGGGAGACCGGCAAAAATTTGACACTTTTAGGAACACCCGGTCTGTCAGACCGGGAGGGGAATGCATTTTTTCGGAACACGGTCTCACAGACCGACAATACGTAACAAAAATTCTACTTACTTGAAAACAATGCATGCGCCGACAATACGTTGTTGGCCAGCTGCGGTTCGGGACCCGACTGAAGATTACTGGGCTTCTCCCCACCCTCACGAACAATGCAGCGCCGTTAGCATTGTTAATGTCAACTATGGCGGTATCTCAGACCGATGTTCCGTTCAAAGGGTAGGTCCATCGCCCTTCTCCTCGGCAACGTATGGCCGCCGTCGTGCTGCCAGGGAACATGTCGGTGACTGCGACGCTGTTTCCTCACGTAGGGACGTAAATGATTCGACGAATTGGTCTGGAGGAACGCCGCTGTCTCGATTGAAATTACTGTTGCGAAATCTGATCAGTGTGGCCTCTCTGATAACAGAAAACGTTAAGCAATATTATGATTTAAAAAAGTCTGTACCCCCGGTTTTGCGTTGATAACAGTACTGCAAATATTTTTGTCTGAAACGAAAGTGCGAAACATTATACACAGATAAGTCGAATTTATTTTTTCGTTGACAGAGCTTTGTCACTGCCTCAGCGACTGATTGTTGCTGTTAGCATCACGGATTGTTGCCACTTGTAACTCTCCCGCGAGTAATGGCTGTTATATGAAGTAAACGAGAACGACAGAGAAATTTGCATGCATGAGTTAATCGTCTTAATAAGAGCGAATCTATATTTGACGCAGAGACTACATTTTTAAAATGTACCCACACCACAACCTCGCGTATCCCTCAAGTTGCGAGACGCGTGTCCACTCCCACATATGAGTCACACTGACAGTCGCTGGCCAGTTTTACCATCTTAACGCATCCGCACACTTCCTGTTTCGCACTCGACACATTCATGGATGGCCTTCTGTCTCAGCTGCCTCCAGCTGATGTTATTCTACAGTCCCGAGAAGGAGGCGATTGTGTGAGAAGATCTTCCGGAAAACGTGTAGAAATCGTCAGAAAATACCGTCTAAACGTTTTTATCCAAACCAATTAACGCATGTGATACGTTTATTATACTCACCTGGATGACTTGCGCAGTGAGGAATAGGAATAGCAGTAAGGGGTGGAACGCGTTTACAGTCCATGGTTTTCAAGACGTGTAACTGCCTAGCAAAATTCCTCTAGAGTCAAGGCGAATTCCTAATCACGTACATAGTATTAGCGGATATGTCACCAGCCACAGTTTGAGAACAAGTAATAATGAAGTTGACAGCATCATCTGTTTTTTATCGATGCGAAATCTAAACCCAAGTGTGAGGCCTTGTTTTACTTCGTGGCAATGTATCAGCTGTTCACCTTCTGTTTGTACAAATTGCATTCGTTAACGGTAACAGATAACAGAGGAGGAGGGCCACATACGAGCCAACAATTGATCTCTCTGAAAAGGCGATGAACAGGGAAAAGCTTTTTTCAGTGGTATTGTCGTGTCGCAGGGCGGCGCCGATCGAGAGAACGAAGATCACCAAAGCTTTATTTTACTGCGCGTGATTGCGTTATAGGCCGCTCGTTGGCGCATGTGAAACTGTGGACTCACACCAAGTTTCATGAGTTCGACCACAGAGGTACACATATACACAGCGGGTGCATCTATACTGGCTGTGAGGTTCGGAACCAAATGGATTAGACAGTTACATTATCTACACCTGGAATCAGTTACTGATTTCAAAACTGATCTTGTTGTGTTAGTGTCACACATGTAGTAAGTCAATTAACCTACTTTCTCCAACAGTCGCAATGTTAATGCGACAACTGTCCTTGTTACGTTTGGCCAGGTAGAGCGACAGCAAACGTTTCAAACACTGTCCTGACAATTCTTTATTTACACAAACGACAGAATTGCAGTAATTTGAGAATTCCTGTTCTTGTTGGACTGTGGCTCATTTAGGTGGCCGCTTCCACAGAAGACTAAATATCAGTTCCACGGGAAGCACATATTTTTCTGGCCCTTTCCTCAGGACTGCGTGTCATTATGCTTTAAGAAGAAACATCCTTAGTGTCCTGTTTTTATACGGAATGAAACGCTATGGCTTATGCTTAATCCAGTACAGATGCCGACACAATATCGAGATGACGTTACTTGAAGAGTAAATTCATAGTAGTGGGTTAGAGAGAAACGTTCTGTCGTGTCAAAAATTTTCGCCATTCGTAGAGCTTTCGATCTGACGACCGACATAGCCTACATCCCTACTTTCATCCAACCCAAGGATTTTGGAAACTGTTTGCTGCGTAGCTTGTGCTGCCATACGGCTTGAGATTCCTCCTTTTGAAAGAGAGTGTCCAGACATCTCCCAGTGTCACGTCAATCAGCAAACTGTAACGACCTTCGTTTCACGTGTGTTTGTGACGGTCTGCATGCTCATGTATGATAAGCCAAAGCGGGAAGTCACCGCTGTCAGCCCGGCCCTAGAAACGCATATGCAGATGTATAGACGTACTTTGGAAAGTTTACGTATGTTCTGTACACATCGCGTTGCGTGGTACATAACAGTCACCTTATAACATCTGCACTCGTGTCCTGTTATTACGACCGTCTTTCAAACGCTACATATGCGCCCCCTACCTTTTGCTTTGTTCACTAACATGATACGTTTACTGTTCCAAATGATTCCTCCTATTATCAAGTTTGAGCATTTAAAAGGGTTACTCTTTGTTCAGTTAAGATTTTATTTACTCTTTCAAGATATAAATGGCGTATAACTAAAAGTTGTTTGGAACATTGCGGGTTACAAGGGCCAAACGCACGAATTTCCATCCCTTTGATTTCTGCCTCGACAATCGACTCGCGCAATTTCTGTTGCCAAAGTGTTAACGTTGTAGTTGCATCTTCCTCCGCAAAGTATTTCTCTGACATCTTATAGATTCCGGGTACATATCAAATCATATGATAGTTGTCTAGATGGCGACACAGAAGAAATTTATTGTTAATATCTGCTTCTAACAAATGTATTGTGCACTCTCCGTCGTCTTTAAATAGTCTTTACTACGAAACTGTAGTAGAAATAGGTGTCAATCGTACATGTGCGTAATCTTCGAACACCGTCACCCAATTACAGGAAGCACGGTTGCTGTACTACAATCACTGTGTACTACTAGAATTTTTAATTTTTCGTTGATACACTGATTTTTACGTAACAAAGCGTCTCTAGCACTCAGATTTCCATGAATAATGCATAATACGACTCTTTTGTTTTTGTGAAATCTGATCTGTGCGGCCTCTCTGATGACAGAAAAATGTAAAGCCCTTTTATTATGTAAATGAATGTCTATATTCCTCGAATTTTCGTTGATAGCTGCACTCTAAATATTCTTGCGTTAAGCGCTTGGCGAAGTGTTGCACTTAGATGAGGGAAGTAGAAGACGGCGGAAAATACTTGAAATATTGCGCACTTCCCAGAATTAGCTGTTCCCTTCGCTTCCGTTGTTACATATATTCAAGTCTCGGGAGGCGTCTATTGGTGACACACTACGGCGACGTCCTAACGTCGACACTCGCGACTCATTCATTACGAACGATCCTGCACTGCCTAACATGCTACCCCTGTAGTCGAATGACCCTGGCCTCATATTCTTCTTATTAAAGTACTGAAGAAAAAATTTTTTTTTCATTTTAATATGTCTCATTTTTCCTTTAGTATACGTCAGATACACCTTGAAATCGCAAACAGCGGACGTCTTTCCGACTGGTTTTACCTCTCCCTGTTACAGCTGCCAACGATATCATTGTAAATCGCTCTATCTGCTGACTCAGCGAAAGGATCGCGCGAGCATGTGGACCACATGTTTACATCGCTGTGACATCTTCTATCCGGAAATGTTCCTGAGGTTGTATATAAAAACAGGCCCGTACTCATCTTGCTGACAATGTGTAAACACGTAAAGTTATCATTTTTGTAACCTCTTGTCGAGCATGCCGACCATTCTCCATCGTGTTTGAACAGTCGATTACCACCAAGCCATGTAAGAAATCGATGAGCATTTTACATCTACACCTAATTGACAACCGTGCGCCAGTAATCGTAGCTTTGGTCACTCAATATAGCACCTCGGAACACGTCAATGGACGTGGATAATACTTTTGAACGTCCCTTTACATGCAGTTTCCCCCTCCTCCTCCTCCTGCTCATGATTTCATTTGCTAATGTCTCCTCTCGATATTAGGAAAACACTGGTAAATCCGCTGTACGAAGGACAGTCGCATTGCAGAGATGATGCGCGTATAAAATATGGAACTCGCAACATGCACGTTTCTTCAGACTATAGTGCGCGTCATTTACGATGGTGGCTGAGTTTATGTTCGTTCTGTACATCTGACGTCACAAAACACAGTCAGCCAATGAACAGAGAACGACGTTGCCAGAGCTCGAGTGCAGTGCAGAGCACTGACGAGTGTCTTCAGGTTTAGAAATGGTCAGTCATAGATAAAGTAACTGAACAAAAGCAACGTCTTGATAGCAGACTTTCTTTTATAGAAAGTTTGGAAAAAGCATTCTTTATACCAGTTGCTTCATATTCTATTAATTAATTAAACCAAACAAGCAATAAGCCTCCTAATTCAGGTGATAGCAAGGAAAGGTGTTTGTATCATTCTCACGATCTGCTTCATCGCAATAAAGAACAGCGGTAATTGTTTATTTCCTATTGTACTTCGATGAAACGTGATAAATTCATAATCATACCAACTGTGTTTGTCGGTATTTTGCGTGACATTTTAGTGTCCTCCAGGAGCTCGTTGAATGACGAGCTGCTTTAGCATAATGGTTGAGGTGTTCGACTTTCAAGTGAAAGTTTCTGAGTTTAAACCTTGATGAGTGCCGAATATTGTTTTATTTAAAAACAATTTCGAAGTGTCTTACTTGATGAGTTTTATTCATTTGAATGTAATTTTTTGAAATTTATAGTGCTTTGTCTCTTCATTATAATCACAATAAGGTTTTCTAATTTTGTCCTCCAATATTCCTTTTCACAGCAATTAAAAACAATGGAAAGGCACACATACAATATTCATGTTATCTGTTCAGTTTGTATATCTTATCTTCCGCAGTCGCTGTTTTACTATTCACATTGAGATATATTCTTTTGCGACAGTATTAAAAGTATTATTTAGAGCAGAATTTCGGCTCATACGTTGCCGAGCTACTTGACTGTCTGACGCAATTCTTTGCTTCGCTGCTTTGGCAACATCATATTCAATGTTTTCGTCGACTGATCGATGTTCTGGCAAGTATTTGCTGTCCGTTGTGACAAACACAAATTGTTGGAGCACTGCACCTCACTGACAATATATTTTAGTTTCTATGTTTTATTACGTCCACAATTCAGTTTTGTGTGCTTCACCAACTTTGTTTTAATCAGAACGTTTTAGAAAAAAGCGAAATGACTCTGGTATAAATAAAAGTTTTATTACAGTCGCTAAAGATGGAATATTTCCCAATTTATAAACACTGTTTATGTTATAAAGGACTGGCCGGAGTGGCCGAGCGGTTCTAGGCGCTACAGTCTGGAACCGCGCTACCGCCATGGTCGCAGGTTCGAATCCCGCCTCGGGCATGGATGTGTGTGATGTCCTTAGGTTAGTTAGGTTTAAGTAGTTCTAAGTTCTAGGAGACTGATGACCTCAGAAGCTAAGTCCCATAGTGCTCAGAGGAATTTGAACCATTTTTTTGATATAAAGGGTGTTCATTTTAACTGGGGACACTGAAATCTCTTGAAAACGACACACAGAGCCAAAAGAAATCCTAATAAAAATTAGTTCCTCTCGGAAGGGGACATCAAGTTATAACAAATTTGACCACAAATTCGTCCGATTTGGTATCATTGGATTTTAGTTATAAATTTGTTTGATCTGATGTGTAGATTTTCGGATGTTTCAATGTCTCCAATTGAAATGAACACTTTGTACAGTTGGAACCATGAACGACTGCGGTCGATTTAAGGCTCGTTCTACGCACCTGACATCACGCATCCGCTGACAGCCAATGAGTGTTCAGCAGTTTTCTGAGCGGTCTGCTGTGAATGTCTTGGTGAGTGCGATTGTTAAATGTTATTGTAGTAATTATTTGGTGAATTTTTGTCACGTTTGCTGCAAGTTGTCATGGTTGGTGATGGTGGTAAGCGACAAACTCTCCATATACAGGCGAGGGAGATAATTTACAGGATACATGCTTTTTTCAAGCGTGGACCAGAAAAGGGTGGACCTATCACAGACGTCGCCAGATCTCAGGAACGCACTGCAGGAGCGACAGGCGTTAGCTTGAGAACCGTTCATCGGATTGCCAATGAAGGAAAATAATCTACAGAGACCTGTGGAAGTCCACTTTTCAGATCGCCAGGGAAATATCGCACTCGTGAGAGGACTCTAACCAATTTACATAACTTCGCCAAAGATGTTCTAAGATGTTGCAAGACGAGAAGTGCTCAACATGTATAACACAGGCGAATTTCCTACTATAAAAAAAATCACTGTGAAAATACGCGAAACCATAAATTTTAAAGGTAGCATGACTTCAATGAATAGAATACTTAGAAACATTGGATTCAAATACGTACATACAAATGACGGAGAAAATTTTAATGGAACGTAGTGATATTGCTGCTTCAAGGGCACAGTTTTTAAGACGTATTATTGAAGTAAGAAAATCCGGGAATAAGAACATTTTTTTCTCGGACGAAACATGGGTAAACCAAAATCACACAAGGAAAACGTGTTGGAAAATTAGTGATGGTTCGGATGGGTGTAAAGTACCAGTTGGTAAAGGTGGACGAATAATTGTGCTTCACGCTGGTTTTGCTTCTGGATTCATTCCTGAAAGAAAATTAGTGTTCCGGGCAAAAAAAAAGACCGTTTGGGGGATTATCATTCCGAAATGAACTCGGAGACAATTAAATTGTGGTTTAGGAATTAGTTTCTCCCTTATTTGCCTGCAAACTAGGTGATTGTAATGGGCAATGCTAGTTATCACTCCGTTGTTGTTGACAAGACACTCACAACAAGTACAAAAAAAGCCGATATCATGTTGTGGCTTGCACGTAAAAATATACCACATACTGCCAACCAAACTTGTGCTGAAATGCTGAATGTTGTAGCGTTCCATAAGCCTTGCACAAAAGTTTATGAAATCGATTGTATTGGATAGAAACATGGACACATAGTTTTGCGTTTGCCACCGTACCATTGTCAATACAATCCGATAGAGTTAATTTGGGCACAAGTGAAAGGGTATGTCGCAGAACGAAACGAGACATTTAAAATTGCCGATACAGAAAGGCTTTTGCACGAAACACTTGACAGAAATACTCCTTCAGCATGGGCTGAATTTGTATGGCATGCACAAAGGCTGCAGGAGAAGGAAATGGACAGGGAAATTGTAATTGACAATCTGCTTGAACCCATAGCCATCACTCTAAGACCTGATGACTCGGGCTGCGACACTGACTACAGAAATGCAGATGACAATCGCAGTGATTGACAACAATGAAAGTTAAGGCACTTACACAATAATACTGATGTTCTCTTTTTTGTTTTTGTTTCACAGTCGCCGTTTTCCCAATGACGTTGAAACATATTCCTATTCTGCAACTGTAATAAGCGTCTCATTTAGATGAGACGCGTTTTTCTCTTTCGAAGCATCTTCAGTGGACAGTATTCTGTCTCCTTCATTGCCAAGTCACCTTTCGCAATTTGGTGCTGCGGTAACACAATATTCAACGTTTGTGTCGGCTGATCATCGTTTTAGCAAATAAATGCTGTTTGTGTATGCCACACACAAAAGTTATATTTGACATAGCTCAGAGCACTTCACTGATACACAGTATATTCACAGTCGCCGTTTTCCCAATGACATTGAAACATATTCCTATTCTGCAACTGTAATAAGCGTCTCATTTAGATGAGACGCGTTTTTCTCTTTCGAAGCATCTTCAGTGGACAGTATTCTGTCTCCTTCATTGCCAAGTCACCTTTCGCAATTTGGTGCTGCGGTAACACAATATTCAACGTTTGTGTCGGCTGATCATCGTTTTAGCAAATAAATGCTGTTTGTGTATGCCACACACAAAAGTTATATTTGACATAGCTCAGAGCACTTCACTGATACACAGTATATTCACAGTCGCCGTTTTCCCAATGACATTGAAACATATTCCTATTCTGCAACTGTAATAAGCGTCTCATTTAGATGAGACGCGTTTTTCTCTTTCGAAGCATCTTCAGTGGACAGTATTCTGTCTCCTTCATTGCCAAGTCACCTTTCGCAATTTGGTGCTGCGGTAACACAATATTCAACGTTTGTGTCGGCTGATCATCGTTTTAGCAAATAAATGCTGTTTGTGTATGCCACACACAAAAGTTATATTTGACATAGCTCAGAGCACTTCACTGATACACAGTATATTCAAGTCCTAATGTTTTTGTAAGTTCACAGTTTTGTTTAATGTATTTTGTCTACTTTCTTTTGATTGATTGAAGTGCTTAAAAATAACGCCAAACGCGCCCGGTGTAGATAAAACTTTTATTACAGTTGCGGAAGATGGAATATTTCTCAGTATTACATACGACACCTATCTGGTACTTAAATTAAATGAGATAATGTTATACAGTATATTTTATATGAAATTTAGGTATCTTGTCCACATTTCATTCTCAACACTGTGGCAACTAAAATCGACCATACGGAAAGTATACGCTATGGACTTTTATCTATGCAAACTAAAAAAATGGTTCAAATGGCTCTGAGCACTATGCGTCTTAACTTCTGAGGTCATCAGTCGCCTAGAACTTAGAACTAATTAAACCTAACTAACCTAAGGACATCACACACATTCATACCTGAGGCAGGATTCGAATCTGCGACTATAACGGTCACTCTGTTCCAGACTGTAGCGCCTAGAACCGCACGGCCACTCCTATGCAAACCCTTGCTGCTCAATAACTGAGTTGAGCATCGAAACAAAATTAAGTCATTTATGGGGGGAAGTTATCAATCAAGAAGATGTGTAAAAATCAAATATTTGGGCGAAATAGTTTTTGTGAAATCGAATGATAAGTTTGTCAAAGCAGACGGAACACCATGTGTCAGCACAGGCGAGCAGTGCAGCGATGACAAAATGGCGCACAGCGCGGAATGCGGGGACCACGTCTCTGTAGAAGCGAAAGGGTTAATGCGGCCATGGTGGCTTTACTTCATAAACTGCGCGCTCCCCCCTAAACGGAAGTTTGCGAACTAATACTATAGCGCTGCTTCTATTGGCGCGTGCGTCGTTGCAACTGGCAACGCAGCAATCTCCCGCGTCTGGGCGGGCATGCGCGAGCCGCCAAGGTAAAAGAACTGAACTATAGTAGCAACAGCATGATCAGCAAAGGTATTGTTGCTGTCTGATGCATTTTACAAATCACATTCCTGAGATTTCATCAAGGTGCGTGATTTGTTGCCAAACATACTACGCGGCATGATAATAGAGAAATATAAAAACAAAGCACAAAATCACAGATGTATAGACAAGGTCCAGAACAATAATATCAAAGCTGAAAGGCAAATCGCAATATTAGCAAAATACGCGTTGCTCTAAAGTACAATAATAATTAAGACGCAGCAGTACACAATTGCTGACTGTTTCTCAAAATATTACAATGTGCTGTACAAGGATGTCGCCAAGTGAAAGTTATCTAAATAATTAAAAAGTAGATCTGATGTACTCTGCTTCTGGTTGTAATCCTCAGCTGTGTACTGAGAAAAATCGCTGAAAACAGATTTTAAATGTAATGAGCCAAACAATACACTTTCCTAACTCTCAAATCTAACAACTTTCAGTACAATAACCAAGTTCCTTCAATGGCGCAGCTATATTAAAAAAATAAAGTCATCATTATTATATTTACCTTACATTCCATCAGATTTCTTCATTAACAAATCTGTTTCATAGTCACGTTGTTTAAACAAAGAAAATAAATTTTAAGTTCCATCATAAAATTGCCATAGCTTCCTCACTAACACTGCTCAAAACTATCAGCTTAACTCTAACACAGATGTACGTCGACTCCACTCGCTACGAGAGCTGAACATTGTCTCCTTTACTCAAACGAAGCTAAACTTCGACTGTTCCCCTGCGCCCTTGCGCAGCTCAAAGATGTTGGTTAAACTTCTGTGATACAGCTTACCATATCGCTGCTCACTTACAATCGATTCAAATACCAAAAATTCACATTCCATAATTAAACATGTCACCTATCAATATATGCACGGAGTTTGTGTGATATACAAAGGATACCGGCCACCAACCAACTTCCTCTCCTTGCTTCCCATGATGCAGCTTTACAGTGAAAAATAGACGACACAAAATTCCTAATCCCTTAGAATACTGGATACATTTAAATACGTTGCTGGATTCCACACAGATGGACAGCGAGCGGAAGTTACAAGAGCGTGGGTCGCAAGAACGCGACCAAAGGTGAGAGCAACCATGTCTGGTCGCACGAGTTGGTGATGCTTTGTCAGAGAAGGTTAAGGGAGGAGCGAGAATGGGTGATAACCACACTGAACATCTGCTAAGCCGTTAACCGACTTACGACTCCATAGAACAGAATGACCCATATCTGTATTTTTCGTTTCCAGACAGCTATTTGCTAACTTTCTTTCTGGAATTGGTATCCGGTTCGCTCTAATATCAGTCTGTGTTTGTTGTACAAAAATGTAAAAGTAGGAAGAATGCATTAATATATATAACAAAAGCAGATGCTGTTCCTATAACGAACTGGCAAGCGCGACATCGGCACGTCCCATCCGTCGTCGGATCCAAATTGTGTTATATCATAATGCTTAAATGTGGAAAAGTTATGTGCTCGGTAGCTCCCATCTTTCCATATTCAAACCTAACACCGTCAGACTGTGTATACTCTGTACGCCACCTACACATTCGACCAAAATACGGTCTAGTCACAGTGTTCCGTCGGCGAGTCCATCGCCTCGGACGTGCACGGCGATACCGACGGGTCATCTTCATCCGACGATATGCATACAACGTCCTCTTCGGCCTCAACGTCCGACGCGTACGACGCCATCTCCTCCTTAACATTCAAACAATGCACTATATGACAATCGGCATGTACTACATGCAGCCTCGATATTAATGCTTCATCGCCTACATTAAACTCGTTTGACACAAATATGACAAGTCCACGATGTTTAATAGTCAATCCCGGTTTATTCTTAACGTTCACAGTAACTGGGCGTCCTTCAACAATTCTCTTCAATATAGAGGCATATGGACGCCAACGAAGCCAATCGAATTCCTCAAACAATATTACATGATGAATACGGCTATCATACCCACCAAATCCGAATTCGGAACAAAATGGCAAGTACATATGTACTCCTCTAGGAATATGGGACTGTTTTTCTGCAAGCATTCTGTGTACTCCCAATGGAAGAGATCGATACGTGATGGAGGCCGCTCCATACCATTGTTATCCAGTCCCAGTCCTGTCCTACTCGTATACCGATCAAAACAAAAGCGGCTGTTGGCATACCTTGGTACAATCTCTGGTGTGTTTCTCTCGCATCCTGTAGGAGACACACGATGGAGACAGCAGAGTATTTCCACAGCCTACAGCGTAAATTTGGAAACTGGAAATTTGCGGTAAGTTCTATGTTACCAAATTGCTGAGGTCATCGGTCTCTAGGCTTAACACACTACTTGCTCTAACAAACTTACGCTAAGGACGACACACACACACTCACGCCCGACTTAGTACTCGAACTTTCGATGGGTGGAGCCGCATGCCTGTAAATTTGCTCTGTTAACGTAACCAGGAGGGTTACAAGGAAAATCCGTACCCCTTTGTTTCAGAGGTCCCCATTAAAGTATGCTGAGCATCTCTTTGACATTTTCACTAGGCTGGGAGAGAAAGGAAGAGAAGACTATGATTGGTCTCTTGTGACTGGATTGTTGCTGCTCGGCATGACTTTCTCTCATCTCAGGGTAGCTTTAACAGTTGAAGACCTCAATTATTTGTTGGATACATTCCCGTTTCCCCCTGCTGCCTTTGTCCTGTATGGCATCCACCAGATTCTGGTTTAAAGTACACAGTTCAGTCACATTAATGTGACCACAGCCTATGTTGAACGTCAAAATGCAGTAGCCATTCATAGGCGGCATGGTGCTGCACTAGCAGTGGATGGTATGTAAAACGTGTAAGGCGGACGCAGGAAACAGGGCTGTTGTTGTTGTAATGTGGTAATGGAGCGATTTATTTGACATCCACAAGGGCATCACCACTGGCTTTCAGGCTGAGGTTGGAAGCATTTCCGAAACGTCTACGTTTGTAAACGGTGCACGTGCCATCGTGGTTAAGGTATGCTGCGCATGGCAAAATGGCGCTGTCCAAAACTGGAGCCAAGGTGACTATGGTGTACCATGGGCCACAGATGACAGGATTGAACGGTGGCTGTAGGGATACTGTTTTTTCTTTTGGTCATCACTCTACTGACTGGTTTGGTGCGACCCGCCACGAATTCCTTTCCTGTGCTAACCTCTTGATCTCAGAGTAGCACTTGCAACCTACGTCCTCAATTATTTGCTTGACGTATTCCAATCTCTGTCTTCCTCTACAGTTTTTGCCCTCTACAGCTCCCTCTAGTACCATGGAAGTCATTCCCTCATGTATTAGCAGATGTCCTATCATCCTGTCCCTTCTCCTTATCAGTGTTTTCCACATATTCCTTTCCTCTCCGATTCTGCGTAGAACCTCCTCATTCCTTACTTTATCAGTCCACCTAATTTTCAACATTCGTCTATAGCACCACATCTCAAATGCTTCGATTCTCTTCTGTTCCGGTTTTCCCACAGTCCATGTCTCACTACCATACAGTGCTGTACTCCAAACGTACATCCTCACAAATTTCTTCCTCAAACTAAGGCCGGTAATTGATATTAGTAGACTTCTCTTGGCCAGAAATGCCTTTTTTGCCATAGCGAGTCTGCTTTTGATGTCCTCCTTGCTCCGTCCGTCATTGGTTATTTTACTGCCTAGGTAGCAGAATTCCTTAACTTCATTGACTTCATGACCATCAATCCTGATGTTAAGTTTCTCGCTGTTCTCATTTCTACTACTTCTCATTACCTTCGTCTTTCTCCGATTTACTCTCAAACCATACTGTGTACTCATTAGACTGTTCATTCTGTTCAGCAGATCATTTAATTCTTCTTCACATTCACTCAGGATAGCAATGTCATCAGCGAATCGTATCATTGATATCCTTTCACCTTGTATTTTAATTCCACTCCTGAACCTTTCTTTTATTTCCATCATTGCTTCCTCGATGTACAGATTGAAGAGTAGGGGCGAAAGGCTACAGCCTTGTCTTACACACTTCTTAATACGAGCATTTCGTTCTTGATCGTCCACTCTTATTATTCCCTCTTGGTTGTTGTACATATTGTATATGACCCGTCTCTCCCTATAGCTTACCCCTACTTTTTTCAGAATCTCGAACAGCTTGCACCATTTTTAGCTGTAAAGTCAGAATTGCCTCTCTCTTCCCTTTACTTTTCCTAAAGCCAAACTGATCGTCACCTAGCGCATTCTCAATTTTCTTTTCCATTCTTCTGTATATTATTCTTGTGAGCAGCTTCGATGCATGAGCTGTTAAGCTGATTGTGCGATAATCCTCGCACATGTCAGCTCTTGCCGTCTTCGGAATTGTGTGGATGATGCTTTTCCGAAAGTCAGATGCTATGTCGCCAGACTCATATATTCTACACACCAACGTGAATAGTTGTTTTGTTGCCACTTCCCCCAATGATTTTAGAAATTCTGATGGAATGTTATCTATCCCTTCTGCCTTATTTGACTGTAAGTCCTCCAAAGCTCTTTTAAATTCTGATTCTAATACTGGATCCCCTATCTCTTCTAAATCGACTCCTGTTTCTTCTTCTATCACATCAGACAAATCTTCACCCTCATAGAGGCTTTCAATGTATTCTTTCCACCTATCTGCTCTCTCCTCTGCACTTAACAGTGGAATTCCCGTTGCACTCTTAATGTTACCACCGTTGCTTTTAATGTCACCAAAGGTTGTTTTGACTTTCCTGTATGCTGAGTCTGTCCTTCCGACAATCATATCTTTTCCGATGTCTTCACATTTTTCCTGCAGCCATTTCGTCTTAGCTTCCCTGCACTTCCTATTTATTTCATTCCTCAGCGACTTGTATTTCTGTATTTCTGATTTTCCATGAACATGTTTGTACTTCCTCCTTTCATCAATCAACTGAAGTATTTCTTCTGTTACCCATGGTTTCTTCGCAGCTACCTTCTTTGTACCTATGTTTTCCTTCCCAACTTCTGTGAAGGCCCTTTTTAGAGATGTCCATTCCTCTTCTACTGTACTGCCTACTGCGCTATTCCTTATTGCTGTATCTATAGCGTTGGAGAACTTCAAACGTATCTCGTCATTCCTTAGTACTTCCGTATCCCACTTCATTGCGTATTGATTCTTCCTGACTAATGTCTTCAACTTCAGCCTACTCTTCATCACTACTATATTGTGATCTGAGTCTATATCTGCTCCTGGGTATGCCTTACAATCCAGTATATTTCGGAATCTCTGTCTGTCCATGATGTAATCTAATTGAAATCTTCACGTACCTTCCGGCCTTTTCCAAGTATACCTCCTCCTCTTGTGATTCTTGAACAGGGTATTCGCTATTACTAGCTGAAACTTGTTACAGAACTCAATTAGTCTTTCTCCTCATTCATTCCTTATCCCAAGCCCATATTCTCCTGTAACCTTTTCTTCTACTCCTTCCCCTACAACTGCATTTCAGTTGCCCATGATTATTAGATTTTCGTCCTCCTTTACATACTGCATTACCCTTTCAATATCCTCATACACTTTCTCTATCTGTTCATCTTCAGCTTGCGACATCGGCATGTATACTTGAACTATCGTTGTCGGTGTTGGTCTGCTGTCGATTCTGATTAGAAAAACCTGGTCATTGAACTGTTCACAGTAACACACTCTCTGCCCTACCTTCCTATTCATAACGAATCCTACACCTGTTATACCATTTTCTGCTGCTGTTGATGTTACCCGATACTCATCTGACCAGAAATCCTTGTCTTCCTTCCACTTCACTTCACTGACCCCTACTATACCTAGATTGAGCCTTTGCATTTCCCTTTTCAGATTTTCTGGTTTCCCTACCACGTTCAAGCTTCTGACATTCCACGCCCCGACTCGTAGAACGTTATCCTTTCGTAAATTATTCAATCTTTTTCTCATGGTAACCTCCCCCTTGGCAGTCCCCTCCCGGAGATCCGAATGGGTGACTATTCCGGAATCTTGTGCCAATGGAGAGATCATCTACATCTACATCTACATCTAAATTTATACTCCACAAGCCACCCAACGGTGTGTGGCGGAGGGCACTTTACGTGCCACTGTCATTACCTCCCTTTCCTGTTCCAGTCGGGTATGGTTCGCGGGAAGAACGACTGTCTGAAAGCCTCCATGCGCGCTGTAATCTCTCTAATTTTACATTCGTGATCTCCTCGGGAGGTATAAGTAGGGGGAAGCAATATATTTGATACCTCATCCAGAAACGCACCCTCTCGAAACCTGGCGAGCAAGCTACACCGCGATGCAGAGCGCCTCTCTTGCAGAGTCTGCCACTTGAGTTTATTAAACATCTCCGTAACGCTATCACGGTTACCAAATAACCCAGTGACGAAACGAGCCGCTCTTCTTTGGATCTTCTCTATCTCCTCCGTCAACCCGATCTGGTATGGGTACCACACTGATGAGCAATACCCAAGTATAGGTCGAACGAGTGTTTTGTAAGCCACCTCCTTTGTTGGTGGAATACATTTTTTAAAGAATCTCCCAATGAATCTCAACCTGGTTCCCGCCTTACCAACAATCAATTTTATATGATCGTTCCACTTCAAATCGTTCCGCACGCATACTCCCAGATATTTTACAGAAGTAACTGCTACCAGTGTTTGTTCCGCTATCATATAATCATACAATAAAGGATCCTTCTTTCTATGTATTCGCAATACATTACATTTGTCTATGTTAAGGGTCAGTTGCCACTCCCTGCACCAAGTGCCTATCCGCTGCAGATCTTCCTGCATTTCGCTACAATTTTCTAATGCTGCAACTTCTCTGTATACTACAGCATCATCCGAGAAAAGCCGCATGGGACTTCCGACACTATCTACTAGGTCATTTATATATATTGTGAAAAGCAATGGTCCCATAACACTCCCCTGTGGCACGCCAGAGGTTACTTTAACGCCTGTAGACGTCTCTCCATTGATAACAACATGCTGTGTTCTGTTTGCTAAAAACTCTTCAATCCAGCCACACAGCTGGTCTGATATTCCGTAGGCTCTTACTTTGTTTATAAGGCGACAATGCTGAACTGTATCGAACGCCTTCCGGAAGTCAAGGAAAATAGCATCTACCAGGGAGCCTGTATCTAATATTTTCTGGGTCTCATGAACAAATAAAGCGAGTTGGGTCTCACACGACTGTTGTTTCCGGAATCCATGTTGATTTCTACATAGTAGATTCTGGGTTTCCAAAAACGACATGATACTCGAGCAAAAAACATGTTCTAAAATTCTACAACAGATCTACGTCAGAGATATAGGTCTATAGTTTTGCACATCTGCTCGGCGACCCTTCTTGAAGACTGGGACTACCTGAGCTCTTTTCCAATCATTTGGAACCTTCCGTTCCTCTACAGACTTGCGATACACGGCTGTTAGAAGGGGGGCAAGTTCTTTCGCGTACTCTGTGTAGAATCGAATTGGTATCCCGTCAGGTCCAGTGGACTTTCCTCTGTTGAGTGATTCCAGTTGCTTTTCTAATCCTTGGACACTTATTTCGATGTCAACCATTTTTTCGTTTGTGCGAGGATTTAGAGAAGGAACTGCAGTGCGCTCTTCCTCTGTGAAACAACTTTGGAAAAAGGTGTTTAGTATTTCAGCTTTACGCGTGTCATCCTCTGTTTCAATGCCATCATCATTCCGGAGTGTCTGGATATGCTGTTTCGAGCCACTTACTGATTTAACGTAAGACCAGAACTTCCTAGGATTTTCTGTCAAGTCGGTACATAGCATTTTACTTTCGAATTCACTGAACGCTTCACGCATAGCCCTCCTTACTCTAACTTTGACATCGTTTAGCTTCTGTTTGTCTGAGAGGTTTTGGCTGCGTTTAAACTTGGAGTGAAGCTCTCTTTGCTTTCGCAGTAGTTTCCTAACTTTGTTGTTGTACCACGGTGGGTTTTTCCCGTCCCTCACAGTTTTACTCGGCACGTACCTGTCTAAAACGCATTTTACGATTGCCTTGAACTTTTTCCATAAACACTCAACATTGTCAGTGTCGGAACAGAAATTTTCGGTTTGATCTGTTAGGTAGTCTGAAATCTGCCTTCTATTACTCTCGCTAAACAGATAAACCTTCCCCCCTTTTTTTATATTCCTACTAACTTCCATATTCAGGGATGCTGCAACGGCCTTATGATCACTGATACCCTTTTCTGTACATACAGAGTCGAAAAGTTCGGGTCTGTTTGTTATCAGTAGGTCCAAGATGTTATCTCCACGAGTCGGTTCTCTGTTTAATTGCTCGAGGTGATTTTCGGATACTGCACTCAGTATAATGTCACTCGATGCTCTGTCCCTACCACCCGTCCTAAACATCTGAGTGTCCCAGTCAATATCTGGTAAATTGAAATCTCCACCTAAGACTATAACATGCTGAGAAAATTTATGTGAAATGTATTCCTAATTTTCTCTCAGTTGTTCTGCCACTAATGCTGCTGAGTCGGGAGGTCGGTAAAAGGAGTCAATTATTAACCTTGCTCGGTTGTTGAGTGTAACCTCCACCCATAATAATTCACAGGAACTATCCACTTCTATTTCACTACAGGATAAACTACTACTAACAGCGACGAACACTCCACCACCGGTTGCATGCCATCTATCCTTTCCAAACACCGTCTGTACCTTTGTAAAAATTTTGGCAGAATCATCATGATACTTCTTCAATTACAGGCCACATGTCCTGTGGATACACGTTACGTGTCTTTAATGCAGTGGTTTCTATTGCCTTCTGCATCCTCATGTCGTTGATCATTGCTGATTCTTCCGCCTTTAGGGGCAATTTCCCACCCCTAGGACAAGAGAGTGCCCTGAACCGCTATCCGCTCCTCCGCCCTCTTTGACAAGGCCGTTGGCAGAATGGGGCAGACTTCTTATGCCGGAAGTCTTCGGCCGCCAATGCTGATTATGTATCAAAATTCATACAGTGGCGAGGATCGAACCCGCGAACGAAGACGTTTTGATTATGAATCAAAGACGCTACCCCCTTTTTTTTTTTTTTTCTTTTTTTAGAAAACAAAGACTCCGATTATACTGGTTTCTCCTTCCAGTAAACAAAAATGAGTCTCCTTCGTCTTGTTGGCGAAGAAGCAATCCTTTGGAACAAAAAAATTTTTCTCAAAGCCAAAATCAAATTTCTTTTTCCTTTAAGAACAATCTATGAGGAAGAAATAAGGAAAAGCTTTTTAAGTCGTCATGCGACTTGTAGTTAAAGTCTAGTTCTTACAGGAGCTACTGAAGTGTATCCGCCTACAGCATGCCAGCTCGTCCAAACGCGTCTTCCTATGGCGTAGGCGTGAGTTCTGGGTAGCAGATCTATTCAGTTCGGTTCGTTTTATACAGTTTTCAGCTTCTCAGGGCTTGGACGTTCCAGCTACTAGGTGGGTCATCGAAAGTGCTCCGTAAGAAATTAGAAAAATATTGTTTATAGCGTGGGTTGCGTATCAGGACGCAGTGACGTTCGTTGAGATAAGTCCAATATCCTATCGTAGACTTGTCGCCTGAAGTAAAAAGATTGCGGATGGTGTGGCCACAGATCCAATTCACAGAGTTAGTTTTGGCGGAGGGGTAGAAAGTCTTATCGGGGTACAAAAGCATGTGGACGTCGATCTGAGCCGGTGTCTGGCGAGTAAGAAACGCCAAAATTCGCCGCGCAAGTGTCCAGACGTCTAGCGCTGTGCCACAGTGGAACCGGTGGACATCCGTGTCATCCACGCCACAGTGGGTGCAGACGGATGAATCGGCGAGATGGATGCGGTGCAGACGATCTCGGTTAACTTGTTTGCCATTCACGGTGATGTACCACGCTGATTGAACGTCTGATGCGAGAAAACGCGCATGGATCGCCTTCCATATGTGTCGCCACACGTACTGTGGATACTTACGTTCGATGGGGTTGGACGGGCGGCACTGTTGTAACAATTCGGAGACTGTTTTCGTGAGGTACAAACGTGGAAGTGGTAAGGACCGGTAGATATAACTGAACTCCAGGAAAAATCGTTGGATGTAATAAAAGGGGGTTGGAATGGTCGATATCAGTACTGGGGCGGACAAGGAGGCCGGTGCAAAGTTGTGAAGCAGGAGGCTAGTAAGGCTCTGTTGGCAACGATGCCAAAGTTTGAGTTGGGAGCTGACGTATAGTGCCTTGACACGAGTCGGCACGTGGATGAGTCCCACCCCGCCACGATCTCGTGGCAGTGCAAGGGATTCATACTGCACCTTGAATAACATCCCCGAGCTGACGAAGGAGCCGAAAGCCATCAACAGTCGTCGCGCCAGGAGATTTGGGACTGGTAGTACTTGAGCCACGTGTGGTATACGGGAAGCATGATACATGTTCACGTATTGCGCGCGTTTGATAACGTCGAGAGCTCGTAGCCGGTTATCTGCGAGATTTGCTCTGATTGTCTGTAGCAAGCGTCTACCATTGATAGCCGCTGAGCGGCGCAGGTCTGCTGTGAAATCAAGTCCAAGACACCGTATGGTGGCGGCGACACTAAGGGGGGCAGCGCATCTCTCCGGCAAGCCCTCACCAATGAGCAGGACCTTGGATTTTGACACGTTGAGGCAGCTCCCCGACGCTTCGCCGTAAGTCGCCACCCATGTCAGTGCTGCTCGTACTTCATCTTCACTGCGCAGATATAGTACTATGTCGTCTGCGTAGGCTGTACAACAAAAACGGTGGCCTTGCACAGCCATGCCTTCCAAACGTTGACGCATGCCCTGGAGCAGGGGTTCCAAGGCGAAAGCATACAAAATCGTGGAAAGAGGGCATCCTTGCCGTACAGATCGCGCGATGACCAGGGACGGTGTAAGACGACCATTGTACATGATTTTAGAGGTTGCACTACTCAACAGGCGCATAACCACTGTTACAAAACCGCCAGGAAAACCCATATGCTAAAGAACTGTCCGTAAATAGAAGTGGTCAACACGGTCGAAAGCCTGGCTAAAGTCCAGTGAAGCCAAGGCCCCAGGGAGACGCTGATGATGCGCTAATGCTATCATGTCTCTGTAACGGCAAAGGGCCGTACGGATGTTGTTGTCGCCTCCTAGGGAAGTCTGGTCGCAGGATGTGACGTAACGTGCGACCTTCTTGAGTCGCGATGCCAGTAGCCGTGTGAATATTTTCATGTCGCTGTTGAGCAAAGTAATTGGTCGATAGTCCTGGACCCTCGATAACCCGCGCGGTTTATGTACGGGGATAATAATTCCTTCTAGAAAGGCGCTCGGGACCACTGTCCTCGGTGACATCAGCTCTTGTGCGATTGCCGTCCACGTGGAAGCCAACAAATACTGAAAACTTTTATAAAATTCGATGGGTATGCCATCAGGTCCAGGAGACCTGTTATCGGAACCCGCCTTGATAGCATCTACCACTTCATCTGTGGTTACGTCGTCTTGGAGATCATGCACAGCATCCTCCGGAAGAGTGTTCGTAGTGAGCTGAGCGACTTCTGTGATCAGTGTTGCAGAATGCGGTACGGCTGCGTATAGCCCGGCAAAATGAGCATGGAGAGCACGACCGATGCTTTGTTGGGTGTCGTGCCGGCGCCATTCCACATCAGTGAGGACTTGGATCAGAGCTCGTCGTCGTCGTTGTCTTTCCTGAAGGAGGTGGTACATCGACGGACGTTCTTGAGGGATTCGATTAGAAGCTCGAGAACGGACTACAGTGCCTTCCAAGTTACGCCGCATGATCAAGGAGATCTGCGCCTTCGTGCGATGGACCATCGACTGCCGGGCTGGCGAGAAAGGCATCGTCGCACAGTCACGTAGAATGGTGTAGTAGAAGTGCAGGGTATTAGTTTGCCACGCCTTTAATTCCTTCCCAAAACTCATCAGAGTCTTCCTGAGGGTCGGCTTTGCACAGGAGAGCCACCATGATAAGGTGGAGTCATAGGCTTCTCGACGATGGTGGCAGCGTGCCCACGCTTCTTCGACCATACGGCGACAGTCTGAGGAGGTCAGGTGAGCGACATTGAGTTTCCACAGACCACGACTATGCCACACTTGCTGTCGGGCGAGAGTGACGTCGCAGAGGTATGCATAATGGTCTGAAAAGGCCAAGGGCCAGACTTCCGCATGACGTGTGCCATCAGCAAGGGAGCAGGTAACGTAGATGCGATCTATGCGGCTTGACGAGTGAGAGGTGTAGAATGTATAGCCCGGTTGAATTCCGTGGAGCTTCTTCCATGTGTCAACAAGTCGGAGACGGTCGATGACCACTGAGAGTGATGCACAAGGGGAATGTCGCGGGAGTTGGTCCGCGGGCTCTTGTGTCGAGTTAAAATCCCCACCGAGTACCAAATCGTCCTGTGGACCGGTGAAGAGGGGTGTGACGCTTTCGGCAAAAAAAGTTTGTCGGTCATGACGGCGGCCAGTGCCGGACGGAGCGTAGATATTAATAATACGCACGCCGAACAGTGTGAGGGCCATACCTCGCGCAGTGGGGAGGTAGATAACGTCCTCTGCAGGGAGTCCGTCGCGTAGCAGGATGGCGACGCCGCTACCGGTATCGGATGCGGGGGAAACATGGGCGTTGTATCCGGTGGGAACTAGGAAGTCAGCCACAAACACCTCTTGTAAGAGTGCTATATCCACATCCGCAGAGTAAATAGTGTCTCTGAACATGGCCAGTTTATGGGGGGCACGAATGGTGGCAAGATTCATCGTGGCGATACGGTATTGCTGCGTGCGGCCATCCTCAGTATGTGCAGAACGTGCGGTAGAAGTAGCCGGCAGGTGGAGACCCGCCGGTGGTCCCGCAGTGGTGATAATTACTGGCGGGGCGCCAGCCCCAGTGTCGCCGAGGTGGACTCCTGTGCAGACACGCTGGCAGTCTGTTCCGCTTCTTCTTCAACGTCATCGGCCCAGGAAGCTGACGACGTGGACATGTGACGGTCACGTACTTCCGGAACGGGTGTTGTGGATTCCGCAACATGAGTGGCAGGGGGACCGCCGTCATCATTCGTTGACAACGGCGAGGACACGTCCCTGGCTGGGAGAGTAGGCGTCACAGGAGGGGCTCCTGTTGCTGCCACATCGCGTGACTGGACGCAATGTGGGAGATCACCGTCAGACATCAGGTCGACATCTCGTGGGGCCGTCTGAGAAAGGGCGTCATCGGAAGGCGTTCGTCGTCGTTTCCTGTGTTTGCGAGGCGACCGCTGTTTTCTGATGTGACCTTCTGAATCAGAATGTGGTCGCCCGTCGTCTGACGCCGAACCCGTCTGGACAAAGGCAGACGTCGGCACGACACCGAGGTCGACGTCCATGGTTCCAACAGGAACATCGGTTTCGGTCTGCAAACCGGACGGTCCTGAAGCGAGCACTGGAGGCGACGCCGTGCTTGTGTCCTCGGCGCGTTGTGCTGCGGCGGGTGGCGTTGACGATGCTGCTGGCGCAATCGAGATTGGTACGACGGGGTCCTGTGCAACCTTGGCGTAGGTGATGGGTAAGGACGTGACCGTCGAAGCCTGGGTCTCTTCACGTAACGGCGTCTGTATTAAACGGCGGTGTAAGCATTCGGAACGTACGTGTCCCTCCTGGCCACATCCTGCGCACGTTCGTGGCTGTCCATCATACATGACGATGGCCCTCACACCGCCAATCAGCAGGTACGATGGGACATGTTTCGTCAGCTCAATTTTTATTTTCCTGACACCATTTAATACGGGGTAGGTCGTAAATGTTTGCCACTTCTCCGCGACGTGACCCAAGACGGTGCCATATGGTTGGAAAGCGGCAATGACCACATCCTGAGGCACCTCGAACGGGAGTTCAAACACCCGCAATGTCCGGAGACCGAATCCAGCATGGGCGACTGTCACAGCACCCATATGTCCATCAGAGTGCTTAAATTTTAGTCCGGTGGCATGACGGTGAATTATGTCATTGCAAATTTCCTCCGTCGACATCTTGATGTAGACAACACTTCCAGTGATGGAAAAATGTATGCCGATTACATCCTGGGGGTTCAAACGTAGATCCTCACGTATGAACTGTTCGACTTCGAAAGCTCTGGGTCGTGGATGTTCGGCCTGAAACGTTACTTTGATCGTTGCACGGCGGTACGAGTGAGCCATGGTGTACGTTAGTACTGGACTCGATAGATACAAACACCGCGACGCGGAAGTAAAGACCGCCAAGAGCGGAGCGTCACACGGCGCGCGGAGCAGCTCCGCACGCTAGCACGGCTGCGAGCCGACTGACCCTAGACCACGGGTACACATACATAGTGTATGTATGGGCGAATAGACGTTCCACGGTTGAGCAACCGACCAAGCACATGGACCGAGGGGCTAACAACAGTGTCTAATCAACGACACGTAATTGAAGTACGAGTGCAGGTTGTAGACATACAGTTGACGACCTGCGGAAGTTGGGATCTGGCTGCGAGTGTTGCTGGGGTAGCCAACTGCTGAAGCGACCACTGGTGGTAAGAGGAAAATCCGGGTTCGAGTCCCAGACCGGCACAAATTTTCATTGTAGTCCATTCCATTATGCACAGATTGTTGTCCATATTCGCAACTGCAAACTCATTTCACATTGCAGAATCATAATGATGTCTCAGAAATAGCATAACAATTTAATACTTTATTAGCTTTTACGCAACAATCTAATCTGCCTCTTACGACACACCAATGGAATTTCTTCATGGTTTTGGAGAAGTAACTTTCATCGTATAGAAGAGTCTGCGATTTCCTTCTACTTTGTTCGGTACGTTGTAAACATTATTTTTTGATTTCGACAGGTAGAATACCATGAACGTCCACACTTGAATCTGCCTTTTTTCTGATTGCGAGGAAACTCAACGTTACTTAAATGTGTGAATTCCTAAGGGACCAAACTGCTGAGGTCATCGGTCCCTAGACTTACATACCACTGAAACTAATTTATGCTAAGAACAACACACACACCCATCCCAAGGGTGGAGTCGAAGCTCCGGTGGGAGGGTCCGCGCAGTCCTCAAAATTACTTATTTCAAAATTAAATATTGGTCTCGGTTGAGGTACCTAAAGCGAAATACGTCTTCTCAGGTCATAGCTACAGACAGTAAAGCTCAATCAAAGTATAAAAACATGCATTTATGAAATATTTTCCACAAGAATAAAACATCGATGTACCGACATTACAAATTTCACTGAAAATGATCGTTCGCGAAGTATGTCAAGTACTATTTTCTGAGCTTCCTTTTCAAGCTGACTTTTGATTTTCACAGCTTTAACTCTCATTCCACTTTCTTTCGATCGCTCTAGAACGGGTTAATAGTCCCCCCCCCCCCCCCCCCTCTCCATCATGGTGATCAAATGAGCACAGTCATGCAATCAACACCGCGCTGTGAGCTGCAAGATAAATATTGGGAACAAGAGCGGGGAATAGGCCTTGAAGATAATACGTGCTGAACTGTAGGCTGCTGTGAATAGCAATTGATCTGATACATGTTTAATGGCACTAAATTACTGTGGGAAAGAGTAAAAAATGACCTGATCTGACTTATCGTCGTTAAAGATAATACCACAACTGGGGTGAAAACACATCAGACTGTGTTTTCCCCTCAGCTGCGTTTAATACATTTTGAGACGGTGATATGGGCCAAACCCTGGAGCAGCATCCTGGACTCGGTCACATGACACTGCCGTAACAGCTAGCAGAAATATTGCATTGATCCTACCATACGCTGGTATTACTCGAATGTGAAAGCAGTTGTTTCTTCGAACTGTACATCGTATGGGCAAATTTACGAAGAAATATGTGGGTTACGATCCAATAGGGTACAAGTGACTGGAAGTTCAAATAAAAAGAAAGACATAATTAAGGCATGACCCCTCAGAGAACTTCTACTGTGATACTTCTATTCTGCTATTCCGTGGATGTATTAATGATGGGCCAAAGCAACGCTCACATATTCAAATACGAGTTGAGGCACATGAAGCTGTGGTCTGCTTTCATCAGAACTCCACGCTGGAGGCGAAGTTCGCTTCCGTCGGAGTCAGGCACCAGTCAGCATACAGCTGTGTCAAGTAGAAGCTAATAGCCAGCGCGCTCTAGCTGGTGACAAAACCCACACTGTCCGTGTAGAGGACTCAAAACCGAATGCCTCTTGAAATTTCCTCCCCGTGCACTGTTCAGTAAGTCCAGGACTGAATCGATGTTAAAATATTACTTTAGCCAGTCAGAGCTGGTCTTCAAAAGGTGAGTTGAGATTGGGACGTCTGATCTTCCTCTTGACCAGATTTCGAAAAAAATACATTTGAATGGAAAATTCCATGGCGGAAAGAGAGAGAGAGAGAGAGGAAAAGAGAGAGGCTGAGTTGGTTTTAACAGCTGAGTTGGCGTCAGCTAGTCGCAACATTCTGGTATTCGGAAAGTCTGTTTGGCGCAAGAAAAAAAGACTCCGAACCTAGCCGCGTGCGACCGCTTTCGTGCTGCCAGAGACGTGAAAAATCAGCTTCAGCGCAGGTGAGTTGCTTTTCCCACATCGACTCTTTAAAGCCACCCCCTTCGCGAGTCTTCAGAACAGCAAGTAATGCGGGGCCCAAGGCTCCTCCTGATAAGACTTCGGAAACGATTCCATTATCTACCTGTCTGTCAAGTTATTTCTGAGGCGCCACAGGAAAAGTGCGTCCACTGACATGGAAAGCGACAGAGTGGCGTTAGACAGGGTGTGTCAGTGTCTCCTCCTGGGCCTCCCAATACACACCTTTTGAGGGCGTAAAGGATATACGAATGGTGGCAAAGAGGAGCGTTTATGAGACTCTGCCAGCACGGGCGTTCATGCGCCGCCCTTGCACAGAGGACGTGCGTAGGCTGTCAAACTTGCGAGTCCGCACTTTGAGTCCAGACGATTTCCCTTTGTGTGGCCTTACAAAAGACGCCATTGCCACCCGCAGGGCAGCCGATGGCCAGTCCCGAACACCAACTCCTATCTACATCTACATCTACGTGATTGCTCTGCTATTCACAATAAAGTGCCTGGCAGAGGGTTCAATGAACCACCTTCATACTGTCTCCCTACCGTTACACTCTTGAACGGCGCGAGGGAGAAACGAGCACTTAAATTTTTCCGTGCGAGCCCTCATTTCTCTTATTTTATCGTGATGATCATTTCTCCCTATGTAGGTGGGTGCTAACAGAATGTTTTCGCAATCGGAGGAGAAAACTGGTGATTGAAATTTCATGAGAAGATCCCGTCGCAACGAAAAACGCCTTTGTTTTAATGATTGCCACTCCAATTCTCGTATCATGTCTGTGGCACTATCTCCCCTATTTCGCGATAATACAAAACGAGCTGCCCTTCTTTGTACTTTTTCGATGTCATCCGTCAGTCCCACCTGATGCGGATCCCACACGGCACAGCAGTACTCCAGATTAGGGCGGACAAGCGTAGTGTAAGCAGTCTCTTTGGTAAACCTGTTTCACCTTCTAAGTGTTCTGCCAGTGAATCGCAGTCTTTGGTTTGCTCTACCCACAATATTATCTATGTGATCGTTCCAATTTACGTTACTTGTAATTGTAATCCCTAAGTATTTAGTTGAATTTGCAGCCTTCAGATTTGTGTGACTTATCGCGTAATCGAAATTTAGCTGATCTCTTTTAGTACTCATTTGAATAACTTCGCACTTCACTTTACTCAAGGTCAATTGCCACTCTTCGCACCATACGGATATCTTATCTAAATCATTTTGCAAGTCGTTTTGATCATCTGATGACTTTACAAGACGGTAAGTGACAGCATCATCTGCAAACAATCTAAGACGGCTACTCAGATTGTCTCCTATGTCGTTAATATAGATCAAGAACAATAGAGGGCCTATAACACTTCCTTGGGGAACGCCGAATATTACTTCTGTATTACTCGCTGACTTTCCGTCTATTACTACGAACTTTGACCTTTCTGACAGGAAATCACAAATCCAGTGGCACAACTGAGGCGATACTCCATAGGCACGCAGTCTGATTAGAAGACGCTTGTGAGGAACGGTGTCGCTAGCCTTCTGGAAATCTAAAAATATGGAATCAATTTGACATCCTCTGTCAATAGAACTTATTACTTCATGAGTATAAAGAGCTAGTTGTGTTTCACAAGAATGATGTTTTCTGAATCGGTGCTAATTACATGTCTATAAATCGTTTTCTTCGAGATACTTCATAATGTTTGAATACAGTATATGTTCTAAAACCCTACTGCAAATCGGCGTTAGTGATTAGGCCTGTAATTCCGCGGATTACTCCTACTTCTCTTTTTGGGTATAGGTGTCACGTGAGCAGTTTTCCAGTCTTTAGGTACGCATCTTTCTGTGAGCGAGTGGTTGTATATAATTGCTAAATATGGAGCTATTTTATCAGCAAACTCTGAAAGGAACCTGACTGGTATACAATCTGGACCGGAGGCCTTGCCTTTGTTAAGTGATTTAAGCTGCTTCGTTACACCGACGGTATCTACTTCTATGTTTCTCATCTTGTCAGTTGTTCTTGATTGGAATTCAGGAGTATTAATTCGTCATCTTTGGTGAAGCAGTTTCGGTAAACCGTGTTTAATAACTCGGCTTTATTGGCACTGTCATCAGTGACTTCACCGTTGTTATCGCGCAGTGAATGGATTGATTGTGTCTTGCCACTGGTGTGCTTTATGTATGACCATAGTCTCTTTGGGTTTTCAGCCAGATTTCGAGACAGAATTTCGTTGTGGAATTTATTAAAAGCATCTCGCAATAAAGTACGCGCCGCCGGCTGCGGTGGCCGTGTGGTTCTAGGCGCTTCAGTCTTGAACCGCGCTACTGCGACGGTCGCAGGTTGGAAACCTGCCTCGGATGTGCGTGATGTCCTTAGGTTAGTAAGGTTTAGGTAGTTCTAAGTTCTAGGGGACTGATGACCTCAGATGTTAAGTCCCATAGTGCTCAGAGCCATTTGAACGATTTTGAAGTACGCACCATATTTCAAACTTCTGTAAAACGTTGCCAGTCTTGGGGATTTTCCGTTCTTTTAAATTTGGCATGCTTTTATCGTTGCTTCTGCAACAACGATCTGACCCGTTTTGTGTACCGTGGGGGATCAGTACCATCACTTATTAATTTATCTGGACGTAAGCTGCAAACGCATCCCCATACTGGACATACAGGGTTCACGTTAATACGGGAGGTGGAGAACATCAAACCAAATAGATTTCATTAAGGATCATATGGTCTCTGAGGTCAACTTGTAATACTATGGAAAACGTGGAAAGCGGAGCAAGTGTAAGCTGTTGTGCCATTGTCACTGACGGGGAATGTGTACTGACTTTCAAAACTGCTCTCTGTACAGAACATGTTTGGCGAGAATTGCTGGACGATGTACCTCTGAACGTTAGGTAAATGACGTACTTCCAAGAAGACACGGCGCGTGCTCGTTTCAGCATTACTGTGGTGAGTCATCCGGGAGTCTGCTCGGGGAATCGATGGATCGGCCGAGGTGACGCTATGGCCTGGTCAAGCAGGTTGCCTAACCTCACGTGCCTCCATTTCTTCCTCCGGGGCAGCTGGAGTGTCAAACCACTGTGGAAACACAAGAAGACCTCGTCGCTACAGATACCGTCGCTCCTGGTACCATTGTGGAGAGGCCAGGAATCTTCAAACGGACGTGGCAGTCAGTGGTCTAGTGATGTACTGCGTGCATACAGGCCAACGGCTGCACAATCGAGCAGTTCCTGTAAGTGTCACTACTGCAGTCAACATGCTGAACTACCTTCTGTGTTAAAAATTGTCATATTTGTTTTTTAAGTCCTCTGCCTCCTGTGTTAATTTGAACGACTAGCTCCGGAACTCCCAGTATGAAAATTTGGCCATGCAGTTTCTCTACTATGAGAGTCAGCTACCTCACAGTGGCATAAAGGATATTAAAGAGGGATAGATATGTTCAATTGGAACAATTGACTGTATTACACTTTGAATATCATTTCCAGTCCACATTTTCGTTCCTTTTGCCATATTCGCGGAAACTGGTATCGTATAAAGAGACTATGAAAGGAAGCAGCCAGAGAACTGGGTGACACCTTTCAATCTGTACAGCACATTCTAAGAAACCATTCCTCACATCATTCATCACATTTTCCTGTTGTATGAGCATTTTCACACATTCTGTCAATTTCATATCCCTTTTTAGTAGTACAGCCGAGTGTTTACACTTTGGGAGATGTTCCATATATATACCACAAGACTTGTAAACACATACCCTTCAGAGGTGATAGAAGAAATTTAAATAAAGTTTGGAAGGTAGGAGACGAGATACTGGCAGAAGTAAAGCTGTGAGTACCGGACGTGAGTCGTGCTTCGGTAGCTCAGATGGTAGAGCACTTGCCCGCGAAAGGCAAAGGTCCCGAGTTCGAGTCTCGGTCGGGCAGACAGTTTTAATCTGCCAGGAAGTTTCGATTTAAATAAAGCTGTCAGTCAGAGTAATCAAGTGGAAATAGCAGCGAAGTCCTCCCATGTAACCTCTTAAACATCCAACATCGACTCTCTCACATCTATATCAGCATCTTCTGACAATTTAGCTGATCCTGTCTTCCAAAACCTGTGTGGAAGTCGAGATAACTAGATTCCTTCCGTATCACACAAAAATGATGGGACTTTGGTTTCCATTTAGCTTTCGCTTTCTATTATAATACGACGGTCAATCAATAATTAAAGAGACAAATCCGTCTGGAGAAAAAACAGTTTACTTTTGCAAAACAATAGTTTTTCTGCATTTCAAAATAATCTTCTTGAATATTTATGCACTTTTTCCAACGAACTACAAACTTTTTTTTATTTTGGATGCAAAGAACTCTTTATCTTGATGTTTGAACCAACTCCCCACAAACTTTTCCACGTCTTTATTGCCCTGGAATCTCTGCCAACGTAATGCCTCCTTCAGTATACCAAACAAATGGAAATCACTAGATGCTAAATCAGGACTGTAAGGGGGATGAGGCAGCCCTTCCCAGCCCATTATTTCGATGGCCAGCCGCTGTGGACGAGCGGTTCTAAGCGCTTCAGTCCGGAACCGCGCTGTTGCCACGGTCGCAGGTTTGAATCCTGCTTCAGGCATGGATGTGTGTGATGTCCTTAGGTTAGTTAGGTTTAAGTAGTTCTACGTTCTAGGGAACTGATGACCTCTGATGTAGAGTCCCATAGTGCTCAGAGCCATTTGAGCCATTTTTTTGTCTATGGTTTCACGGGTTGGTTGAGCAATATGAGGACATGGGTTGTCTTGCTGGAGAATCACATCTCTTCACTGACGTCCACGACATCTCTCTCTCATGGCTGGCTTCACCTTCTTTAAAGGCAAATCGAGTAGTATTGACTGCTCACTGTACGCTGCTTTTCGAGATAATAATAAAAAAAACTGAGTGTTCAGCATCCCAAAACACTGTCAAGATGACTTTTCCTGCTGATGCTTTGGTTTTGAATTTTTTCTTGGCTGGTGAGTTGGTGTGCTCCATTATTTGTCTTTTTGTTTCGGGCTGAAGTATACCTCACTCAGAATACTTCCACAAGATCACGGGTAGATGGAGCTAAACTTTGTTTATTTCAACAAGTACAGTTCGAACACAAATAGTCTGCTGTTTTTGATGCAGTACAACAAAACAAACTAAACTTTCTCAAGAAATTCTTGTTCAAAAATGTTCAAATGTGTGTGAAATCTTATGGGACTTAACTGCTAAGGTCATCAGTCCTTAAGCACACACACTACTTAACCTAAATTATCCTAAGGACAAACACACACACCCATGCCAAAGGGAGGGCTTGGACCTTCGCCAGGACAAGCCGCATAGTCCATGACTGCAGCGCCTGAGACCGCTCGGCTAATCCCCCGCGGCAGAAATTCTTCTTAAAAGGGAAACTTCCTACCGCACCCCCCTCAGATTTATTGGTAAGTTAACCCAGTGGACACCCCGTCAGAAACTGACCACAGATCAAACATGAGAACGGTAAGAAGGTGTACTGAACTGTGAGAAAAGAAGCAAAGTAGAGGCAGTGAAGGGTCCAACCTTATCAAGTTGAACATCGAGTGAAGTAGAAGAGCCACAGCATCGTGGTTAAGTGGTCACGGTGTTCGACTGCAGAGCAGATGAGCCATATTGAACACTCCCTCCTACCATTTATTTTAATTCTTTTTTACTGCATTAAGATCTCTCCGTCCGGTCACTCAGTTGTCTGTTCTCTGTCTGTAGTCTTGGCAGGTGTCGTACTGTGCACTGGTTGTAGAATATAAATCATGTGTTAATAATACATTACCGTCGCAAGTAAATGTGATGAATAGTGAGAGCAGGCGAGTTAGCACATAGACGTCTCACAGAAATGAAAACAACGATTAAGCGGGTGTGAACTATGTTACAACAAACGAATTCAAAAGACCAAATTTCCGAACCTGAACGCAACTTCAAAATCGTTAAGAAAGTATGTTTTGACAGAGCACAGAGAAACTGCGTGATTGTGAAGCTGTTGCGTTCGCTTGTTGAAGCTTATGTGACAAACTATTATGTTTTCATCATTTCCTTGGCAGCGATCACACATTCATACGAACAACTATATCGGGCAAGGAAGCATATCTCGCTCAGTTTACCAGGCGTACAAATTAGGTGTGTCGGTAAGAGATTCCTGTCATATGACTCACGTCCTGTCACTAATGCCGTGTATGACACACTACATGTGTTTTCCGGTGGAGAATACCGTTGACTTGTCGGCTTGTTATCAAAAGTTTGCCGTTCTCATTCGAAATCCACTTCCTTTCGACTGCTAAGAGACGTTACAGCACGACACACGCAGAAATTTATATACAGCAAGCAGCAGAAAAAAGAAATTGGCACGTGGGAGCTTCGAACACGGCTCGCCCGCTTTGCAGTCCAACATCGTGACCACTTATTTGTTTTCTAAATCTCATTGTGTTCGTCATTGTTCGTTGCACCAACGGCGTTGCAGCGGTGGAACACCGGTTCCCGTCAAATCACCGAAGTTAAGCGCTATCGTGCTCGGCTAGAACTTGCATGGGTGATCATTCGGTCTGCCAAGCGCTGCTGGCAAGCGGGGTGCACTCAGCCCTTGTGAGGCAAACTGAGGACCTACTTGATTGAGCATAAACGGCTCCGGTCTCGTAAACTGACATACGTCCGGGAGAGCGAAGTGCTGACCACATGACCCTTCATATCAGTATCCAGTGACGCCTGTGGGCTGACGATGACACGGCGGCCGATCGATCGGTACCGTTGGGCCTTCCAAAGCCTGTTCGGACGGAGTTTAGTTTAGTTTATTATTCGTTGCGTATGTTCGGGGCCGTCCCATGACACCCGTTCAGTTTCACCATTGATCTATTCAGCCACATTTTTCTTTTTTTTATCACCCGAGGGCAACTATCCCTCTGAACGAACACGCTGAGCTTCCGTGCCTGCGCTAACCACGACGCCTCGATTGTTTCAGACTGCTCTGTATTGCAGTGCTTGTGCTTGGACCGGTCGGTGTTTCCATTTTGCTTTTATTTGGACAGTTCAGTACACCACCTCGGTTCAAATGGCTCTTAGTACTAAGGGACATAACATCTGAGGTCATCAGTCCCCTAGAACTTAGAAATACTTAAACCTAACTAACCTAAGGACATCACACACATCCATGCAGGAGGCCGGATTCGAACCTGCGACCTTAATTAACGCACGGTTCCAGACTGTAGGGCCTAAAACCGCTCGGCCACCCTGGCCGGCTACACCGCCTTCCTGTTCTCATGCTTGATCAGTGTTCAGATTTTGACGGGCTGTCTACTGGGACCTCTAACCACTGAATGTCAGGGGGATGGGATGGGGAGTATCCCTTGATAGCAATGTGGAGCTACAGTCTGGAATCGCGCGACCGCTACGGTCGCAGGTTCGAATGCTGCCTCGGTCATGGATGTGTGTGATGTCCTTAGGTTTGTTAGGTTTCAGTAGTTCTAAGTTCTAGGGGACTCATGACCCTCAGATGTTAAGTCCCATAGTGCTCAGAGCCATTTGAACCATTGAATAATGTGAAGCCGGCCGGGGTGGCAGAGTCGTTCTAGGCCCTACAGTCTGGAACCGCGCGACCGCTACCGTCGCAGGTTCGAATCCTGCCTCGGGCATGGATGTGCGTGATGTCCTTAGGTTAGTTAGGTTTAAGTTGTTCTAAGTTCTAGGGGACTGATGACCTCAGAAGTTAAGTCACATAGTGCTCAGATCCATTTGAACCAATAATGTGAAGGAAAAGTTCGTCACAAACTTTGTTCTTCAACGAAACGAAAATAGATTTTTGAGAGCCCAGATTACATTCTCTTGGTCAATGAAAAAACTACACCTTCAGAACGAAGTATGCGAACTGTCGGTGGCGCAAACACTTTTGAAATCCCTGAGCAAGCAGGACACAGAGGATGCGGTTATTTTTGAGGAAAGGGGTCAAAGTAAGTTACTGTCAGTTGCACTCAACATATAAACTTTATTCCTTAAAGCACACAATCACACAAGCAAGAATCAAAACTCTCAAGCTTTTAACGAATGACCTCCTTTGATTTAATTTGTATCGGCTGAAGGCCACATCGAAAATCCAAGGCACAAGGCCTAAAAGCAAGAAACTGATGTACAGGAATTCTTCTGGAGGTTTCACTTTTTTACAAAGAAATTTTTTTATCTTCATTGTAAATAGGCTGAAAGCCTTAGCTTAAATTTTTTCATAGAACTCGGCTGAAGGCCTCACATTAATCAAGAACAGTGTTACGGCTTAAGGCCGAGACTAATATTTTCAATGTTTAGTCGAAATAGGCTGAAACTCGGCTGAAGGCCGGATATCCACAAAACAATGTATTGGCTTAAGGCCTAGATAGAAGAGCTTTCAATTTGGAAAGGCTGAAGGCCTTATCTTAAAATATTTCGTGTAAAACTCGGCTAAATGCCTCATACTAGAGAATAACAATCTTATGAGTTAAGGGGAAGACAAGGATTTTTAATTTTTAATTTAAGAGAACTAAAACTCTCCTGAAGGCCGCACACCAAGCTGAAAACAAATTTATGGCTAAAGACCTAAAGGGAAGAGGTTCTAAATTTGAACTATAATAGGCTAAAGGCTTTATCCTAAAACTCGGCCACATACGAAACCCAAACAATCTCACCGCTGAAAGCCGCTACAAAGAAATATCCAATTTTTAGTGTAAACTGAAAAAATCGGCTGAAGGCCACATACAAACTAAAAATTATTTCCTATGGCTTAAGGCCTAGAACAAATTTTTCAACTTTTGCAAAGGGTGAAAACTCGGCTGAAGGGCACATACCAACCTGAAACAAATTTATGGCGTAAGGCCTAGACACAAGGAATTTTCAATGTTAAATTTGAAAGGGTGAAACTCGGCTGAAGGCAACATACCCAACAAGAAATATTTTTTTACGGCTCAAGGCCTAAAAAAAGGTCTTGCAATTTTAATAAGCTAAAACTCGGCTAAAGGCCACACAGAGTACTTAAGACTAAACAGGAAGTCACTATGTAAAACACAAGGAGCGGTGCTCAGAAGGTTCCAAGGCTCGGCCTGGGAAGTAATACTAACGCATGTTTAGGTGAGACAGGCAGCCACACCGGCAACGTTTTAATCGGAAGCCAGCCGATGAACCAACCAACAAGATCAGTTCTGATCCACCTGCTTCGGAAAACGACAACAAGATGTCAATAGCGCAACTGGTGCCCAATCCATCCAAGTCAGAATAAACGCCCAAAAGTGCCAAAAACACCTCAGCTGTCGAACTACACGCCATGTGGGACAGCATCAACACGACGAGGAAAATACACTGCCAAAAATTACGTCAACGTCCAAGGCAGGTAACCGGAATGTCAACGGCCACAAGACAGAAGATACCGCTGGTACACTTAACTAATGAAGGAATGAACTAAATTAAGTTAAACACCACACAGGAAAACGGCTGCAACTCTAGCCGACTTCAATGCACACACGTTGTTGCTCGCGGGAATCTCCAAGAAAGCGAGAACCAGGATAAATCGAAGAGATGTGATTGCAGTTCTACATCTACATCTACATCTACATCTACATCCATACTCCGCAAGCCACTTGACGGTGTGTGGCGGAGGATACCCTGAGTACCTCTATCGGTTCTCCCTTCTATTCCAGTCTCGTATTGTTCGTGGAAAGAAGGATTGTCGGTACGCTTCTGTGTGGGCTCTAATCTCTCTGATTTTGTCCTCATGGTCTCTTCGCGAGGTATACGTAGGAGGGAGCAATATACTGCTTGACTCTTCGGTGAAGGTATGTTCTCGAAACTTTAACAGAAGCCCGTAGCGAGCTACTGAGCGTCTCTCCTGCAGAGTCTTCCACTGGAGTTTACCTATCATCTCCGTAACGCTTTCGCGATTACTGAATGATCCTGTAACGAAGCGCGCTGCTCTCCGTCGGATCTTCTCTACCTCTTCTATCAACCCTATCTGGTACGGATCCCACACTGCTGAGCGGTATTCAAGCAGTGGGCGAACAAGCGTGCTGTAACCTACTTCCTTTGTTTTCGGATTGCATTTCCTTAGGATTCTTCCAATGAATCTCAGTCTGGCATTTGCTTTACCGACGATCAACTTTATATGATCATTCCATTTTAAATCACTCCTAATGCGTACTCCCAGAAAATTTATGGAATTAACTGCTTCCAGTTGCTGACCTGCTATTTTGCAGCTAAATGATAAGAGACCTATGTTTCTATGTATTCGCAGCACATTACACTTGTCTACATTGAGATTGAATTGCCATTCACTGCACCATGCGTCAATTCGCTGCAGATCCTCCTGCATTTCAGTACAATTTTCCATTGTTACAACCTCTCGATATACTACAGCATCATCCGCAAAAAGCCTCAGTGTACTTCCGATGTCATCCACAAGGTCATTTATGTATATTGTGAATAGCAACGGTCCTATCACACTCCCCTGCGGCACACCTGAAATCTCTCTTACTTCAGAAGACTTCTCTCCATTGAGAATGACATGCTGCGTTCTGTTATCTAGGAACTCTTCAATCCAATCACAAAATTGATCTGATATTCCATATGCTCTTACTCTGTTCATTACACGACTGTGGGGAACTATATCAAACGCCTTGCGGAAGTCAGGAAACACGGTATCTACCTGTGAACCCGTGTCTATGGCCCTCTGAGTCTCGTGGACGAATAGCGCGAGCTGGGTTTCACACGATCGTCTTTTTCTAAACCAATGCTGATTCCTACAGAGTAGATTTCTAGTCTCCAGAAAAGTCGTTATACTCGAACATAATATGTGTTCCAAAATTCTACAACTGATCGACGTTAGAGATATAGCTCTATAGTTCTGCACATCTGTTCGACGTCCCTTCTTGAAAACGGGGATGACCTGTGCCCTTTTCCAATCCTTTGGAACGCTACGCTCTTCTAGAGACCTACGGTACACCGCTGTAGTTGAGGCTTAACAGTAGATTAAGTGCGCACTCAACTTTAGTGTCCAGGTTCGGTGTGCGATGAACTTCGTAACCCTTGCAAGAAGTGGCCCACAACTCCAACCGCACATGCACGCCGCCAGCGGCTCTGGCCTGGCTATGCGCCATGGAGACTTCCTCGCTGCTCTGCCCCAACCGACCGACTGCCCAAAACCTGAAAATGGTCAAAAGATCAAATACACGTCGGCCGATGAGATGACCGATGGAATGACCAACCAACGGTTGTTCCCACTCCAGTCTTCTTCAGTCGGACAGTCCATGTGTGTCTCCAGCAGTAGGCAAGTACATGGCTGTCGGCGCCTCACCGGTGCTCTGTCCCCGACTTCACTGCTGCTGCGTTCCGACTGAGATCCCCACTGAGCTTTCGACACACTACGACCCGGAAATACTATCGGTCGCTCCAGAGATGGCACCACAGTGCACTTAGCGATAAGCGCTGCTGCTGCCACTCACAGGCAGGTAAGGCAGGAAGATAGCGACGCCAGTGAATGGAATAAGGAAACGAGGCAGTAGTACTGTAAGAGAAGATGAAAAACAATAAACGGCATGTACACGAGCCGTGCACGGCTCAACTTTGTCTCGGAGCACAGGTGGCGGGAGTGCAGCCGTCTGGCGGCGAAGGCGACGTCCGATCTGAGGCGGTATCCAACCAGTGGTGGTACGACAGCAGCTGGCTGGTGAAGGCGGAACTGTCTCTAGCCAGCTGCACGCAGGCAGGGCACTTGCAGGGCGGAAGATGACAATTTTCCTAATAGCTATCGAAATTACGGAGGATGCAGCAGGAGGTTGTGATACCTTCAGCCCGGGCCTCCTTTGTCGGCTCACACTGCCAGAGGCCAGCCGGACCCCATGCGGCCACTCTGCAACCACACACGGCCTCCTTTAACAAAGGACACGTCGTGAAGCGGCCGCCAGACAATGAGAAGTGTGCCATAAACTGATGCACCCCTGCAGCCATTAGAATGGGACAGGAAGAACGCTCAGCGCGGCTGCCCTGTTGGAGATTCGAGTCCTCTGTCAGGCATGGGTGCGTTGTCCTTAGCGGAAGTTAGTTTAAGTTAGGTTAAGTACGACGATCATTCAATAAGTAAAGAGACAAATTGGTCTGGGGAAAAAACTGTTAGTAGGGCAAGTTTGGTATTTTCATGGCTTTGTCATCACTGGGGTGAGCCCAGATTAGCTGATGTATCAACATTGTTTTGTTTATAGCCTCAAAAATACATTTCAAGATGGAGAGTCCGTTTGAAACGTCCACGTTAGTTGAACAACGTTATTCGTTTTTTACTTGCTGAAGGCGAGAAACCAGTCAATATATACTGTAGAATGCCTAAGGTTTTTCGTGAAGGATAAATGAATCGTGCAATGTTTTACAAGTGGGTAGTGCAGTTCAAAAATAGTCGCGAATCAGTGACGGACGAACGCCGTTCTGGCCGACTAGTTACAGTTTCAACTCCCTCACTTGAAACTCGAACTGATGACATTATTCGGGCCGACAGTCGTGTGACTGTGAAAATGACAGGTGATAAGGTTCAAGTTACTACTCGTATGGTTCATAACATTATCTGTAACAAGCTGAAGCACCGCAAAATACGTGCAATATGGGTCCGAAAGGAGTTGACGTGGCTACACAAGAAAACAAGGTTGAGAGTGTGCACAGAGCAAAATGAACATTATGAAAGAGACGAAGACGACTTCCTCAACAAAATTTTAACTGGTGTTGAAACTTGGGTTCACTATTATAAGCCAGAATCAAAAACACAAAGCATGGAGTGGAAGCACACGAACTTACCTGTCAACAAAAAATTCAAAACCCAAGCATCAGCAGAAAAAGTCATGTTGACGGTATTTTGGAATGCTGAATAGCCAGTTTCTTGTGATATCTCGAAGAGCAGCGTATAATACTACTCAGATTTGCTTTTAAATAAAGTGAAGCCAGCCATGAGAGAGAAATGTCGTGGGACAACGCACGTCCTCATATTGCTCAACCAACCCGTGAAACCATCGACAAAATGGGCTAGAAAGTGCTGCATCATGCCCCTTTCAGTCCTGATTTAGAATCTGGTGACTTGAATTTGTTTGGTGCACTGAAAGAGACATTACGTAGCAAGAGGTTCCAAGACAACGAGGAAGTCAAACAGTTTGTGGAACATTGGTTCAAACATCATGATAAAGAGTTCTTTGCAGTCGAAACAATAAGGCTTGTATCCCGTTGGAACAAGGGCATAAACCTTGAAGGGGATTATGTTGGAAAGTAGAAAATGTATTGATTCGTAAAAATAAACGTTTTTTTCTCCAGACCAGTTTGTCTAATTATTGAACGACCCTCGTAATGTGTAAGTCTAGGGAGCGATGACCTCAAGAGTTTGGTCCCATAGCAACGTATCACAAACCTCCAAAATTTCAGGAACGCACAAGCGAAAGCATGTGAATTCTTCTGGCCTGGAAGTAATAGTTTTACTTACTACGTTAGAAAGCAAGAACCGGTCGACGATTCAGGCACCCCACAGACACCGAAAGGAGCGTACAAAAACCGTGAAGAATTACCACCAGTGGGACATGTGATAGAAGTCAGTCTTCTTAAACAGATGCTTTCTGGACTAAAAAGGACGTACGTTGTAAATCATGGGCGCCAGCAGACTTGAGAAGAACCCAAAGTATGAATCTGTCTAGGTCTCACGCAGAGATAGCGACTACAAATAAATGTGTGGCTCCTGTCGCAACAGCTTCGGAAAGCAGAAGAACATCGGAAAATTGTTCCACCAACTACGGCAAAATCGTGAGAAACACTCCAATTCCTGAGTCACACACCAGCCCACTCAAGATAGGAAATTTCCAACCTGCACTGAGAGGCGTAGTTATGAGACCGCGATCAGTCATTGGCTGGCACGACAAACAGTCAGCCAGTGACAACGCCGAGGGAGCAGAAAATTTCGAGGAAGCGACGAGTTGAGAAATGGATGAGGGTGTGAAGAAGGGCAAGAGGACGGGGGGGCTCTTCCATCCATCGCCAGCATCCACCTTCCGATGGCCGTGATATCGAAGCTTCGGCAACGCAACCGACAACGGGGAGACAACCCGGAGACCGTGCCTGGCGCTCGCCGCAAAGCCCCGGATGCCGACACGAGCAGCCGATTCGCGCCGTACAGCCCCGAGGTGACGCGCCGTAGCGGCGCAGCGCCTGCCGCCGACTGCAGTGGGCGACGCATTATAATGGTGAGACGATTCGTCCTTCCTCCTCCTTCCCCTTAATAACTGAGTCCTATCCACACCCTTCCAAATCAGCGCTGAGGTTTGAAATTTTGTCTAAATGGTACTGAAATAAATACATTTAAAAAAATGTTTTAATCACCTAACCGACCTGTTCCATTCGTACATCAAGCCCTTAACCTAATAACCTTTTGTGTTTGAATCCATTAAATTACTGATATGAGTTGGATGCATGAGCTGTTTAGGCGACTGTGCGAGAATTATTGTACAATCAGCTTAACAGCTTAACAGCTCATACTTACAAGAATAATACACAGAAGAATGTAAAGGAAATTGAATATGTGCTGCATGACGATCAGTTTGGCTTTAGGGAGGTAAACAAACCAGAGAGGCAATTATGACGTTGCAGTTGATAATGGAAGCAAGGCTAAAGAAAAACCAAGACACATTCATAGGATAGTCGACCTGGAAAAAGCGTTCGACAATGTAAAATGGTGCAAGATGTTCGAAACTGAGGAAAATGGAGGTTAGCTACAGGGAGAGACGGGTAATATACAATGTTTACAAGAACCAAGAGGGAATAATAAGAGTGGACGACCAAGAACGAAGCTTACTGTACAATCAGTACATCGAAGAAACTATGATGGAAATAAAAGGAAGGTTCAGGAATAGATTTAAAATTCAAGGTGAAAGGATATTAATGATACGACTCGCTGATGACGTAGCTATCCTGACTGAAAGTGAAGAAGAATTACACCTGTTGAATGGAATGAATAGCCTAATGAGTACAAAATACGGACTGAGCGTAAATCAAGGAAAGATAAATCTAATGAGAAGTAGTAGAAATGAACAGCGAGAAACTTAACATCAGAATTCGTGGTCAGGAAGTAGGTGAAGTTAAAGAATTCTTCTAACTAAGCAGCAAACCGACCAGTGATGGATGAAGTATCAAGGACATCAAAAGCTGATTAGTAATGGCAAAGAGTGCTTTCCTGGCCAAGAGAAGTCTACTGGTATCAAACATAGGCCTTAATTTGAGGAAGAAATTTCTGAAAATATACGTTAGAAGCACAGCATTGTATGGTAGTGAAAAATGGACTGCGGGAAAAGCGGAGTAGAAGAGAATCGAAGCATTTGAGATGTGGTACTGCAGACGAATGTTGAAATTTAGGTGGACTGATAAGGTCAGGAATGAGGAGGTTCTTTGTTGCAGAATCGGCGAGGAAATACCGAAAATACAGACGACGAGAACGGACAGGATGATAGAATATCTGTTAAGACACCAGGGAATAACTTCCATCGTACTAGACAGAGTTTTACAGGGTAAAAGGTGTAGAGAAAGACAGAGATTGGAGTACATCTAGCAAATAATTGAGGACAGAGGTTATAAGTTCTATTCTGAGATGGATAGGTTGATATAGCAGAGGAATTCGCGGTGGGCTGCATCAAATCAGTCATACGACTGACCACTCAAAAAAAAAATAAGAGTTATTGTTGGCTTCTTAATTTTGGGCTCCCAACGTGGGCCGATCTCATTGGTATTTTTCAAGTTATATGATGTCACGAACAATATCTCGAGTTCTACACAAGGAACATGTCCGGGGCTACCACTTTTGCTGTCTTCTACACTCTCCTGCTGGTTATCGGAAGCCCCTCTAGGCTGAACTGGATACTATGGAAACCAGCCTGAACGCAGGGTTTGAGCTGCTGATAACCCGCTAACTACAGATGCATTGCGGCATCGCGGCGTCAAAGGCGAAGCCAAGAGACACGCCGCTTCCTGTTCATCGGTGTTAACAGCTTTTGTGATATATCTGTGGTAAAAATTAGCTGTGACAATGCTAAGACAATGGACTCTAATTGAGGAGAACGAAAGCTCAGATCCCAGTTAGGCCATCCAAATTGTGTTTTCCTTATTTTCCTCTGTATCGGATACGGTAGACACCATCTCGTAGGATGAGAGGGAGCTTGCCCCTCTCATCAAAATATAAGACAAAAATTTCTCGGTAATGTCAGGATATATTCAACACTGCCTGTTCTGTTCCCCATTTTAAGCTTGTGCTATGGGGTTATTAACGTCGATGTTGACGGAACATTTGAATAAAAATATCCCTTTCTTCTCGGCTGTTACTTTGACAGATGCTAAGTTTGTTTGGTTTGCGGTTGATACAAACAAAGTCAAGTATGGATTTAGAAGTGGCTGCTAATCAAATTTTCACTGAGATTAATAAATGACTTAAAGCCAATTCCGGTCTCGTAAACTGACATTCCGCCTGGAGAGCGGTATGCTGATCACAGTCCATATCTGCATTCAGTGACGCCTACTGGTTTAGTACGACATGGTGGCCGGTCGGTACCGTTGGGCCTTCATAGCCTGTTCAGGTGGAGTTTAGTTTTTTAAAGCTAATTCAGTGTCACTAAACTTTGATAGGACTCACTGTAAGCAATTCAGAACCTGTACGAGATTTCCTCCCAGGATGTGTATAACATATGAAGTCATGTAGATCGCAGAGGTTGACAGTGTTAAATTTCTGGGGCAACAACTCCATATTAAATTCAGTTGGGGAGAGCGTACTACAGAATTGCTGAAACTGTTAAACATCTTATTAGCTGTGAGAATGAAGTCACATGTAAGAGATATAAACATAAAAAAACTTGCATACTTTGCTCACTTTCATTGTATTATGTCATTTGGAATCATATTGCGGGGTAACTCGTAAAATTGAGGAACAGTTTTTAGCGTGCGAAAGCGCGTAGTAAAACTCATTTGTGGTGTAAATTCAAGAATATCATGTGGAAACCTGTTCAACAAACTTTGTGTTCTAACCACTGCTTCTCAGTATCTTTATTCCGTAATGAAATTTGTCGAAAGTAATATATTTCTGTTTGTAACCAATAGTTCAATACACAGTATGAATACTAGGAACAAGAACAATGTACATGAAGACCTAAAATCACTTGCCTTGGTCCTAAAAGGGGTCCAATATTCACGAACACACATTTTCAACAAATTAAAGATTAAGTAGCTGGTTTCAGATAAAGCATGGTTCAAACAGAGGTGGATAGACTTTCTGGTAGGCAACCCCTTCCACTCTATAGATGAATATCTTAACAAAGACTGCTAAACAAGCTTAAGTAAACTTGATGTGAATCTTCAGGTTTTCGCGGCGCAAAGACTGCTCCATTAAGTTTCGGGAATGCAGCCGCATGTATTCTGCTTCTTCTTCTAATATTTCGGCTGTATACCTTTCAGCCATCTTCAGAGAGAGCCGTACGACTGACGCTCCAGCGCTCGCTCCATCCTTTTAAACTCGCGGACCGCGCCACTGCGCATGCGGCCACAGATAAACAAGGCGCCAGTGATGTTGATTGGTGGCAAGGACGTACAATATGCATGAGTTACGTCTGTGACTGCGCATTCGATCCATGCTGGGAGGTCGATGTATTACTGGGACCTGAACTGTAGCGACGTCTTTGTAAGTTCAATATTGAAAGTGCCGGATTCCATGATTTATCTAATGTGAAACCGCTGTCTCTATTATTTAAATTCTTCGTCAAGCGGATTTCAATGGCCTCTTTTACTACGGAGTCCCAGAAAGATGAAACATAAGTCAGAGTTTCGACATTTTCATATACCATAGAGTGACCAGAATCAATACAATGCTTTGCCACAGCCGATTTACTGGGTTGTAAGAGCTGTCTGTTACATTATAGTTTGGACAGCACTTGGTCACAACAGTCAAGGTTAGGTATTTTGCGTGTGATAAATGTATTAAAAGTGGACTAATTATGTAAATATTCGCAGTTCCAGTTTACAGTAGTGCATACACCTATTTTGACATTCTCCTGAGAAATGATCAGGGTAGAGAGAACTATATTCAAATGTCATATGCTTTTTATGTTATTCTTTCTGGTTTGTTCCACGCCCACTAGAAATATCTTATTTTTGTGTCTATCGAACGAAAACTGAATCTAATCTAATCTAATCATGCCTGTCATAGTTCAGTTACGTCAGCTTTTTTCCCAATATGAAATATTAATTCAAAACGTAAGATACGATAATGACGTGGGAAAGTTCTCTGGGCGTCAAGTGGGAAGAAAATCGTTTTATTAATCATTTTTTGATAATTTGTTTCACATTCTCGTCAACTAAGAGCTGAGAGAAGCTGCTGTATGATGGATTGAAACTGGCGCATTCGCAGAACAGTGACCCGGCAGCAGCTGCGCCCAAGCAGAACGTGGGAAACTGGTCTTTATTCTGGCCGTCGTTCTTTTCTGCTATTTCTGGTCTGACCGGATTATCATTGCGCCAGGCTTTTACCATGTACCTGGTCTACGCTCACGTTCAGAAAAAGCATAACACCTTGAACGACTCGAGGTAGGACGTTCATATTCACAGGGCATGAACATTAGTATGTTCTGCAGAAATGATTAGCAGTTCAGTCACCTCGGTTCAGCATGTGTCCTGTTACCTATCAGGTACAGGGTCCGCCATGGGACCTGATAACTTGTTCCGTGTATGATGGCAATGACGCGTATAAGGCGCGAATGGCGCCCTATTGTATAGTCATCCATGCTGCATTCACCTGCTTCCAAAATTCCATCTGTGGTGATCGGCACTGGGTCACAGCACTGTACCCATCGTTCCACTGTATTCCACTCACTTTCGATTGGCGACAAGTCTGGTGATCTGGAGGACCAGGGCAAGAGGCCGACATTCTGTGACACCCAGGACGGACGTGTTCGTGCAGCAACACGTGGTCGTGCATTGTCTTGCTGAAAATTGGCGTCTGAGGTATTGTGCAGAAAGGGTATGCCTATGGGCCACAGGATGGCACGTGGTTTAATAGCTGCGTTAGAAAAGCGCTACGTAAACAAAGAGCACTACACCTCAGATTCAAGAGAAGTAAAAACATAGCTTTCAAGAGCTGAAAGAAGCGAAAATGAGCGCAAGGAGAGCAATGGGAGAAGCGTTCAATGATTTTGAAAGTAAGACGTTGTCAACCGACCTGAGTAAAGACCCTAAGAGATTTTGGTCGAATATGAAGTCAGTAAGTGAGTCGAAATCATCTATTCATTCTGTCAGCGACCACAGAGGCACCAGGACGGAAGATAACAGAGAGAAGGCCGAGATACTGAATTCAGTCTTCGCGGAGCTGAAAAGCAGCTACAATAGCTCAGCAGCGGAAAGGCTTCAGGACCAGATGAGATACTGTAAGATTCTATCAAGATTATGCGAAAGAACTTGTTCCCCTTCTAGCAGTAATTTATCGTACGTCACTTGAGCAAGAAGAGGTACCTAACAACTGGAAAGAAGCGCAGGTCTTCTCCGTTTTTAAGAAAGGCCGTAAGACAGATCCACACAATTACATACCTATATCGCTGACATCAATTTGTTGTAGAATTAGAGAACACGTTTTGTGCTCAAGAATTATGACATTCTTGGAAAATGAACATCTCCTCTATAAAAATCAACATGGATTCCGCAAACAGAGATCCTGCGAAACTTAGCTCGCTCTGTTCCTCCCTGAGGTCCACAACGCAATGGACGACGGAGCTCGGGTTGATGCCGTGTTCCTTGGTTTCAGTGAGGCATTTGACACCGTCTCGCATCGCCGTTTAATGAAAAACAAGTACGGAGGAAATGTGCTATTGGTTTCAAGACTTTCTTGCAGATAGAACTCAACACATCGCTCTGATCGGAACTAAACCGACAGATGTAAAGGTAATATCCGGAGTACCACAGGGAAGTGTGATGTGACCGTTGCTGGTTACAATATATATATATATATATATATATATATATATATATATATATATATATATATATATATATATATATAAATGAGCTAGTAAAAAGCGTCGAATGCTCTTAAAGGCTATTCACAGATGATGCAGAAGCAACGCCACAAGAGAGTAACAATTTGCAGAACGAGATACACAGAATTGATGAGTGGAGCAGACTCTGGCATTTGACCCTGAACGTAAATAAATGTAACATATTGCGCATACATAGGAAAAGAAATCCACTACTGTACAGCTACACTATTGATGACAAACAGCTGGAGACACCGTCTGCCGTAAAATATCTATGCGTAACTATCTAGAGCGACCTTGAGTGGAATGGGCATATAAAACAGATATTGGGAAAAGCAGATACCAGACTCAGATTCATCCGAATATTCTGAAGGAAATGTAACTCATCCACGAAAGAAGTGGCTTATAAGGCGCTTGTTCGCTCGATTTTTGAGAATTGTTCACCTATCTGGGACCCCTGTCAGCTAGGACTGACAGAGGAGATAGAGAAAATTCAACGAAGAGTGGCGCGTTTCGTCACGGAATCGTTTAGCCGGCAGGCGTTACAAGAGAGACATCGTGCATTACGGAGAGAGTTACTATTGAAATTTCGGGACAGCACTTTTCAGGGGGAGTGGGACAACATATTACTTCGCCCCACATACATCTCGCGTATTGACCACGAGGAGAAAATTCGAGAAATTAGAGCCAATACAGAGGCTTACCGACAAACATTCTTCCCACGCACTATTCGCGAGTGGAACAGGGTTTCAGTTCCAGGGATCTGATAGTGATATCGGAAGGTACCCTCCACCACACACCATGGCATGGACTGCGGAGTATGATGTAGATGTAGATACGTAGCTCATACCGATCACAGTGTGCTGGACACGCACCAACTGTGATTCGTTCAAAAATGGCTCTGAGCACTATGGGACTCAACTGCTGAGGTCATTAGTCCCCTAGAACTTAGAACTAGTTAAACCTAACTAACCTAAGGACATCACAAACATCCACGCCCGAGGCAGGATTCGAATCTGCGACCGTAGCGGTCTTGCGGTTCCAGACTGCAGCACCTTTAACCGCATGGCCACTGTGATTCGTGATTGTACCAACAGCACCCCACACCAACGGCCTCCAGTTGTCGTTTTATGTCTTACGCGAATGCAGTCACTGAGATGTCACTCCCTCTGTCTGTACAGTATAAAAATGCGGCATCATTTTCAAACAAGACAGGCCCTGGATTCGTCCGACAAAAGTGTCTGATGCCATTTCTGTCCACAGTGTCATCGTCCTATATGTAAGGTGGTCATGTCATTTTGATTTTTGTACGTTACCGCTGTGCATGTCAGGGAGAGAGCAAGTTATGTTACTGTTAAACAATCTTTGGTCTTTTCCTGGTACAGTCTTTGCCTCTGCCCAGTCAGACACATTCTTAGTTGAAATGTGGTAGGTGATGAATGTATTCAGTTGTGCTGTGTTGACTTGTTATTGTATCTGTTAGATGAAGAAAGATTTGTTGTAAGGCACACCAAGGATGAATATGATCTATATATTGGAAGGCGAAAAGAATATGAATTTTGAAGAAAGTTATTATTTTTGAAGGCAAGAAGTTTGAAGTAAGACTGAAGCACTGCGCAGCTAGCTTGTGGGAATAATTATTGTCAACCTTGTTCAGAGCTGAGAGAAAGTCCGCCCCACTTCCCCACTTTGACTCGTGCATTAACGTATGAAGTGATTAAGCTGTTTGGTTTTTTATAGCAATTCTGCGTTAACATTGTACCCTTTTCAATTCATTACTCACCTCGTTAAGCATAGTATTATTCAGACCAATGTAATGTGTGAAGATTACGTGAAATTTTACTCTGTAAGTGGAAATTTTGATAAGGGCCAGATAAATGTTTTACTTCTGTTGTGCATTTAATATAAAATTGGATTCAGATGAGTTACAGTTCAAATTATGTTCTGTTTAGTCAAAGGTTAGCATATGAGTATAAGTTGGGTAACAGTTTGTGGGGACATAGTTTTCGTAATAGGTACACTTTTATAGAGTGGGAGGTAAAGTTGGGCTAGTTACTCTGGATTTGCCTAATAAAATCTGAAAAAGGACGCCTGATTGCTACACCCTGCAATCTATAAGTCACATAACAGTCGCTGAGTGCACCTACTTTCCCAATGGAAGGTAACGTGCAGGAGGATATTAATTGGGAAAACAAGCGTTATAGGAACATTATGAATGAAACAGCGAGCGTGTTGAAAGAAAGCTTAACCGCGAAGACGAAAAGGACGAATTTGACCGTTTACGTTCATATTCAGGAAACTTTGGCGTTTATGTGATTTTCCACGAGAGCAGTACAACATATCCAGATACGACAATGAATCGCCTACGTGGTGGAATAGAGAACAATCTGGTGTGCACAAAAATGGTAACTTTTTGACAATAAGTAAATCCAAAGTTTTCAGGAATTACAGCAACGAAAATCACCCCCAAGCTTGGATTTATCAGTTCCTATATTTTTTACCACCAAATGGGCCACTTGAGCAGAAATTGGAATTTCTTTGTGGTTATTTGGGAAATGAAGCTGCACCAAGAAAGCACTCACTAGTGAGACACTAAAAAAGCGTAATTGATTTCTACCGAGCAGTTTTGTTAGACTACTGGTCGCAAGCCCCACAAGATCGGGTAAAATGCGCAAATCAAAAAAAGGTTTGCACCACTTCGGTTCCGAGAGTTCCGGAACCAGTACGAAAAACTGGAATAGAGAGCAATATAAACATCATTTACGCCCTTTTTATTGCTAATGAAAAGCACACATTGCATATTGTTCCACCATACAGCGAGAACTTCTGAGGTGGTGGTCAAGATTGCTGTGTACACAGCGGTACCTGTAATACCTAGAAGGACGTCCTCTCGCATTGATGCATGCCTGTATTCGTCGTCGTATACTATCTGCAAGTTCATCAGGGAACTTTTGGTCCAGATTGCCCCCACTCCTCGACGGCTATTCAGCGTAGATGCCTCAGAGTGGTTGATGGGTGACGTCGTTCATAAACAGCCCTTTTCAATCTGTCCCAGGAATGTGCGATAGGGTTCGGGTCTGGAGAACTTGCTGGTCACTCTAGTCGAGCAATGTCGTTATCGTGAATGAAGTCATTCACAAGATGTGCACCATAAGGGCGCGAATTGTCGTCCATGGAGACGAATGCCTTGTCAATATGCTACCGATATGGTTACACTATTGGTCGGAGGATGGCCATCATATATCGGACAGCCGTTACGGCGCCTTCCACAACCACCAGTGACGTACGTCGGCCCAACATAACGCCACCCCAAAAAAACAGGGAACGTCCACCTTGCTGCACTAGCTGGGCAGTGTGTCTAAGGCGTTCAGCCTGACCGGGCGATGGCATGATTGAAGGCATATGCGACATTCACGGATGAAGAGAACGTGATGCCAACTTTGAGCGGTCCATTCGGTATATTGTTGGGTCCATCTGTAATGCGCTGCATGGTGTCGTGGTTCAAAGATAGACCTCGCCACGGACGTCAGGAGTGTAGGTGCACATCACGCAGCCTATTGCGCACAGTTTGAGTCGTAACACGACGTCCTGTGGCTGAACGAAACTTATTACGCAAAATGGTGACGTTGCTGACAGGGTTCCACCGAGCCATAATCCGTAGGTAGCGGTCATCCACTGTAGTAATAGCTCTTGAGCGGTCCGACGGAGGCATGTCATCGACAGTTCCTGTGTCTCTGTATAACCTACATGTCCGAACAGCATCGCTTTGGTTCAGTCCGAGACGTCTCGACACTTCCCTAGTTGAGAGCCCTTCCTGGCACAAACAATGCGGATGCGATAGAATAGTGGTATTGACCGTCTAGGCACTGTTGAACTACAGAAAACACGAGCTGTGTACCTCCTTCCTGGTGGAATGACTGGAACTGATCGGCTGTCAGACCCCCTCCATCTAACAGGCGCTGCTCACACATTGTTGTTTCTATCTTTGGGCGGGTTTAGTACAGTCAAAGGGACTGTGTCTGTGATACAATATCCACAGTCAACGTCTATGTTCAGTTCTGTGAATCAGGATGATACAAAACTTGAGGTGTGTGTAACATTAAAATGTTAGCTGTGAAAACTCTGGCTTAGCCCGTCAGAAGTAATTCACGTTTTTAAAGTAAGTAACCTACACATTTGAGACACTTAATTTTGGCCGGTACATGTAATGACGATTTAGAAGCATTGCAAACGTTACTGCAGGAACTGGGATTGGAGAGCGACAACGGTTTAACGAAAAGATACAGTAATAATCACAACAGAAACTATGACAGGTAAGGCGCGTTCGTGCCACGTCAAAACCAAATCTATGGGAACATAATTAAAAATACTTTCTTTTAAAGTATGAAATAGTATTCAAAAGGACAGAGTGAAATTTCGCGTGCTCCTAGCACATTATATTGATCTGAACAATAGTATGCATAACAAAGTGAATAACTATATGAAAAGGGTACAGTATTAGTAAAGATTTTCTATAAAATCAAATCAGTTTATATGTTAACTTATGACTCAGAGAAGTGCGGTGGTGTTTCTCTCAGCTCTGAGGAAGATAACTAGCTGACAACAATTATCTGGACAAACTAGATGCGCAGTGCTGCAGTCTTAGCTCAAACTTCTTCTCTTAAAAAATAATAACATTATTCAAAATTCATATTCTTTTCACCTTCCAGTATATATGTCATATTCATCCTTGCTGTCCTTTACAACAAATCTTTCTTCACCTAACTGATAAAATTACAAGTCAACAAATCACTACCGAGTACGTCCATCACCTTCCACCCCTCAACTGAAAATGTATCAGACTGCTCTGAGGCAAAGACAGTACCAGTACAAGATCAAAGACTCGTTAACAGTAACATAACTTGCTCTCTTCCTGACATCCACAGCGATAACATACAAAAATCAGAGTGGCACTATTATCTTACACGAACAGAATTACCGCCACCATGTTTCTGTACATTCGTCAAGGGTAGGCGCAGAAATTTACGACGCGCACGTGACCCGTGTCGTAATAAACGGCGATGGACTGTCACCCCTGATACTGTACGATGTGCACTGTAACGTCTAGAGAAACAAAAACAATATATTGTGTAGTAATTAGAGAATTAGATGTATCATATTGTGTCATTGTATAAAATTCTGTATTTTTTTTATTATTTATTTCTGAAAACGTCTGCGTCGGCGAGTAATAAAACCGACACAGAAGATAAATGTTAAACAGAGATTAAAAAAGGAACTAGTATATAATACGTGTTGAATATGAATGACTTTGTCGTCTTAATTTGGAAGTTGTGCGAGTAAGATCTCCTGTTGTTGTCGTAGAGAACGCCAATGTAGCATTCTTTTGTCGAGACTAAGCAATGTACGCCATTACGTGTGAATTCACAAAGGTCTGTAATCACTGAGATATTTAAAGGTTTTAATAGAGTTGTTTGAATGAAAACTTGTATTATTTATTGTTAAGCTTGCTTGCATATTATCCCATCCTGTTGAGACATTTTTCAGTTATATAAATATTATCTGTGGTGCTGAGCTGCGCGGAGAACGAAGAGCCGCTGCCGCGGCGTATTTAAACGACTTACAATATAGTCGAGCATACCGCAAGGAAGCGGTAAAATAATAGTAAAATAATATTATTTCTTTTAGCTCCCAGACTGGCAGTGAAGATCAGCAGATTTTATGATGTGTTGCAGATTGACGCGGGCTGCTGATAGGATATAATTTACAGTGCAAATAATTTAATGTACCTTCAGAATCTGATAGGAATCTTGCTGTGCTCCGTTCTGATCTGGCAAACTTTATAGTGACAACGTATTTTTTAATGAGAGTCTCATGTTCTTGGGCTAGTCGTGGTATGAAATAGCATTTTAACGAGAAATAAAATCCACTGCGAACTTGTGTTTTTGAACGATCACACGAACTGTAACATCAGTGTTCATAACAAAGTAATTTCAACTTTTAATCACTATGAAGTAGGGAAGATATATTGATTCTTAGCATGAGTTGCAGTTACGAAAAATCGTTCCTTAAATTGTAGGCCAGATACAGAACAATAAGACTTCCATATATACATTTTATTCCGCTAAAAGGTAATGATGATAAAGAAAAGCAAAGCACAGCATTGCTAAAAGTATTTCACGTAACTCTTTTCGTAAATGTGTTGTTACAAAGAGAATAAATAAACCAAAGAGCAACAATTTTACAATCCGCGAGAGAGTTGTTCGTGAAACTGTCGCCCAAAAACGCGGGGCCCGAATTTGCAGTGGCCACAAATATAAAATTTTATGTATTTTTCTTTCAGTGTTGATTGTTATGTATGTGTAGATATATATGTATTTAGTGATAAATGTATGTATGTATATCATGATCAATGCTATGTATTAATGAATGTGTAAACACTCTTTCATGACAAAACGTACTACTGCAAACGAGTCTGAGAAGACGATCCTGATAGTACTGAGAAGCTGTAACGACTACGTAATCCGGGGGCAGCCGAACCCTGAGATAAGATAAACGAAAGGTAAGACTACAGTGTAGTTGTCCTGTTTGTAGAAGTCGAGCTCCAGTGAAGTGATCTCATTTCGCTAGGGGTGTGCATATTGTGCGTAGTTTGATGTTAGTGTTTGTGACAGGACAAAGTTGATGGTAGATAGTAATTTTTAGTGTGCAGTTAGTGTAGATAAATTAACGTATTTTGTGTGCAAAGGGCAAAACTGTCAGACTTTGTGGTTTAGTAAGCAATTTATGAATATGGTTAAGTTGCGTAGTCAACGTCCGAGCAATATGGATACTGAGGAACAACAATTAGTTAGTGCAGGAAATGTGGAACCGGGTACCTCAAGTAGTACTAGTACTCTCTTTGAGGATATAACATGTGAGAATGTGGGGGCAGGGGCACTGGAAGTGGTGCCACCGCCTACTACTCCTCAAGGGGATGTAGAGAAAGAAGTTGTACCACCACCAGAAAAGCAGGAACCTGAGAGTGGTAATCTGCCTGGTGGGTATTCGCTTCAGGCTATATTAGAGCGCGTGCTGAATTACCAGGCAGAATTTGCGCAACAGCAAGTCGAGCGAGACCGCCAGCAAGCTGAGCGAGATCGTAGGCTAGCTGAGCGGGACCAGCAACTTGTGCAATCGTTAGAAAACATGAAAAAAGAGATTTCAGATATGAAACAGAATTATGAGTCGATACCTAAGGCCGTGCAGGAGCTGACTGAACAGGTCAACAACCTGCAAGTAGCAAACACTAACAGGGTAGACGAATTAGGTGTATTAGCCAATCGAGTAGAAAAGCTAGAAATAGATTCCACGCAGCTTGTAGAGCAGAAGTGGAACGAACAAGCAACTAAAATTGAAACAGAATTCAACTCATGGCTAGAAGTGAAGGAGTGTGAGATTGACAAGAACATTAATTCCAAAGTACAAGCAGCCATAGCAAATAGAGGCTCCGAATCGTTCAGTACCGCAGTGAATAGTCAGGTACAGAACGACGTGCAAACCATCAAACAAATATTCAGTGAGGATATTCCGCAGTGGCAAGTGAATATGAACAAACGGATATCCGACCTGGAGAAGGGTTTAGCACAAAGTAGAAAACATTTGGAACAGGAACCTCTGTCGCCAACAGCCCATGGTTTTGGCAACGCACAAACTTATACGCGATACAACAATGGGGAATCTGTAGTCGATAATGCGAAGAGCTGTAGCTTCGGTTCGGAGCACACAGCATATGTCCAAGGAGCAAAACCATGTAGTTCAAAAATATTAGTGGAAGAAAGTTTAATCAAAAATAGACAATTTCAAACGTTTACTACTGAACGGAAATCAGTACACCCAGTAGTATTCATAAAAAGCTTTAAAAATATCTTGCCCAATGTGTGGAACGAAACACAGAAAATTCAGTACGTAATGTCGTACATTCAAGGTGATGCAGCGGTGTGGGCTACAGAAGTAGCAGACAGCTGCATGACATATGAACAGTTCGAAAGGGCATTTCTATCGAAATATTGGTCGCCTTGTATACAAGAGCGGCTAAGAAAAGAAGTATATAATCCCGAACCGTACTCACCTCGTCTGGGGAATTTGAGACGGTATTTTGAAAAATATATAAACAAAACACGCTACTGGGACGAGCCTATATCACCAAGAGACATAATAAGACTACTAAAATCACATTTACCCATTCATATCAAAGAGAAATTAATACACGTACCAGAAAGCGATATGGAAAACTTCCTGTCTGTTCTAGATTCTATAGACTTGATACAGGAAGACGCAAAATCAGCGTGTGATCACTCGCGGAATAATGGGTCAGGATGTAAACATGACAGAAATAGTAGTGCACAAAACCACAACCATGGAAATGGTGTGGGTGGTAACAAGCGGCAAGAACATTCGCAAAATGGTAGTAATGGTAGAGGCCAGAACGGGTATGGACAAACAACTTATAACAAAAGGCGTCGATTTGACGACCGGTACGAATCTGGAATGTCAGGGACCAACCGCTGGAAAAATGCGCGAGGTCAGTGGCAGAGCAATTATAGTGATAGTAATCGAAATTGGCAGCAAAATCAGCGAAGAAGCCCAGAGCGACAGGGTAATGACCGGTATGACAACAATAGACCACCGCCGCAAAACGCGCCTATTGCGCAGCCGTGGCGGTCGACAAATCAGAGTGTACATATAGTGGAGGTCGCGGACAATAGCCTTCCAAGTACTTCACAAGTAACTAATTCAACAAACTAGAATCGGCCTCGATATGCTCTCCATCGATGGCCGAGGGATGGAGTGAGAGCAACACGAGTGATAATAATATACCTGGGATACGTATGCTGCGATACAACGATGGTGTCAGTATGGATAAAGATCTACTGAACGAACCACACGAATGTAAGAAAGATAATAACGAAAATGTGCAAGCTATTATCGAAGCGAAAATCAATGATGTTGCAGTGAATATAATCATCGACACAGGTGCCTCAGTGAGTGTAATGAGTATGGAGTTATTTAAGGCACTGGGAAAAGGACATAGCATTCCGACTTTCCCGGTTAATAATTGTAAGGTGTCTGGAGCCATTAGTGCACAGAGCCAATCAGTTAAGTACCAGGTGCAGGTGGAGATTTGTAAGGAGGGCGAAGCCATAGTGAGCTCGTTCCTCGTTGTTAAAGGATTGAAGGTGGCCTGCATTCTGGGAGTAGATTTTCTCCGCGAGAGGGACGCATTGATCGACCTCTCCTTGGGGAAATTAAGCATAGTTAATAGGGGTAGGAGGATTGAGTTATCTATGATGAAATCGAAGGAGGTACTTGTGCCGTGTTGTAATCGAATCAATATCAAGGGTAGGAACCCTTGGGTACTACACCTTGATGATTTGTCACATGCAGCAGACCTCTATTATCCGAATTTAGAGGATCGAAATTTTGAAATAAATGTTCAGGCATTTCAAACCAAAGTGCAGGAATCTGAAGGGTTAAGCGATACACAAAAGCAACAGTTGACGCAGCTGCTATCGGAATACACTATGGTATTTACCGACCGACCAGGAATAGTCAAAGGGTACCACTATCACATAGAGGTGATGCCCCACAAAACATACTGTCGCGCAACTTACTCCATCCCTTGGTCGAGGAGGGAATTAGTAGCTAAAGAGATTCGGAAGATGTTAGAGTGGGATATCATTGAGCCCTCCTTCTCTCCATACAGTAGTCCTCTTGTAGCAGTGGCGAAAGCCAATGGAAAAATCAGGCTAGTGTTAGATGCGAGGGACATTAACAAAATTATCATACCTGTCCGGACTCGCCCTGAGAATTTAGATGAGCAGATACAAAAATTTCATGGAGCACAGTACTTGACCTCGGTCGATCTGAAAAGTTCATATTGACAAATTCCCCTTACACCGGAATCCAGGAAGTACACAGCTTTCATATTCGGAGGGCGGAGTTACCAATTCAAGGTACTTCCCTTCGGATTGAATGTGAGTGCTGGAGTGTTTATTACTGCACTAGACACGGTACTGGGTCCAGACTTATTAGAAAAAATCACTGTATATGTTGATGACCTGGTAATCGCTACTGCTACTTGGGACGAACATATGGAATTGTTGCGTAGAGTACTAGAGAGATTTAAGCAAGCAGGTGTGACAGCAAACCTAGAAAAGTCAAAATTTGGACGAAATATAATTAAATTTTTAGGCCATCTTATTACACCACTTGGTATACGCCCAGACAACAAAAAACTAGAGGCGATCCGAGAATTTCCAAGCCCCCGCACTAAGAGGCAATTGAAAGCGTTCCTTGGGCTCACGTCTTTTTTCAGAAGGTTCGTGCCCAATCAGTTGTTAAATGACGCGTCGCTACTAAATCTGCTACGAAAAAGTGTGCAGTGGATTTGGACTGACAAATGTCAACAAGCTTTTGAAGCGATTAAAACCGCCCTACTGAATGCAAATATTTTGCAGCACCCAGATCTGTCAAAAGATTTTTGTCTTGCGACGGATTCATGTTCCTATGGCCTGGGAGCGTGCGTATTTCAGTGGGAGGAAGGAAACGACCCGACAACAATAAAGATTATCGGCTTCGCCAGTAGGACTTTAACTAGCTGCGAGAGAGCCTACTCGGCAACCGAACTGGAAGCACTTGCAGTAGTCTGGGCTGTGAAAAAGTTTAATTATTATTTACAAGGGAAGGAGATTAAAGTGTATAGTGACCACCAGGCGTTAAGTTTTTTGATGTCATGCAAACTATTCCATACCAGACTGAGGAGATGGATGCTTGTCTTACAAGAATACCGGATAAAGATTATGTACATAAAAGGCCAAGATAACGTAATAGCGGATGCTCTGTCGCGACTGCCGGTAGGATTACCGGATTTAGCAGAAATGTTAGAGCAATCCGCGGAGTATAAAGTGCTGTTAGTGCGTGACAATACTTACATGAAGGATTTTTTATATATATGTAAAAACATGTGCGAATTACAAAGGGCAGATCCGATGTGGAAAAAAATCATTAATAATATTGAAGAGGGTGTTAACAATAGAGATGAGCAAGGTTTTAAAATAGTGAACCATATTTTGTATCATAAACTTAATACGAAAGAAGACTGCTGGGCGGTATGTATACCTAACCAGTCGGTAAAAGTTATGATATGGCACACGCACTTGGCATGGGGCCATGCAGGGATTGGAAAGTGTGCAGAGATCACGGCGAGATACTGCTACTTTCCCCGTATGAAACACCAGATTCAGGCAACAGTTAGAACTTGCGTGATATGTCAAAAAGCAAAACATTATAATAGATCCACTAAGTTTGAATTACATCCCATAGTTCCACTCAGGCCGCTTCAAATAGTATCTGTGGATGTAGCCGGTCCTTATCCCATGGCCAGAGGAGGTATGAAATATATACTGGCCATGTACGATATTTTTTCCAAATACTTGGCAATTTATTGCATAAAATCAGCTACTGCCAAAACCATGGTCAGGCGGATCAGTCAAGAATACTTGCCTCAAGTGGGAAAACCCGAAGCCATAACGACTGATAATGCTTCTTATTTCACGGGTCGAACTTGGAAAAATTACCTACGGGAACAAAATATACAGCATATTCTGGTATCCCGGTTCCATCCCGAAGCCAGTCTAGTTGAAAGAATATTCAGAGAATTGAATAAGTTCCTTAGAATCTACATAGGGAACCGACATACAAAATGGCCAGAGCTAGTACCGAAATTTGTAGAAATACACAATTTAACACCCCATTCAAGTACAGGCTATCCACCGGTAGAGATATTGAATGGATTTAATGAGACACCGAATGAATGGCTCACGCCTTTGCCGAGACTACCATTCAAGGCAGAAACAAGGGAGGAAAAGTACGACCGAGGTGTAACTAACGAACAGAAATATAATGTAGGAGATCTAGTACTTATTCGTAACCACGCTAAATCCTCAGCCACCTTAAAACAGAATAGTAAGTGGCAATTGCTATATTCAGGGCCTTTTGAAGTAATAAGCGTGCCACACGAATGTAGCTATTTGTTAGCACATCCCCATATGGGGAAGATCAAAGGTTTGTATCCACGTAAAGATGTGAAGTTATTTATTCAGTGACATATCACATATAAAGAGTAATAGTTGTAAGAAGATTTTAATTGTGTTTTAGAATATAAGTATGTTAGTATTAAGAAAGAAATTTGTGTGTAATGAAACTTGGAGGAAGTGGATTCAGAAAGTAGGCAATAGCTTACACAGGAAAGATTTTGTTTATAGACAATTAGAGCCATTTAAAAATTATAGGCTCATTAAGCAACGAACAATCTTCTTGTTGATAAAGTGAGTATTAATTTCTTGAATCATTATACAAAGGATTAATTTCTTGAACCATTTTCTATGTGTAGTATGTAAGTGCAATTAATGATGCAATCTAATATAGTAAGGTAACTGTTGTAATTGTATTAGGATAAGGAACCCTGAGAGAGAGAGTCTTGATTAGCCAAACATGGACTCTGTAATATGCAACAATTATGTGATGTTTGCTGCCAGTAGTGATATGAGAACGACACTGGAGCATAAGCTAATCAAAAAACAAGCCCGTTCCGTGGAAAATCCGCTTTGTATATAACAATGCTTCAATTGAAGCCTGTGTACTTGGTACACGCCCTTGAATATTCATTACGCGATACGCGAATTAAGTCAACCAATGTGGAACCTACACTGTAGTCATATAGGAAAAATCATTAAAAATAATGCTAGTGCTAAATGAAGTATTTATTGATCAATATGCCCAAGTCAAGCTGTCATGCACATGGTAAAATCTGTTTGATAGATGGGTGATAACCAGGCAAGCTACACTGATAAGAAAATTAAACAATTTTACAAAAGGGCTATATACGCCTAGTAACAATATGAAAAGTGTGTTGTGATAAGGTAAAAACAAATAGACGCCATGTAGATGAGAGTGAGTATGCGAAGAACAGTTAAAAGGTATTAAAAAATAAACTGTGTGCATAAACAATAGAGGAAAGGACGGAATATTGTGTGTAGCAGGGACAGAAAATGACTGTTGTATCTGCACCAATATATACGTCGATAAGTCTAGTGTTGAGTGACAGACTGTCCTAGTGCAGTGCTCAAAGAACAATAGACAGTGTATAAAAACAGTAGTTATTGATCCGTTCGGAGGCGAGTTAAACGAACATCGCTCGACGGGGACATTTAGTATGTGTGTTACGAAACATTTTCACGTGTTGAAAGACGCTCTGGCAGTGTACCAACCGTGGAGTGAGTGAAAATGTGTAGTACAATGTGCGTGTGACGAACCTTGAATACCAGTGTCACAATGCCACAAGAAACCTGTTATCACGCCAAACCATCCTGTGCATACCAGTGAAGCGACGGCTTACTGAACAATAAACGCTTTTAACAAGTTGCATCTTCTTCCACAGCTAGTAATCTGTGTCCTTAAAGACAGTACACCGTTGTGGAATGTTTGTTTCATGCGCTACAACGGGGAGCCATGCGGAGAAGCCGAGACGAGTGCCGTGCCGCCAGCCAGCCGGTCGCGGTAAACCACTGCCACTCACCGACATCGGCGAGTGGTTCGCCGCGGTTCGCGACTGCTTGGGCGCCACGTCAGCACGACGTCGCTGTTACTGAGAGCCGGTCGTCGAACCCAGCGGCCGTCGGCACGCGGCGTTCCAGACGACGCTACTCAACAATTGCTTCGCGCCGCCAGCTCCGTACAACATTGTTGTCATTCAAATGAACTATCAAATATGTGTTTAATGCACTAACATGAATAGGGTTTAGTGGACACGAAATGACGTGACAAACATTTGTTTTTTTTTTTTCTTGAGTTATTCAATACGGACTCAAAGTATTCATTGGTTCAGTGATATATAGATATAATATGTTTTCGTCATGTTAATGAAGTATACTCGCATGAATGCTAGACATTTTAAACCAATTGTCGCGAGTAAATGCAAGGACGATTCATGATACTACTGTAAAAATGTGTAATAAGTGACTTTCATTACAATCCAAAACAGAAATATTATATGGGTAACAAAGAGACTAAAGGTTTAACATGCTCTCACAAATAGCCTTTGTTATATGTGAACATGGGATAGAATCTGAACTTTTTGTGGTCAAACTGGGATTTAAAACAAACCAGACGAGATGACCATGGCTCCGGCGCAGTTTTCCCAGGTTTTCTGATCGCACGTAGCCCGAATGGGGGAGCCAAATAAATGTAATGACCCTGGGACTAGGTTGACGGTCACCTCGCAAAGTGAAAGAACAGTATAAAAAGTGTAATTAAACCTACAGTGTAAAAGAACTAAGAAGTGTAAAGTGAATGATCCAACCAAGGTAACAGACAATAACCAAACAGACGTTAGTGGCAGCATATTGCCGAACATTGCCAACGTTAGTCAATTGCTGCCAGGGGGCATTGTAACGTCTAGAGAAACAAAAACAATATATTGTGTAGTAATTAGAGAATTAGATGTATCATATTGTGTCATTGTATAAAATTCTGTATTTTTTTTTATTATTTATTTCTGAAAACGTCTGCGTCGGCGAGTAATAAAACCGACACAGAAGATAAATGTTAAACAGAGATTAAAAAAGGAACTAGTATATAATACGTGTTGAATATGAATGTCTTTGTCGTCTTAATTTGGAAGTTGTGCGAGTAAGATCTCCTGTTGTTGTCGTAGAGAACGCCAATGTAGCATTCTTTTGTCGAGACTAAGCAATGTACGCCATTACGTGTGAATTCACAAAGGTCTGTAATCACTGAGATATTTAAAGGTTTTAATAGAGTTGTTTGAATGAAAACTTGTATTATTTATTGTTAAGCTTGCTTGCATATTATCCCATCCTGTTGAGACATTTTTCAGTTATATAAATATTATCTGTGGTGCTGAGCTGTGTGGAGAACGATGAGCCGCTGCCGCGGCGTATTTAAACGACTTACAATATAGTCGAGCATACCGCAAGGAAGCGGTAAAATAATAGTAAAATAATATTATTTCTTTTAGCTCCCAGACTGGCAGTGAAGATCAGCAGATTTTATGATGTGTTGCAGATTGACGCGGGCTGCTGATAGGATATAATTTGCAGTGCAAATAATTTAATGTACCTTCAGATTCTGATAGGAATCTTGCTGTGCTCCGTTCTGATCTGGCAAACTTTATAGTGACAACGTATTTTTTAATGAGAGTCTCATGTTCTTGGGCTAGTCGTGGTATGAAATAGCATTTTAACGAGAAATAAAATCCACTGCGAACTTGTGTTTTTGAACGATCACACGAACTGTAACATCAGTGTTCATAACAAAGTAATTTCAACTTTTAATCACTATGAAGTAGGGAAGATATATTGATTCTTAGCATGAGTTGCAGTTACGAAAAATCGTTCCTTAAATTGTAGGCCAGATACAGAACAATAAGACTTCCATATATACATTTTATTCCGCTAAAAGGTAATGATGATAAAGAAAAGCAAAGCACAGCATTGCTAAAAGTATTTCACGTAACTCTTTTCGTAAATGTGTTGTTACAAAGAGAATAAATAAACCAAAGAGCAACAATTTTACAATCCGCGAGAGAGTTGTACGCGAAAGCACCCAGTTCTGTCCTGCAACGCCGTTAGGATGTCTGCCTCAGTGTTGTAACCTGTATGTGTCCTAAGACCCGAAGGTGGCGGCTTTAGTTTCACCGAAACCGGTAATCGTGGAGCAAGAAGAATTCGTGCTATCGTGGCTACCAGTTTGTTGTGTTACAGCCGTTAGGATGAGGTGTCGGTCTCCGCGGGTGGTGCGGCCTGATTCACCCCGTCGTGTTCCACGGCCCTCCGTGGAGCATTCCGCACACACCCGCTCCACTGCCCAAACACTTCGTGCCACACGAGCAGCAGTCTCCCGTGTGGATGCATCACGTTTTCTCATGCCGACAGTGTGCGCTCTTTCAAACTGACTGATGTGACGGTGCGGCTGGCGCACACGCCTGCGAGGCCTTCTGCACGTCTGCCCGAGTCGCACCGAGCCACTGCCTCCAGTTCAGAGCGACAACCAGAGCCGCAGGCGTACTGTACCGGCAGGTGGTGTCACGCTGTGATTTCTTTGTCGACCTGGAACCCGAGGGCGGACACGGTTCAAATGCTAATCATTTCTGCAGAACATAGTAATGTACATGTCATGTGAATATGAGCGTCCTATCTGTAGTCGTTCATCTGTTCTGTTTTTTTTTCTTTCTTTTTCTTCTGAACATGATTGTATTAAATGAGAGTTAGGCGTTTATTCCTAAAGGGCACTCTGCTCGTAATTTTTATTAAGTATCTGCAGACATAAGTTTCCTGTACCATTTGATTCTGTGCGAAAAAGTGTTACCTTAATTCAACGATGGATGCAGAAAAAACCTCAAGGGGGGGGGGGCGGTAAAGTTATCTTGAACTACCTTCACTTTTACTGTAATAGAAAATAAGCAAGCCACGTGCAAAGTTTAAGAAACTCTTACTTAAACTGATTATACACATATACAAGACAATGCCATCTTACGATATAAAAAAGTTACAGTTGTGGTTGTCTTCCTTAAATGATGAATTCTATGTGCCTATTCTTACCGGCAAATTGGTTAATCACGTCGTCAACAGGACAATCACTGTGAGGGTGGATGTTCAAGAGAGCTGAGCCGTCAAGTCGATCCTCCTTCATTGTCGCCCTCTGCCGTCTCTTTGTACACCGCAGTGTTGAAAAACTTCTTTCTACTGTAGCAACAGATGCAGGTAGACAAGTAAATATTTTGTACAGCGTGTGCAAAGTAGATGAGTCAAATCTCGGACAGACACACAACGTTTACATAACAGAATCAGTATCATTGAGGCGTTTATGCTCGTTTGTTTGTATCTCTTTTTTAATCGATTAGCGTGCGGGCTGACTGGTGGGGGCGGTGCGGGTGGCAAGGTCAGTGGGGTACGGCTTAGTATACTCGCATTGTGTGCTGAAATGTCTGAATAAAAATAAAAAGAAAAAGAAACCAACATCGTTTTCTGATTTAGATAAATCGCAGGTTGTTATTGAAAGTGTGCGTTACACTGATTGTAACAGGAGAGACTTGAGATTGAACGACGATACGTCCGTCGGTAATGACACGCGTAAGGTGTAGTCTAGCCAAGTAGCTTCCGCGGGCAAGGCCTTGTGTTACCGTTGAGGGATGTCCGGTCATTTGGTTAAGCAATGTACCGTACCGAAGCGCTGGCATATGAACAGCTGTGGCCAGCATAAATGGGAGCGTATTGCCTTGGTCAGGACATTCCCTCCTGGATGCCGTAGAGTACGTGCGGTGAAAGGCGGGCGGCTTCCATATGCTTGCGCTAGCCTAGGAGGTGAACCTATTTGCGCCTTGTTAGATTCTGGCAGTAATGTTTCATTGATTGATCATGATTGGTACGAACGTTACAAAGGCTTGGCTAAGTTGCTGAAATTAAGCACTGTTAATCACGTGTGGTATTCCGCTGGTGTGTAAACCCTTGAAGTGGTCGCAAGGCACGTTTCAAGCTTGGCGTTCAAAGGTTGTCTTGGCCACTTGTCTGTTTGGTGGTTAAAAATTTATCTGTGAGGTTTATTTTGGGTTGTGATTTCTTGAAATTAACTCAGTGTGTGATAGACTATGCGAGCAAAACTTTGTAGTTCAAGTTTAGACCAGAGCTTAGTTTTAGTTTCTGTGCTCATGGGTTGGGGGCTGGTGTGTGTAGAGTCGAGGCACAGCCGGCCAAGGTTAATGTTGACCATCTTACTCATGAACAGGCTAGGTTATTATTAGAGGCGTTGGATGAATTTCCGGAGGTGTTCACCGACCGGCGTGGGGTCACTAATAAGATCGAATATCACATTCAGCTTACTGATCAGATTCCGGTGCGGCAAACTCCGTATCGTTTATCTCCGCCCAAAACGCAGGAACTCCGTAAAATCATTAACCAACTGCCGGAGAATGGTGTAATTCGCCCTTCCGTATCACCTTATGCCCCGGATTTGCACAGTTCAAATGGCTCTGAGCACTATGGGACTTAACATCTATGGTCATCAGTCCCCTAGAACTTAGAACTACTTAAACCTAACTAACCTAAGGACATCACACACATCCATGCCCGAGGCAGGCTTCGAACCTGCGACCGTAGGAGTCGCGCGGCTCCGGACTGAGCGCCTAGAACCGCTAGACCACCGCGGCCGGCATTTGCACAGTTGTTTTTCTTGGTTCGCGGGAGCCAAAGTTATCACTGTCCTGGACTTGCACCAAGCGTACTATCAGGTACCGTTGGCTGAGGAATCTAAACCGATAACGGCATTTAGTACCGATTACAACCTTTTAGAGTTTAATAGAGTGCCCTTCGGACCAGCAGCAGGTGCGGCAGTCTTATCACGCCTGTTAGACTTGGTGTTAGGCGATTTTAAATTCAACTTTGTGTTCAATTATTTGGACGATGTTGTCATACATAGCGCGAACTTCTATGAACATCTCGAACATCTAAGTCAGGTTTTTGGATAATTTAGAGACTCAGGTCTAACCGTTAAACCGTCCACGGTAAGTCGCCCGGAACGGAATATCCTTTTTGGGACATATTGTCGTGCAAGGGAGTAGCTATTGATCATAGCAGGACGCATGCTATTCATGCCTTTCCGATTCCTACAGATAAAAGGGCTGTCGCGCGTTTCGTCGGCTTGGTGAATTTTTTTAGCAAGTTCGTACCGAATTTCGCTCAACTGGCCACGCCTATTAACCAGTTGCGCAGGAAAGGCGAAAGGTTTGTGTTGGGCGACTCACAACAGGCAGCCTCTGTCGCCTTGAAAGCTGCAATAAGCACCGCTCCAGTCTTAGGGATCCCTGATTTCAATCGTACATTCGTTGTTCAAACCGACGCGTCGAACGTAGGGGTGGCGGCTGTTTTGCTGCAGGAGCAGGACGGGGAAAGGCGTCCTCTCGCTTACGCATCACGAGCTTTGTCACCAGCCAACTACTCAGTGTACGAATTAGAGGCTTTGGCGGTCATATTCGCCTTGGAAAAATATAAATTCTACTTGGGACATCGTCAGTTTCGTTTAGAAACAGACAATCAGGCCCTGAGTTGGGTGCTTGCTCGGCCACGCAAGACAGGAAGAATAGCGCGTTGGGCCGTTAGAATCTCGGCGTTCTAGTTCGATGTTTGTCGTATTATAGGGGGAAAGAATCAAGTGGCGGACGTTCTCAGTTGCATGTTTCAAGTCGAGGAAGCGGACTGTCATTTCGAGCTAGCCACCTGTAATATGGCTGTGTTAACTGAAATTCCATCTCTGTTCAGTAAACTTAAGGAGGAACAACGACAGGACCCCGAATTGCGAACCGTGGTAGATAGACTTAATGCCGGGGAAACTGTTCAGGGTTACTCCTTTGAACGGGGGTTTCTCTGCTTTCGCGCTAACCGCCATAAGGTTCCTAAATTATACGTACCCCTGAGTTTAGTGCCTGGAGTTTTCAAATATTTTCACCAGGCCTTGTGCGGTGGACATTTAGCTTTCCGTAAAACCCTGCTCAAGGTGAGCGAAAGGTTAACTTGGAAGGGATTGGTCCGCGATGTAATAAGGCTCGTTTAAGGGTGTGAGGCTTGTAAGATGGCGAAGCCGGATACTGGGCCCAAGAAAGGGTTCTTGCAATCTACTCGAGAATGTCGACCCTTAGATAAAATCTATATTGACTATTTGGGTCCCTTACCACGCACCCAGAGAGGCAATCGCTTCGTGTTCGCCATGGTAGACACCGTCACCAGGTTTGTGTGGTTAATTGCTAGCAGCGGTACTACTGCTAGTGTTAGTATTCAACATCTCGAAAGGGTTTTCGCTAGCCTTGGCCCGCCAAAGTTACTAGTGAGCGATAACGCCCCTGCTTTTGTTTCTATAGGGTTTAATCAATTCTGTTTTGACCGGGGTATTTCTCACATTACCACTACACCTTATTATCCCCAACCGTCCTTCGCTGAAAGAGTCCATAGGAATTTAAAGTCCGCTCTCATCGCGTACCATTCTGGGTCACAACGACTGTGGGATTTCTCTCTCCACTGGTTATCTTTTGCTTTTAATACCGCTCACCACGAAGCGCACAAATTTTTTTCTGCTGAATTAATGTTTGCCTTCCCGTTGAATTCTCCGTTGTTCAATTTGTGTTCGCTTAATGATCTGCTACCAGAGCAGGTCAACCCGGAGGAAATTAAAGTAAAGTGGGAGGCAGCACGAAGAAACATCAGACTGGTACATCGCCGGGAGCAGCTGCGTTACAGTAAGGGTAGACAACCCGCGCAAGTCCAGATGGGGCAGGAAGTGTATCTTAAGAATTTTTGGGGTCAGAGTCAGGCCACTCAAGAAGTCACTGGGAAGCTGCTGCCTAGATTTTTGGGTCCATATAAGGTTATTAAGAGACTCTCACCGGTGAACCTTCCACTGCAGGACCCTAAAACAAAAAGGTGAAGGCACACCTGAGTCAGCTCAAATTGAGTACGATTGATCACCGTTCAGAATGTCAGGGGGCAAACGCAGGTTTTCCACCCCCACTTCCGCCTATAAGGGGGGGGGGGGGGGAGATTGAACCGTATCATCTCCATCTTTGCCTAGGTTTGGTGTGTCGTCTTCCAGAGCCTTGGCTTTGCTCTGCCGCGATTGGTCCGTTTGCTTTTAAATTACGGAGGGCACTGCGTGCGAGGAGAGACCTGCTGACGACGAGGGTATCGAGTGCTGCTGCCAGAGTGAGACGGGGAGTTTTGTTTCCGGTTGTGTGGCAGCGCAATGTTGCGGGAAAGGTGGTATAACTTCCTGTGAACGCACGTGATTGCTACGAGCGTGTGTACTCGGGACGGCGGCAGTCGTTCTGGACGGGCTGTGTGATAAGGAAGCTCGGGGTGGCAACTGTTGACGCGGCGGTCCACGTTGCTATGGCGGATCTGGGGCGATTGACATAACTCGAGTTGGTGCTGGTTGCAACCTGTCGCCGAATGCTTGTCTGCCTTCTGGACTAACGGTGAGAATTTCTTGACTTGAGGCGTCTCACCCAATTTCTGCCCGTGTCGTCGGGTGTGTTTTGCTCTAAGGTCGTGTGCCATGGTGTTTCGCAATTTTAGTAGGCTCAGGCGTGCCCGAAATCCCGATTCAGTGATCTGCTGTTATATTGTCAAGTGTAACTATCACTAGAAAAGAATGTTAACTCTCTGTGCCTTAATAACTGAACCTAAAATATTATCTGTGGTTGAAATTTTATTCTGACCCAAGTGCAATAACGATCTTGTATTTTACAATTTGTTGGGTGGAATTATTATTTAGTTCTGGCTGTCACATTTACTAAGTCGAAGATTTACGAAGGCCAGTGGGCGTCATCAACAGTTCCTGCCTAGATAGGAGTTATATTTTGAACCATGTGTTTCAATGTTTAGTAATTTTTATTTTATGTGTAATAGCGAGTTGCTGTGATGCCCTACGTGAACGATTCGCCACGTAGGTGAAGTTTCTAGTTATTCTGCTGGTCTGCGCCATATTGCTAAAGCAGGCAGTCCTAGCACAGCTGGCCGGCCGGAGTGACTGAGCGATTCTAGGCGCTTCAGTCTGGAACTGCGCGACCGCTAAGGTCGCAGGTTCGAATCCTGCCTCGGGCAAGATGTGTGTGACGTCCATAGGATAGTTAGGTTAAAGTAGTTCTAAGTTCTAGGGGACTCATGACCTCAGATGTTAATTCCCACAGTGCACACAGCCATTTGAATCATTTGAACCTAGCACAGCTGATTGTAAATTTTTCCTAGTGGTGAGGAGCACGGACTGGTTTTAAGTGCTAACTCATTAACTTCAACCATTCACAAATATTTATTACTACCGACAATCAGGCCCTTCAGGCCGAGTGGCGACTTCACTACCCTTTTTTGGTTATTAATTTTATCTTGTTACCTTGTTTCATTAAAAAAAAAAACACCTTTGGGATATGAATTTGTCATTTTGTCTTTACTGCTCCTTTGGACGAAGTAAATTAACTGTTGGTTTTGCATTCTTGTAGCATTATCAAAACAGCATTTGTGGTTATATTTGATTGGCCTTTCTGGCCTAATGTTGAAGTCATTCCTTTGAGTAACTTATTGTATTGGTGAATAATTAATCAAAAGTTTTGGGTCCTTTAACCGTGATTATCTCCTTATGTTGAATCTTAAGGTTGACATTCTGACATTACAGTTGTGAATGTTCAGCGGCCCTTCAGGCCTGGAGTTTAAAAAATATTATTGTGTTTTGTGATATATATACATATTTGTACCAGTGCACAAGTGTTTTTCGATGTTTAATAATATTATATACATTACTGGCCATTAAAATCGCTACACCAAGAAGAAATGCAGATGATAAACGGATATTAATTCGATAAATATATTGTACCATAACTGACATGTGATTACATTTTCACGCAATTTGGGTGCATAGATCCTGAGAAACCAGTAACTATAACAACTACCTCTAGCCGTAATAACGGCCTTGATATGCCTGGGAATTGAGTCAAACAGAGCTTGGATGGCGCGTACAGGTACAGCTGCCCATGCAGCTTCAACACGATACCACAGTTCATCAAGAGTAGTGACTGGCGTATTGTTACGAGCCAGTTGCTCGGCCACCATTGACCAGACGATTTCAATTGGTGAGAGATCTGGAGAATGTGCTGGCCAGGCCAGCAGTCGAACATTTTCTGTATCCAGAAAGGTCCATGCAAGACCTGCAACAAGCGGTCGTGCATTATCCTGCTGAAATGTAGGGTTTCGCAGGGATCAAATAAAGGGTAGAGGTACGGGTCGTAACACATCTGAAATGTAACGTCCACTGTTCAAAGTGCCGTCAATGGGAACGAGAGATGACCGAGACGTGTAACCAATGGCACGCCATACCATCACGCTGGGTGATATGCCAGTACGGCAATGAGGAATACACGCTTCAAATGTGCGTTCACCGCGATGTCCCCAAACACGGATGCGACCATGATGATGCTCTAAACAGTACCTGGATTCATCCGAAAAAAATGACGTTTGGCCATTCGTGCACCCAGGTTCGTCGTTGAGTACACATTCTCAGGCGCTCCTGTCTGTGATGCAGTGTCAAGGGTAACCACAGACAGCCATGGTTTCCGAACTGATAGTCCATGCTTCTGGAAACGTCGTCGAACTGTTCGTGCAGAAGGTTGTTGTCTTGTAAACGTCCCCATCAGTTGACTCAGGGATCGAGACGTGGCTGCACGATCCGTTACAGCCATGCGCATAAGATCCCTGTCATCTTGACTGCTAGTGATACGAGGCCGTTGGGATCCATCACGGTGTTCCGTATTACCCTCCTGAACCCACCGATTCCATATTCTGCTAACAGTCATTGGATCTCGACCAACGCGAGCAGCAATGTCGGGATACGATAAACCGCAATCGCGATAGGCTACAATCCGACCTTTATCAAAGTCGGAAACGTGATGGTACCCATTTCTCCTCCTTACACGAGGCGTCACAACATGGTTTCACTAGGCAACGCCAGTCAACTGCTGTTTATGTAATGGAAATCGGCTGGAAACTTTCCTGATGTCAACAAGTTGTAGGTGTCGCCACCGGCACCAACCTAGTGTGAATGCTCCGAAAAGCTAATCATTTGCATATGACAGCATCTTCTTCCTGTCGGTTAAATTTGGCGTCTGTAGCACGTCATCTTCGTGGTGTAGCAATTTTAACGGCCAGTAGTGTAGAAGTTGTCGACAGCAGTGCTGTATTCTGTCTGTTTACATATCTCTGTGTTTCAATAGGTATGGCTATACCAGTTGCTTTTTTCGCTTCTGTGTATATGTGGTGTCCGTTCTTTCAGACATGTCCTAAGGAACGGGCACCATATGTGTATTTAATAAGTGCTTTTGTCAAACTGACATACATATTTCAAATGACGACGTGATACTAGCAAATTCAGTAGGTACAGTTGTGGTCACTAGCAGGTTTGAAGCGACTGATTAAGCTGCTTCTATTACATGCGTTTGTGCTTTGCTTGCGGACTCTGTAGTTTTCGTCAAAGCCTGGGCAGACGTTCCTGTCTTGAGCTTCCATGCGATCAGCGCCTGCCTTTCCATATCTCCATATCTACATCTGCCCTCCGTAAGTCGCTTACGGTGTGTGGCGGAGGGTATTTCTGCTACCACTGTGATTTCCTCCTCCCCCCCCCCCCCCCCCCCTCGCTTGTTCCATTCTCGAACGGTGTGAGGACCAAACGGCTTTCTATAAACATTCGCATTGGCCCTGCTTTCTCTGATTTTCTGGTTATGCTGATTTCACGAGTCACATGTGAGAGGAAGTGATGCGTTTCCCATGTCTTCTTTGATCGCACGCTCTCGTTTCAGCAGAAGACCCTCCATGCCGCAAAGCGCCTCTCTCGTAGTGACTGCCACTGCCGTCTGCTGAAAATCTCTGTAAGATTCTCGCGGCGAGTGGACGATCCCGTGGCGAAACGCGCCCCTTGACATCGAATGTTCTCCGTCTCTGCCACTCATCCTTCCGTATGACTCTCGTACGCTCGGGTCGGTGCTCTGCTGTCGGACAGAGGCTGCACAGCGACTCCTTATAGCCGGGGATTGCGCTCTATGCGTTTGAGTGAGCCAACACAGACACTAGTTAGTTGGCCATAAGTTTTCTTCGAGAATTCCGCTACCAGCAGCTTATCCAACGACCATTTTCCAATTCTTGATTAAACATCGTTTATCTATATAATTTATTATTAAAGGAGAGATAAAAAGTAGCACAGAGGAAATTCGGGCTTTTACTTTAGTAGTGGAAAGTAATTAAAGCTAAACAGCACATTTTCAGTCGACTTGCAGACCTGGAAAAAGCGTCTGAAATCGTATAGTCGACACCTAAGGAAATATGGGTAGAGGGTGACACTTGCTGCACTACATGAAACAAAATCGTCAGAACTTATGAACGGTTTGCGTTAAGACGTTCGAACTGCACGGTTGGCCTCCAGGCAAGATGGGAATTAATATGCGCATGCCGGTTTGGTTTAGCAACGAAGCCCACCTCATTTGCTTGGGATCGTCAATAAGAAAAACTGACGCATTTGGGGGCCTAGGAATCCACATTGCCTGACTCATGGTTTATGTGAGTCGAGATAACTAGGGGTTCTTCTGTAGTGTCTTCCGACACACACACACAGTGGGACATGGGTTTCTGTTGAGCTGTCGCTCTCTGTTATTTTATAGTGTACGAGGTCTGTTAAAAAATTTCCTGAACATTCGTAATTTCGGACCAATGGTGTGTTGGAACGAATTGGGTTGGCATCCCTGGAAAGCCTGTGTTTAACGTGTAACTGTCCGCCCCCATTAGCTGAGTGTTCAGCGCCACAGAATGTCAGTCCTAAGGGACCAGGTTACATTCTTGGCTGGGTCGGAGATTTTCTCCGCTCAGGGAGTGGGTGTTGTGTTATCCTAATCATCATCATTTCATCCCCATCGACGCGCAAGTCGCCGAAATGGCGTCAAATCGAAAGACTAGCCCCCGGCGAACGGTCTACCCGAGGGGAGGCCCTAGTCACACTACATATACATTTCAGCTTGTATCTACCGGAAGTTCCGTTAGTTATGGTTCAATGCTGTAGTGAGTAGAAAGTTGTGCGAATTTCGTGATGGCAGAATTAGAGGAGCACTGCGTCTGCATTAAATTTTACGTGAAAGTCTAGGAAACCTTTACAGAGGCCCACCAAGTGAAGCGGGAAGCCTACGCTGATGAGTAGTTAAGCCGTACTCGGCGTTACGAATGTTCCACATGGTTTAAAACCTGCCGGACAGAAGTTGAAGATGACCCTCGTTCAGGACGCCCTTCGACGTCTACCGAAGACGCTGTCAGGAGAGTGAACGAAATTGTACCTGTCAATAGAAGACTGATTGTCAGAGAGATTGCAGTAGAATGTAGCATTTCAGTTGGATCATGTCACGAAATCCTGACACAGCATCTTGGAATGCTCCTAGTTGCTGCCAAGTTCGTCCCACGGCTCATGAGTCAAAACAAGAAAGATCTTTACCTTGCAGCCTTTGAAGACCTTTTCGATTTCACAAATGAGAACGAGATGTTCTTTAAGAGAATCATAATTGTGATGTGACGTGGCTCTATTGTTATGATGTTGATACCAAGGGATGATGTGGAAGGAAACATCAGAACCCTAGGAATCAGAGGATGGAGAAGGAAAGTAAATGGGAAGACATTGTTGAGAAGGCTATGACCCATGCAGCGTTGTAAAGGCACAAAACTAATTAAAATGGTTTTGCAGCCTCATCAAATGTATATCTCATTTTTGTGTAGTTAAGAGTTGAAGTAATGAGAACTGGTCTGATTTTTCAACAGACTCTGTTAATAAGTCGTGTTGGTAGGTAAGTAATTATTGATTCTTCTCTCAGAAATATAACTCGTATGCATACAGGGTGTTTGGAAATATCCGTTACAAATCTAGGACTTACAGAGGTGACTTCATAATATCTTGAATAGGAAACCACATCTGGAAACATACTGTTTCCGTTCTATTACAGTTTCAATTCAGATATTGAACTCATCCACTTATACTTCATGAATTGAATGATCCGTGACACAATATAGTTATCAGGTAACAATTCGAAATGAAACATAACGAAACATGGATTTATCACTTAGGCACATTTATATGTATTAGCACTTTAGCGTCATGGCCTGTGTTTGTACAAAGAGCTTATGTGGCTCACCATGTACTTTTATACAAGACAGATGAGGAAACAGCATATTTACTAGACGTTTTTGCAATACAGTATGTTTACATTCGTATCAAGTTTTCACCCAAGAACATTTGCAGTATTCCACAGCATACTACAGTATGTAATGTATTGGTAAAGTATGTTATTTTCATCTGGTGTACGCAGAGAGCGCCAATGGCCTTGCCGCAGTGGTTACACAGTTTCCCGTCAGATCACCGCAATGCCTGACAGCTGGGCCTGCCACAGCCTGAAATTCGTTTCGATTGAAGTTCGCTGACAGTGCTGCCAACAGCCGAGTGCACGGCATTACCAATATTACTTTTGCTGTTGTTGAGGAGACTGAGGAAATAGGCCTTGTATTCAAGTGGCAAGTTTGAGCGCATTGTCTCTGAGAGAATCAGTTTGTTGTGCAGAACAGACCATGGTGTAACATGCACGCCACGCACTGCAGACTAAGGGAACGACTTGGAACAGTGTATCAGGACAGCAGGAAAGATGAACAGCTGTTCTTGTTCCAGAAACATAAGAAAATTCTGAGTGATGTTACATTAGTTTCTGACATTTTAACATATCCCCTACAGTACATGGTAGTAGCAGCTTCGTGTTCCTAACTATCTGCACTGCAATTTCTAAGTGTCAGCACGCGATATATAAGTGTCTGTTTTCATTGAAGATCTGCAGACTTTAGTAACGGGCAGCTTTGAGAAGTATTATCGAAAAAAACCCTAGGAGATTCATACCATGATCCAACATGTTCAAATTTGTTTTAAAATCAACGCCTTCTGACTGTTTGCCACTTTACCATAGAGAAAGCTAAAAAGGCGGTTATGCATTATCTCCACGCTAATGGCAACAATACCAACCACATAACTGTTAAACTATGACACATGGCTTATGGTTTCTTTCTTTTTCGTGTGCGGTGAGATTTAGAAAGAAGGTTTGAGAAACCTCCACGTGTGTGATACCACTGTTAGAGATATTTACAAAATTTTTTTTGAATAATTTGTTTCATATTTGTCTACACTATTGCCTCAATAGTTTACAAGCGGATGAAGTTAAAATACTGCGACAAAGACCATCAGCAGACGAGAGATCGGCGGAGCAGCGAGTCCCAGCAGCGGTTTTATAAATGTGTGCCTATTGTTCAGTAAGAATCTGGTGACAGTAGTTGTTACTGTATTTATAGGATAGACACAGCAATTTTTCAAGGTGTTTACTTAAATTATCTAGCAAACATAGGCTGTACATGTATAATCACCTTACACCAGTCTGCCATTTACTGTGCATTGCTCTGTTGGGTTCCTCAACACATCTACACCAATACTCACACTGTACAAACCATACAGCTAGGTGGCAGTGGACCATTACAACTGTACCATATGGTACTCTTAGCTTCTGTTTTCTTTCCATTCCCATGTGGAACACAGAAAGAATGGTAAATTTAAATACTACAGTGAAATACTGTTTGTGATATCCTTTTTGCAAGCTTTTAAAATCTCCTGTTAGTTCTATTCTCTGCAAGTCCAACATACTATATCAACGTTCAAGAATGGATACAAAGGGGTTTTGTTGGCTGTTTTCTTGTAGACTAACTGCATTTTCCCAATATCCTGCGAAAGAATCGTAGTCTATTATCTACTTTACCTATGAGTGTGCTTTTGTGGTCGTATGGCCATATCCCTACAAACGGTTATCCCTAGGTATCTGTATGGGTTGACTGATTCTAGATTTTATTCACTGATATTCAAATCATAGAACACAACATTTTCGAATTTTGTATAATGCATAGTTTTATATTTCTGATCAATTAAAGCAAGCTGCCACTTTTTGTACCGCTATTAAACGTTATCAAGTTGTTACGATTTGTGCACTTCCTCCACCTAACTGCCTTTATGCATGGTCTTAAGGGTATCTTGCGAGGAAACCGTGAGCTGGAATTTTTATGACCAGTGTCTTCAAAGTCGATGCAAATTGACATGGATTAGGTTAATATTTTGTACATACTTATCAATGAATACTGCAGATAAACATCTCCAAAACATGTTTGCAATGAAATCTCCTTATTCACTGTTGAACGTGGAATGGTTGACTGATTATTGTGGAGGGTATAATTTACACAACATTTACATAGAGTAGTATGAGACATTCATAGACTGCAGCTGATTTTGCTTGGAGCCGTATTGGATACCTTAACTTTTACAAAAACTGAGAAGAAATATTTTGCTTTAGCATCCTGCAACAGTCAGAGCCACTCTATAATTGCGATCAATAAACGTATCGACCTTTAATTTGATTACTGAAGCACTAACTTAATTTCAATTATGTACTTGATTTATAGGCCAAAGTAGAGAATTTTATTGCCAGTACTCTAACTATAGCCGTAATTGCACCCTTGTGGCTGATGCGTGTGTCCAGCATTGTGAACTATGTGTTGCTGTTTTGTGCTCATAGTTGCCAGTCTGCCTTCTGTCCGAAGTGCAACTTCAGTTCTTTTGACGGTTGTACTTTGGTGGCACAAAATAGGCAGGACAATATTAAGATTATATTAATTTTATTTTTCGCATGCGCCGTCTTCCATTCATGGCTTTATTAGTGCGTCTCGTCACCCCTCCAGCTTTCTTTACTCTAAAAGAAATTGATCTGTTGTTCATATTTCATTGAATATAACTTGCTTTCGGATACTCAATCTCAAAGAGTATAGTACTACTTTGTCATTATATCAAAGATTGTTAGCTGTTAACTGGCAGTCCCTGGCAGTCCTCTGTTTGAGAACTGACTCTGCTGACTGTAATCTTCTACTGTCTGTTTTGGCGAAAGCGAAAGATCTCTCTAGCTTTGTAGCCATTTCTTTTAAATAGCCTGAGTGGTTTCAGGTTTTACCCCTTGAGAGTGGAGTGGCATTCACACATCGTCTGACATGTTAAATTTTCTGACACAATCGCCTACACAAATTCCTCATTCACATGTACATTTCCTGCAAGCAGTAGTTGGGCAGACTGATGCCTGAGGCAATGGAGATGCTATCGGCAGGGGCGGCTGTCTGGCCAGGGCTGCTGTGCAGCTGGTAGCAGGGCGGCCCCTGCAGACGCGTTGTAGACGTGATGCCTGACAGAGGAAAATGCACTGAGGACGGCCAAATGGAATATGTGGAAAAAGAGAATAGTTTATCTGGCTTCCTGTAATGTGATAGAGGAGATCAATGTTACATGATACCTCGTAATACATCTCCTAAGTGGAGTATTGCATCTGTGAGTTTTATTTCTGATCATATGTTGTTCTACAATTCTTTTTAATTTAAGATAACCTATTGCGCTTTTCAAATGATCAGCACATAACTGATTATTGCTGCAGTTGCCATACTGTAATTATGCAGATTAATCACTGAACCATCTGTTTTCACATACATGAGTAAATTTGTTCTGGTGTAAAGTCAAATCCCATCACGCCAGTCAGGAACGTTAGAGCAAGAGGCTGTGGAGAAGACGTCAGCCAATAGCACACCTCTCGAGGACGACAACGCGGCAGCAGCGGCCTCTAGGCGAAGAGAACGTAAGCGCCGCGCCCATCTGGTCGCTGTCACTTCTACAGCAGCATCGAGATTAGGAACATCAAGACCAGCGACTTAGAAATTGTATATACTGAAGAGATTTCTTATTTGCATGTCGCCCTTTCCTTGCCACACTTCTGTGTTATTGTCAAAGTTAGGTATTGTCATTGATTCATTTAGTAATAAGTCTCTTTAATACTATTTGCTTCAATTGCTGTCTAGATACCCCCGAAGCAGGTTTCCTAGGCACCCCATTTGCGACATCGAGGGAGGATACAACATGAGCGATGAGTATTAAGAGGAACCCAGTGCATGACGGCCACTGATTCTCTATCGTGTTTTGCTGCCGCCTTAAATCTACATTGGCTTTTCTTTGCAGAGGCGTGTTTACATGCTAGAATAGTGTATCTTATAGTGTTTTTGCTAATCAGTGTTTTCAGGAGGGCGCTGCGGAAATTTTCTTTGCTTTTGTACTTACTTTTTTGCTTGCTTTGTCTGTTTATTGCATTTCTCTCTTCCAAAATGAACAACCCACCTCTCCCAGCCCCTGCTCCAGGGCCACAGCGGCAAGTGATAGATGCAACGCAGCTGACACAGATCACAAATGTTTCAGCTGCAGACTCAGCAAATCGCAACTCTACAGTACAGCAGCTGCTCACCGCTCAAGTCAATAATGCAGCCCATAATACCCGCCCTCTAGCTTCGAGTGCCATACTGCCTTTTCGCCAGTTCAATTAATAACAAGAGGAAGGGCTCGAATGGTTGCAACAGTTTGAAGCCCACATACCTGGTCACGAATACCAGGTACTGTGAAACTCCATTATTTCTTATCAGCAGTAGGAAGTGCTGTGTTTCGCCTCACTCAGAGATTATTCCCTACCACAGCTCTGAGAGAACTTTCTTGAGATCAAGTTGTAGATTCGATAATTAACTATTATGACTAACAAGTCACTGTTGTAGAAGCTAGGTATCACTTCTTTCACTGCAAGAAACGGTCAGAACAAACTCATCATGAGTGGTTAACAGATTTGCAGGGTATGATGAAGAAATTCAAATTAAAATGTGCTTTTGGTGCTCTATATTTAGATGTTATGTTGAGTTATGTTATGTTGAGTTGTGAGAGCAGGGTTCACTTGGAACTTCTCCTTCATTGACTATGTTCTGCAACTTATCCACTACCTCAATACGAACAAATTTGTCGTCTTTGCAGCTCTTAACCTTCTGACTATGTGAGTGTGTGTATGTACAGGGGCAGGGACTGGTGCCTGTACCACTAGTATAGACACAACACTACCGCCTGTTACTGCTCTCACCCAGCGCAATGTATTAATTTTCATCGCTACAGTAGTCATTGCATTATCACACAATGCGTAAATAGTTCTTTATTTCTTTCTTTGTCACTGTGTTGTGTTTCTATCGAACTGCAGATGGTACACCGCTTTACTGTCTGCTGTTCTCATCTGAGAGTGTGTACTTGCGTTTAGTTTTCTGAGCGAACGTGGAACGCCACATTCACGTTCAGAAGAAAGTAGAACAGGAAGTACGAGCTAGTCCCACAGAGAAAGAAATGAAAAAAATGTGAAGCTTCAGTCACAAACAAACACAGGAATAAATGCCAGTGTTCTACCAACTATTTAATTGACATTCAAATACTTATGTAACGATATGGCGCATAAAATCTTGTCCATTAGCGTAAATTCACTTGCTTTTCTTCAAGACCAGACCGTGATTTCCATATGTCGTCAACCATATGTCTGCAACCCCTTACACTCGTACTTAGACTAAATATATTCCCCAGCAGGTGAGACATGTTAATTGACAATCGATTGTCCGGTATTGGCGGATAAATGCAATACTGCAGTTCCTGTGTTGTTCATAAATACGATGGAATGTTTCCTCGGACATGCATGCGTCCGTATTTGCATGCATGTCCGAAAGGACATTACAGTGTACTTCTGAAGAACACAGGTAGAGCAGTATAGCACTGGCCCACTAAAAGCTCTCGTGCGAAACAAAAATATTGACCAATATTTTAGTCACACTCTTTAGTTTGTTTACGTCCGTAGGACATGTTTGAGTTGTGGTCTGAGGGAAAGTCTGTATAGTTCTTTGTCATCAGCAGGACTGGAAATTATGAACAATGTGTCGCAAATTGACTTGCGCACCAGGATGTAACGTACGGATGCTAATATCTGTATGTAATGCTTTCAGGTGTACCTAGTGACGTAAGGAATTTCTGATACCTCCAACCATTCATTGCTTGCTTTTCCGATTTTTCTTGCACTACCTCACACTTCCTTCGGTTACCTACTTAACGATTCCTTGATATCTGAGGATGTGTCCTGTCAATCGATTCCTTCTATTAGTGGGACAGTGCCTCTATCGATTCCTATCAGTTCGATCCTGTGCCTCTTCATTATATATTCTATTTCGCCATCTTATCTTCAGAATTATTCTGTATCACATTTCAGATTCTGCTACGATGGGAGCATGACAGTTGTATTTTCTGCTTGCCATCATCCGCCCATAACACCAACGTATGGAGGGCGTGCGGGCTAATGTTGCAGGGCCAGACCTTCTGACACTCATCTGCACTGGTCCCCTCTAACTAAAGAACAGGCTGCCCTCCTCTTCGGGAACCATATGTTGGTCTGGCTGCTGTATAGACGCCCCTTCCACGTTGTTGCCTCTGTAGTATGGCTGCCTGCATCACTGAGGCACGCAGGCCACCCCACTCCTGCATAGCCTTGCTGCTAAACAGTGGAGGTGGAGGTGGGACTAGACTATCATAGCCTACGCTGTCCAATATTTTCCTTGCTTCATAAATGACATGAGGGTATCACAGGCTCTCTATATTGTCCCTTGCACTGATAATCGCCGGGTAAGATTGTCTATACGTCTACTGAATCCTTTTAGTCTTCTGAGTCTTTCTTCATATTCTTATGTAAAATTTATAAATTACGTATTTGTATCTCAAGGTATACAGATAAAACAGAATGAAGCGATTACCAGTGGCTGTAGATATTCCGTACGGAGCAAATTTATTTTAGATTCTTTATAGGTATTTTGTATGAAGCCCTTGTCGACACAGACAGTATGCAAGCGAGAACATTTCGTATCATACATTTAGATGCGTCTGTGGATGAATTGTCGCATCAGAAATGAGCGATTTGTGTTGTGTAATGGTTTTAGACATAGGTATTTCACATAACCCCTGGAAAAGAAATGAATTGGTGTCAGGGCCAGAGCTCTAGCGGGCAGGGAACGCAGTGCCGTCATGGCAAGGACGACGGATTCAACGTTTTGGGAGGTGCTGATTCTACAGTGTGCAGCGGCTTCCGATTCAGAGTTCTTGCATAACGATGGAAATTCTGAAGTTAATTTTACATTGTCTGTAATGCTTATCAATGTACTGGTAAGTGTTAGCTGCAGTCATGTGTCACCGCTGTAGTGATTGTGGGTTGACCCGTACGGTGGGTCCCGGTCCGTGTCGCTGGCCTCGCACGCCCTGCATTATAACGCCCACAGCCGCGCTGTCGCAACCGGGACTCAGTTTGAAGCACAAACAGGATTTCAGCTGACCGCAAACCGCTAGCCGCCTGCGGTCACAGCTGGGATATGACGCCAGCACTCTTGCCTGCTCTTCACACACACACGCACGTAAGAAGCTGGAGTATTCCTGGCGCACATCCGCAGCGATCTCGTTACGCAAATACGCGTTCCTGCGTCAGTGGCTTGCCACTAAAGGATAAACATGTCCTTAAAAGGCAAGTGCGTCTATACTGTATGGAAGCCTGTCTGTAGCACATCCTGACACTTAACACTAGCTTTAAAATGGTTATGAATATTCCTAGTTAGGTTTGGAAAGTCATTTACCAGCTTCACTGACACATATGTAAAAATATGAAATATGCATTTGAGTATAATTAGTCCAGGACATTGTTCAGTTAAGCAAGTAGCACCAGTGTTTCTTGATCGTATCATATAATTGCAATCAGCAGAAGTAAATTTTATAAGATTGTTTTGAGAGACGTTGTACTCAGAAAATGGAAGCATTATATTATTGTAAAGATTTTTAATTGTTGCGCCGGCCGAAGTGGCCGTGCGGTTCTAGGCGCTGCAGTCTGGAACCGTGAGACCGCTACGGTCGTAGGTTCGAATCATGCATCGGGCATGGATGTGTGTCATGTCCTTAGGTTAGTTAGGTTTAACTAGTTCTAAGTTCTAGGGGACTAATGACCTCAGAAGTTGAGTCCCATAGTGCTCAGAGCCATTTGAACCATTTTACTTGTTGCACCTTATCATATTTACCATGTTTTAAAATTTCACAAAGGTTCCAAAATTACTTTCCGTTTTATTTGTGTCCTTATCAAAATATCAAACCAGAAACACGAGCTTTTAACATATTCTACGTCTGTTGACTCATCAGTGAGAACAGTGAATTTAGTGTGTCTCAGTTTTCTTGGAACTTCGTTCAGCGTTGTTATGGCTCTCTCCTATCACATTGTTTACGATCTGGAAACATTCAGTTCAACGCAGTTGAGTAGCATCTGAAAGTTTAGAATCAGGGAAACAACTCTCGACTACGTCCTCCAGCTGATTTACTACAATCAAAAGAAGACTGTTCTGCCACGAATCCTGTCAAGTAAACATTGGATGATTGAACGGTGGAAACACGCTGTATGGAGTGACGAATCACGGTACAGAATGTGGCGATCCGATGGCAGGGTGTGGGCATGGCGTATGCCCGGTGAACGTCATAGGCCGGCGTGTGTAGTGCCAACAGTAAAATTCGGAGGCAGTAGTGTTATGGTGCGGTCGTGTTCTTCATGAATGGGGCTTGCACGTCTTCTTCTTCTGCCTGGTACTATCATAGCACAGGCCTACATTAATTTTTTAAGCACCTTCTTGCTTCCCAATGTTGAAGAGCAATTCGGGGATGGTGATCGCATCTTTCAACACGATCGAACACCATAACGCACGGTCTTTGGCGGAGTGGTTGGACTAAAAAATCATCCCTGTAGCGGACAGGCCTGCACAGATTCCTGACCTAACTCATATAGAACACCTTTGGGATGTTTTGGAGCCCGTGCCAGGCCTCAACGACCAACATCGATACCTCTCCTCAGTGCAGCACTCCGTGAAGAATGGGCTGCCATTCCCCAAGAAACTTTCCAGAACCTGATTGAACGCATGCCTGCGAGAGGTGTCATGAAGGCTGAGGAAGGGCTATTACCATATTGAATTCTAGTATTACCGATGGAGGGTGCCACGAACTTGTGAATCATTTTCAGCCAGGTGTTCAGATAGTTTCTTAATGGAAAAAATAAGAGGTATTCATATGATGTGGGCTATAAACTGAAAGTAATAGCGTATGCACAAGAACATGGAAACAGAGCAGCAGAGTGGCATTTCAGCCGTCCACCGTCACACCATCTTGGTGTGGGCTGTCTTCCAAGGAACAGACTGGGTCCTCTGGCCCAGCTGAATCAATCGTTGGCTGGAGATGGTTATGCTCGGGTATTTGGTGAACATTTGCAGCCATTCATGGACTTTATCTTCCCAAACAACAATGTGTCATGTCACCAGGACACAATTGTTCGCTACGGATTTGAAGAACAATCTGGACAGTTAGAGCGAACGATTTGGCCACCCGCACAGCTCTACCGCTCGTACCTCCGCACCCGTGACCGGGATACTCTCACCCGCCACCGGCAATTACAGCAACACATCTGGAAACTCCTTACAACAAAAAAACGCCGGGACTGCTCCAAAGGCAACACCGCCCCTGGTCATGATGGCGTCATCTACCACCACCTCAAGGAATCCCCCACATCCTTCCTGTCTGTCCTTGCTACCTTCTACAATGTCCTCCTCTCCACTGGATTGTACCCCGACCTGTGGAAGACTTCCCATGTCCTGCTGTTCCCTAAACCTAACATACCCCCCTCTGATACATCTTCCTATCGTCCCATCTGCCTCACCTCCATGTTCAGTAAGGTCTTTGAGACCATCCTCTCTCACCGTATTCACCGCCACCTTAACCAATACCACCTCCTTCCCCTTACCCAATGTGGATTCCGGCCTTCCTTCTCCGCCAACGACCAGGCCCTTAACCTTACCAATCTTCTTTCCCTCCAAATTAACTCCCGTTGCTTTGCTATCTTTGTTTCCGTTGATCTCCAGAACGCCTATGACCGTGTCTGGCATCCCGGGCTCCTCTTCAGATGTATGCTCTCCCCATCAACTTCATCCATCTCTTTGCTTCCTTCCTCTCCCATCGTCCCTCCTATGTGACTATCCAAGGTTCCAACTCCAGTACTTTCTATCCCTCTGCCGGTGTGCCCCAAGGTTCTGTCCTTTCCCCTCTCTATCTCCTGTACACTGCTGATATGCCCAAACCTTCCCCACCTGTTCATCTTCTTCAGTTTGCTGATGACACCGCCATCCTAGCCCTTTATCCTATCCTTCAATAGTCCCAACATACCCTCCAAACCCACCTTGACCAATTCACCACTTGGTGCAACCAGTGGTTCCTCCGTATCAATCCCTCCATGACCCAGGCGATGATCATAGGCCGCACCACCTACTGCTTCCGCCTCCATGATTTCTACCTCACCATTTATGGTCGTCCTATCCACCTCACTCCTACCCTCAAATACCTTGGCCTCACAATCGACCGCCACCTCACCTAGACTCCCCATCTCCTTACCATCCAAAACAAACCTCACAACCGCCTCCGCCGCCTGATATTCCTGTCCGGCCGGACGTGGGGTCTGCATCCTTCCACCATCCTTCACACCTACAAATCCTTGATCCGCCCCATCCCCTGTTATGCCAGTGTAGCTTGGATTTCCGCCCCTCCCCGGTTCTATGAAGCCCTCCAAATCCTCGAATGCCTTGCACTCTGCCTCGCCTTCCACATCCACTTTCCATACCTCATGAGCATCCTCTATGACCTCATCCCCCTACCCCACCTTCTCCTTTTCCTTGAACACATCCGCACACTATGTATTGTCCGCCGCCTTGATCCCCCTCACCTCCAGGTGTCTCCCTTCCTCTCCACCCCCAACCAGTTGCCACACCTTTACCATTGTGTCCCACCCTCTCTCCATCTCCACACCATCTCAACTTCCACCGTCTACCCCTCCCAGATAATGACCTTCGCCCTGACGTCTACTCTTCCTACCAGATCTAACCCCATCTTCCTGCCTCCTCCTCAGGGCTCCCTCTCCTCCCCCTTCTTCCTCCTGAGCGGCTTCCCCCTCCTGCTTCCCTCCCTCTCTTGTGCCCTCTTTCAGTGTCTCTAAACTCCCTCCTGCCCTGTCTTCCCTCTTCATCTCCCGCCACACGTATCTCCTGGACTCTTCATGTACCCACTGACACCCCTATTCTCTTCATCCTGCTGCTTCCCCTGCTGCCCCTTGCTCTCCCTCCTTTTCCATCTGCTCTGACCTTTTCCCCCGGCGGGTCCCACCTGGCAGTTTTATTCTTCATCGTGTGTGCTACAAGTGGGTTTTAAGTATGTTGCTCTGGAGTTTTTTTTAATACTGTGGCCGACTTTTAACCTGTGCATGTCCATTCAGTGTCTTCTCTGTGTTTTAAGCATCGCCAACTGTGTTTTTTAACTTCCTGGTGACTTTTTTAACTGTCCCCTGTGAACGTCTCCATGTCAGTCTAATTTTATCTCCATTTTCTCCCTTTGCTCTGTTTTATGTTCCCCTTTTTTATCGCCTTATGTATGTAACATTTTCTTCTTATTTTAGTTGTCATGTCGCTCGGCTGAAGAACGGCGGATTGTGCCGCTGACAGCCCTCCCCTGCCCATATGAGGCAGGGGAATGAAATCAAAATAAAGCAAAAAAAAAAAAAAAAAAGTGCCCAAACGTCAGCCAAGTGCGCAGTACATAGGAGGGTGGACCAAAGTGCGCGAGAGGCTGGTGTAGCCGACTCGGACAAGTCTGTTACAGTAGACAAATACATTGGTGACTAAGGAAAACTCACTGTACATCGATGCTTTCAGGTCCGTTAAGCATAAACTATCAAACCGATTACGTGACTACTTATAACAGGTCGACCAAACCGCCCTCACACCGAGGTGAAATAATGTTGAGGTGGACTGATACAAGAAGGTGAAAATGAGCGCTTATTTTTGTTTTGAAATGTTGGTTTTAGTCTATAGCCGCAGTTTGTTTATTTTGCCTCCCAGCTACCAGTTTTGGTACACACTACCATCCTCAAGCCATCCTCTGGCACGCATTCGTGACCCTCACTTCCGAAGTAACTGTCAGATTTTTGTATTTGACACGTTACATCTACTTGGGAAGTAAACATAACCAGTAGCAAAATAAATAAACTGCTACTGAAGACTAAAACAAAAAAAATTCAGTATTGTATTCGTCGTTGTTCGACTGACAGTGTGTGAGGAATATGTATTTTTAAATGTACATTGAGGTGGAGGGGGAAGAAAGGAAGCGGGTGGGAATGGGGTACTGATGTCAGCTGCATCGAGGCTTTATGCAGAATCAGCGGCGACGAGTGGAAAGTGTGTGCCCTGCCGCAGGCCGCCTCAGCGCCACTCTGCGACTGCACTGAGTTATCTCCACCGCTTCTACAGAGAAGACCGACAAATACGAGAACCACCCAAAACAATACCGCTGAGGAGGCAAGAAACAAATGTAGAATTTGCCCTTCATAATTCAGGACACTTACAAAGCATTAATGTAGTGAAAGGAATGTACGGCCGACCTCTCCAGACTGGATGTGTTGGGTCAGACTAACTCCCAATAAGCGTGTCACAAGTGCTGATGCCGTGACATCACAGACGTGTATAACCGCGTGAGGCGTGCAGCGACACAGCAGTTTTCTACGGCAGGTGCTTTTTACGTCTGCTTATACCTGTCAGACGCTGGTTACGCCGTGATGAGTTTTCGGCACTGTGTATGATGGAACTGTTTACCAAACCACAGAAAAACACTCGAAAAAAGTACAGAATGTTAGAAAACTAAAATATATTTAATACGAATGAAGAGAAAGGAGCAGGTAATCCTCGGAAGAGGGACATGGATGTTTTGTTCAACAAAAAATGCGACACGCTATTCATGTCTTACATTTTCTGCTGCGTAAGAGGCTGTGGACATCAGAATGTAGGGCATTGGCTTTCACCTGAATGACGGTCATTATCTTACCCGTAGGAGACTATAAAGTAATTCGCCAAATTATTTACATCAAAACTTGAGAAAACAGCATTCGGCAATGTATACGGTGGGGCTGACACTGACCCCTTGTCTGGTAGCCCAGTGGTAATCTGTGGTTTTTGATAACGACGATGGAGATATTTCTTGTGAACTTGAACTTTTTGTTCATATTTAACACCGAAGGAATTTCGAGAACATACGACATAAGAACGTCATCATCAGAAACTTAGTTCCATGCTGTAACGGAGTTTGTGGCCCAGAGCAATTTTCGTGGCACATCATCAATGTTGCATCTCTTTAATTGTTAGCTATGTCATTCTGTCGAGCTACGAACTAATGATCTGAGGATAAATGTGTTTATGATGAGACTTGATGATGAATTTAGCCTTCAAGATAGCTCGCCAGTTTATATGGTGGGGCAAATAAAAGTGGCCCAGAGGACAGAGTTCCAGGGTACGAAGGAACACAGCAGGGTGAAGGAAATACAGTACTAACCTGTCTGTAGCAGATGTCACGAGTGACCACCGTCCACCTCTTGGCACTTGTGGGTCCTGGTCAGCCAGCTGCTGAACGTGGATTGAAGCTGGACCGCTGGGATTGATGCAGTCTCATCCCTAATGCTCTGCTGCAGTCCTTGAAGGCTATGAGGGTTGTTGCGACACACCCTAGACTTGAGGACTCCACACACAAAATGATTACACAGTGACAGATCAGGTAGAAATGGCTGGCCAGCTACGGTCGTGACCAGACTGATCTCCTCTAACAACTCTGACACACATGACTCCTAGATTTGGCTGGCTGTATGGGCAGCTGATCCATCCTGTTGAAACTAACTATATGTGTTTACCTCCTCCGTTAGTGCTGCCAGAAATGATTTCAAAATGTTAGCAATGTAACACCCCGAAGTCAGACTCTGATGAAAGCAGATGGGGCCAATAACGTGGTGTGCAGACACTGCACACCTAACCCCATAGTTGTGATAAAGCAGCTGTGTTTTGTGGAAATTATATGGATTCTCCGCTGCACAGAACCAGTGATTCTGTGAGTTGACGTAACCACTCAGGTGAAACCAGACTTCGTCAGACATAAAGAAGCTAATCACAAAACTGGAGGCACTAAGGGAACTCTGCTGGTTTTAATGCGCGAACAACAGACACTCAGTAGGGATGCATGTGGAGGCCCAGCTATATTCGTCAGCATGATCGACGTTTCATTACAGTTTTTTGCAACAGGCGTCGGATTGTTTTGATAGGACATTAAAGGATTTTCTGGTGAGCTCCATTCACATTTTCTGGTGTCCGGGCATGTTTAGGAATGTTTTATGACTTGTTCAAAACAGATACTGTCTGAGGCCATTTTTGGACTGATCGTTGCGTTGCGTTTCTTGCTGGCACTTTGAGACCATTAAACTTCTCGACAAACAAGTAACCACACCATTCCAATGCCTTTTTGTGACGTTACTTTCCACAACGGACACCCGCTGTTCCTCTGTGAGTACCGTCGTCTCCTTTGCACTGCTCCACTCGCACTGACACAGCTGGCCCTGCGCTCTGCACAGGTCTGGATCACGTGGCCGGCACATACGTGGTGTCTGCGTCACATTCACGTCCAATCGTATCCATTCGTCCGCGCCATTTTTATTTGCCCCTGCCTGTTGCTAGCATTTTACGTATGATGCCCAGACTGGAATGGAATGACGTTAACTCGCGGCTCGAGGACGAAGTGAGATGGAACAGCTGGAAATTCTTGTCGAGTGACTGACAGATGGACATACGGAGACTGCAGTTTTATGTCGATTTCCTCCCACAGGTTCCAGTTCTGGAGGTCACACCGTATTACTGTGTCTCCCCCACCGCAGGTCCAGATTTCTTAGTTGCCGTACTTTTGCTAGTATGTGGGATATTATTTCCAAAATTGATTGCGTGAGTTTTCGCGCTCCAATTATTTTATGTGTACACTGGTTTACTTTGGTTAATTGTATAATACTGGAACTGGCTTGTTATTGAATGAACAGTTTTGTTACTGTAACTCAGTAGAATGCACAACATATCCACCTCTGGTACAGTTACTGTAAAAATGTTCTGAAATTATTTCTGTTATCAAAAATAATGAAGTTACCGTACGGAATGCTTAAAGAACCTCAAACCTTGCAGTGGAGTTTTTGTAAACTTTAATTATTAATCAGTGCCATGGCTAACACTAGAGCATAAGACTATCATTATTAACCAGAAAATGATTTTTCTATAACTTTTACGAGCCCATAATTTTTGCTTAGCAAGGTTTCCTTTTGAAACATGAAAGTATTTTAACTTTGATACTGTTAAAGCTTACAATATTAGCAGCCCGCGTCCGCCTGTGAAACAGAACGTAAAATCTGCTGCTTTGTACTCCGATCTCGAACTGCTGTGAGAAATAATTTTAAATGCACTTTTCGCCTGACCGCTTATTGCCGTATGATTGCCCTTATTATCAGATCTGAATCTGCCGCTGCGGCGACTCGCTCCGCCGTGTCGCAGCTCTGCACCGCGGACACGACTTAAAAAGCTGAAAGTGTCGCAAATAGTTGTGTAAAATACCAGGCAAGCTTTCTAATAGTACGATACGAATTCTCATTAAACAACATTTAAAACTCGAATAACACGTTCACACACCATTCTTTATACTCAGCGCCCAATAGCGTCCTGCTTACAATCTTGACAAATGAAAGCTACCTACGTGTTAAACATAGCGTCACAGATTCCTCCTCTCTTATGTGACTCCAAGAAGACGACAACGACAATATTATTCTTACACTACCATTTATAAAATGGCTGATTGTCATGAAATCTTTGAGTTTTTCTTTATTAATTCTTTTCTGGGGCGGTTTCAGAACTCGCCAACACAGATATTATTTCACAAATCCACTACTTAATCCTTTACAAATACAAAATGTATCATAATTGTCTCTATTCTATTATTATTCAGAGCTCACACACGTAATCAGTGCCTGTATATACATAAATAAAATTGTAGTTGCATAGTTATAAAGCATGTTTTACGTGGAAACGTTGTAGAGTCTGATGTGAAAGATAACTTTAAAGGTGAGAGTGAATATTACGAGTTTACAGCAGATCACATGTGGTGATTGTGGAGGTAAAACGGAAGTTAGTAGGAGCATCCAGCCTGCTCTGCTGCCGTTGGTACATTATCAGCTTTACCTCACCTTCCATGCTGTGTTACAGTGATACAGTTGAAGTGATACACATTATGTCCCACCATGAAGACATGCAAGACCAGATAGATCATGCTGTGCGAAAACGTAGGGTTGAAACGAAGCCTGGTGTTTGTTAAGGAGACGCTGAACTGTGGAGAACATAAGAAGCGTTAGCCTGCACTGACCCTGCAACACTGGTATCTACCAGCACGACAATGCGCCTCACTCATAGCTCCAGTCATGCTGAAGTAGCTCAGCCAACCTGGTTGTGACATCTAAGAGCTAATCCAGGTTGCGTGTCGTGTTCAGTTGTGGCCGAAAGTAGCCCCTGAAGCCTGTTCACGGCACCCTGATGAGAGCAGTATACACCAGACCTGTTCCTACAGAACCAGCTGATTTAACCTTTGCTCAGAACGACACCCATCTCCTCAGTTATTGTGTTACACGGATCTCCTCTGCAGGGTGTTGCTCAGCTCACCTGACGCAGACATGCTGATATATTGGCCTTTCATGCTGGACAGAATAATAAGACAAGATAACCAGTGGTGTTTGGTCGAGAATTTGCTAGATACAACAAGCCTGGTCTACTGCCTTTCGGACAACTTTACTGGGATGTGTTGTTTCAGCAGGACAGCTTTTACTGATTAACTTCCTGAATCACACAGCTGCTCTAGCGCAGATGTTCCTCATATCCTGTGTTACAGGTTAAAGGATCCCTTTGTAAATATCCTTTGTGGCCAACTGTAACTTAAAATAACCCATTTTGTTCTGTGAGGGAACACTAAACTGTGCTGGATTCCTCCAAGCTGTACTCCTGTGCTACTTTTGGGGGTGATCTTTCACCAGGAAAAGACATTTATACCCTTTTAGCGCAGGGTCACTCTCCAAAACGTAATCAGTTCCCTCGGAAGTGACAAATCAGATACACTCTCAGCCGCGTGGCTTGGGGAACTTTAACATGAAACGATCCTCCTGTGTCTGAGGAATTACTGAACTCTGCAGGTGTCCAGAGTGTTGTCCTGCCTCTGCTGGGTGAGTAGGAGACGATGTTCCACAAGAACACCGCCCTATCCGTCGCTTTCTGCGACAAGTGGCACAAGTTGTTCTGATGTCCATCAGCTCCCCTGGCAGTGACACGCAATCTCACTTTTGAGTATCATGTTTTAGAGGAACCATTAAGCAAACAATCACTGATGATTGATCAATGAATAATACAGCATGGTTAATGGTACTTGGTAACAACCTTAACGAATGTATCTACTGTTTCTTTGCCAAATTTAGCGAAAGTGTGTAACTGAATAGATACCATTGTACGCACATTAATCTCTCTTACTTCGTTCTCGAGGTTCCTACTTGAGACGTGCAATAGTTTCAACGTAAATGTTGCACATTTTGCCTCGCATTCCTTTTCTGTGAATTTACCTAATTGAATTTCACGCAGCCGCTGTGGCCGAGCTAATCTAGCCGCTTCAGTCCCGAACCGCGGTGCTGATACGGTCGCAGGTTCTAATCCTGTCTCGGGCATGGATGTGTGTGATGTCCCTAAGTTGGTTAGGTTTAAATAGTTCTCAGTCTAAGGGACTGATGACCTCGGATGTTGTCCCATAGTGCTGAGAGCCACTTGAACCATTTTTTTGAGAATTTCACAAACACAACTAAGTCCTTCTTCCAAACACTGCGGTTTGAATTCCACAACCACCTCTGTTACTTCTGCGTATGATCAGTCCTAGCACTCCTTCTGATTTTGCTCCATAACCGCTGTCATGCCGACTTGACCAGGCCTCCAGGTGCTGCAGCAGAAGTCTACATCTACATCTACATCTACACGGATACTCTGCAAATCCCATTTAAGTGCCTGTCAGATGGTTCACGGAACCACCTTCACAATTCTCTGTTATTTCAATCAAGTATAGCGCGTGGAAAAAACATCGCTTATACATTTCCGTGCGACCTCTGATTTCCCTTATTTTATTATGGCTATCGTTTCTTCATATGTAGGTCGGCGTACACTCCTTGAACATCCACATTCAGGTTCAGGGTCTTCCTGTAGTTCAATATCAGCATATCTGTACATTGAAACGTCGTGCATTTCTGTATCATTCCCATTACATTTCTGAATTGTTACGTTATACACTGAAGAACCAAAGAAACTGGTACACAGGCCTAATATCGTGTGGTGTCCCCGTGAGTTCACACAAGCGCCGCAAAACGACTGATGTCTGAATTAGTTCTGGGGGAAATAACACAATGAAACGTCCAGGGCTGTCCATAAATCCGTAATAGTACGAGGGGCTGGCGATCTCATTTGAACAACACGTTAAAAGGCATACCAGATATGCTCAATAATGTTCATGTCTGGGATTTTGGGGCGAGTGGAAGTGTTTAAACTCAGAAGAGTGTTCCTAGAGCCACTCTGTGGACGTGTGGAGTGTCGCATTGTCCTGCTGGAATTTCCCAAGTTAGTCAGAATGCACAATGGACATGAGTGGCTGCAGGTGACCAGACAGGATGCTTACATACATGTCACCTCTCAGAGTCGTATCTCGACGTATCAGAGGTCCCATATCACTCCAACTGAACATGCCGCACACCATTACAGAGCATCCATCATCTTGAACAGTCCCCTGCTGATATGCAGAGTCCATGGATTCATGAGGTTGTGTCCATCCATCCACTCGATACAACTCTTACTTTCCATTTTCTTTGGTTGATAATATTAAGTTTATGACACTAGATAAGTCATTAGGAGCGAGTACTGTTAAATCAACGTTGCCTCGAAATCACGGAAGTTTTTAGCAACATACTGGCTGAAACAAACCATCTGTACAACAAAAAAACCAGCCACTGTGGGATATTTCACTTTTTTATTCACTTGATAGCTAGTTTCGGGCCAGGACCGATTTTCTACCTTTTACAAGTTGCCGCCCGCTCAAGGAAGATGCGTTGCTTATAGCGATTACGAGGCAATAGAGCGACTGCTGTCAGGTACGTAGGTTGTTCTTGAACATTAGCCAGATTATCTGAAAAACAATTTGAAGCAGAGGCTCTGTCGTGCAATTCTGATCGGCACACATGAGAGGAGTCAAGCATCACATCTGGATAAAGAGGGAGGACATCCTGGCCACCAATCGGCTTAATGGCAGTAACAGGAGAAAGTCGGTATGAGGTAGTAGGAAAGGGTGAATTAAACGGATCAGACAAATTTAGAGGCGTCTCATATTTCTGTTGTTTAATCATTGCAGCACCAGAAATCCTAATGACTTCCCCACGCCTGTATGTTTTTGGAAGATGCTAGGCACACACACCAGCTATCTCAACTTCCTTTTTCGCACCATCGATCCTACCAGTAGAGCAGGAGTCAGCACTACAGTATATAACAACCAACAGACTCACTTCAGGGAGCGCTGTGTGAGGAGTAGATGTACCCAACTCCTCTCTGTCCTGTATACGACATCTCTTGTTTTGCACTGCGGACACAGCCAGTCTGCTAACAACAGTTTCACGACCCTGCAACGAAGATCAAACTGAAAAGTCAGGAGCAGGTAGATGCGCTTCCCTCTGTTGCTCCATTGCACCTAGCCAAGACGTGGCAACAACCTCGTGAGGAGTAGAAACGAGATCAACACAAATATCCTCCACTAGCAATTAGATCATAGGTGGCCACTTTAGCTGGTGAGAAAGCACATCGCTACTTCCTCATAATATGATGTATGAATGCGGTACACACAAAACTGTAGATGGGAAGGAATGTTGTATTTTACTACCATCTCCACTGAATGGGTCCTACTATAACTCTGCGAAGGGTATTGAGTGGAATAGCGTTCACATCGTATACCCGTCACATCACTCTAAGAGACCAAAGTAAACTCTTGTTAGCTTCTGGCCAAGACGATGTGTTACACACGAGGCCACGAAAACACCGAGGGAATGCTGTCCAGGTATGGGCGTACTGTGGTGAGGCAGTAAACTGGGGACCCTCCCACCCGGCGCTCGATGCGGAACTACCCCTGGACCAAGTCTACAGAAATATCGTAGAAGAATCTATAACTTATGACGTCGTATTTGCAAATCAGAATTCTTTGGTCAATGTGTTGCATTGAAACTGTTCACGATTTCCTGAGTAACAAATTACACAACTTGTCTATAGAATGCGGCAGACGAACGCTTTGGCAACAAATTTCTGTGAACATTATTCGACAGATACTTACTTTGTGCGCATTTGTGTGCGTGTTCCACGTGATGTGTACAGCTGGAGTGCCTGACATCCCCACGCTGTGACCATACACGGAACGCCAGCAGAAACCGAAAATGTACAGGAAAAGCCGTGGTACAGTCGGCGCCATCCTGCCTAAATTTTGGTAAATAATCAGCATTGGCGGCCGAAGACTTCCGGCATAAGAAGTCAGCCTCATTCTGCCAACGGCCTTGTCAAAGAGGGCGGATAAGCGGATAGAGGTTCAGGGCACTCTCTTGTCCTAGGGGTGGGAAATTGACCCTAAAGGCGGAAGAATCAGCAATGATTAACGACATGAGGATGCAGAAGGCAATGGAAACCACTGCATTAAAGACACGTAACGTGTATCCACAGGACATGTGGCATGTAATTGAAGAAGTGTCATGATGATCTCTCTATTGGCAAAAGATTCCGGAATAGTCCCCCATTCGGATCTCCGGGAGGGGACTGCCAAGGGGGAGGTTACCATGAGAAAAAGATTGAATAATCAGCGAAAGGATAACGTTCTACGAGTGGGGGCGTGGAATGTCAGAAGCTTGAACGTGGTAGGGAAACTAGAAAATCTGAAAAGGGAAATACAAAGGCTCAATCTATATATAGTCGGGGTCAGTGGAAGGAAGACAAGGATTTCTGGTCAGATGAGTATCGGGTAACATCAACAGCAACAGAAAATGGTATAACAGGTGTAGGATTCGTTATGAATAGGAAGGTAGGGCAGAGGGTGTGTTACTGTGAACAGTTCAGTGACCGAGTTGTTCTAATCGGAATCGACAGCAGACCAACACCGACAACGATAGTTCAGGTATACATGCCGACGTCGCGAGATGAAGATGAACAGAGAGAGAAAGTGAATGAGGATATTGAAAGGGTAATGCAGTATGTAAAGGGGGACGAAAATCTAATAGTCATGGGCGACTGGAATGCAGTTGTAGGGGAAGGAGTAGAAGAAAAGGTTACAGGAGAATATGGGCTTGCGACAAGGAATGAAAGAGGAGAAAGACTAATTGAGTTCTGTAACAAGTTTCAGCTAGTAGTAGCGAATACCCTGTTCAAGAATCACAAGAGGAGGAGGTATACTTGGAAAAGGCCGGGAGATACAGGAAGATTTCAATTAGATTACATCATGGTCAGACAGAGATTCCGAAATCAGATACTGGATTGTAAGGCGTACCCAGGAGCAGATATAGACTCAGATCACAATATAGTAGTGATGAAGAGTAGGTTGAAGTTCAAGACATTAGTCAGGAAGAATCAATACGCAAAGAAGTGGGATACGGAAGTACTAAGGAATGACGAGATACGTTTGAAGTTCTCTAACGCTATAGATACAGCAATAAGGAATAGCGCAGTAGGCAGTACAGTTGAAGAGGAATGGTCATTTCTAAAAAGGGCCATCACAGAAGTTGGGAAGGAAAACGTAGGTACAAAGAAGGTAGCTACGAAGAAACCATGGGTAACAGAGGATATACTTCAGTTGATTGATGAAAGGAGGAAGTACAAACGAGGATCTGAGCACTATGGGACTTAACATCTATGGTCATCAGTCCCCTAGAACTTAGAACTACTTAAACCTAACTAACCTAAGGACAGCACACAACACCCAGCAATCACGAAGCAGAGAAAATCCCTGACCCCGCCGGGAATCGACCCCGGGAACCCGGGCGTGGGAAGCGAGAACGCTACCGCACGACCACGAGATGCGGGCAGGAAGTACAAACATGTTTCGGGAAAATCAGGAATACAGAAACACAAGTCGCTGAGGAATGAAATAAATAGGAAGTGCAGGGAAGCTAAGACGAAATGGCTGCAGGAAAAATGTGAAGACATCGTAAAAGATATGATTGTCGGAAGGACAGACTCAGCATACAGGAAAGTCAAAACAACCTCTGGTGACATTAAAAGCAACGACGGTAACATTAAGAGTGCAACGGGAATTCCACTGTTAAATGCAGAGGAGAGAGCAGATAGGTGGAAAGAATACATTGAAAGCCTCTATGAGGGTGAAGATTTGTCTGATGTGATAGAAGAAGAAACAGGGTTCGATTTAGAAGAGATAGGGGATCCAGTATTAGAATCGGAATTTAAAAGAGCTTTGGAAGACTTATGGTCAAATAAGGCAGAAGGGATGGATAACATTCCATCAGAATTTCTAAAATCATTGGGGGAAGTGGCAACAAAACGACTATTCACGTTGGTGTATAGAATATATGAGTCTGGCGACATACCATCTGACTTTCGGAAAAGCATCATCCACACAATTCCGAAGACGGCAAGAGCTGACAAGTGCGAGAATTATCGCACAATCAGCTTAACAGCTCATGCATCGAAGCTGCTTACAAGAATAATATACAGAAGAATGGAAAAGAAAATCGAGAATGCGCTAGGTGACGATCAGTTTGGCTTTAGGAAAAGTAAAGGGACGAGAGAGGCAATTCTGACGTTACGGCTAATAATGGAAGCAAGGCTAAAGAAAAATCAAGACACTTTCATAGGATTTGTCGACCTGGAAAAAGCGTTCGACAATATAAAATGGTGCAAGCTGTTCGAGATTCTGAAAAAAGTAGAGGTAAGCTGTAGGGAGAGACGGGTCGTATACAATATGTACAACAACCAAGAAGGAATAATAAGAGTGGACGATCAAGAACGAAGTGCTCGTATTAAGAAAGGTGTAAGACAAGGCTGTAGCCGTTCGCCCCTACTCTTCAATCTGTACATCGAGGAAGCAATGATGGAAATAAGAGAAAGGGTCAGGAGTGGAATTAAAATACAAGGTGAAATGATATCAATGATACGATTCGCTGATGACACTGCTATCCTGAATGAAAGTGAAGAAGAATTAAATGATCTGCTGAACGGAATGAACAGTCTAATGAGTACACAGTATGGTTTGGGAGTAAATCGTAAAAAGACGAAGGTAATGAGAAGTAGTAGAAATGAGAACAGCGAGAAACTTAACATCAGGATTGATGGTCACGAAGTCAATGAAGTTAAGGAATTCTGCTACCTAGGCAGTAAAATAACCAATGACGGACGGAGCAAGGAGGACATCAAAAGCAGACTCGCTATGGCAAAAAAGGCATTTCTGGCCAAGAGAAGTCTACTAATATCAAATACCGGCCTTAATTTGAGGAAGAAATTTCTGAGGATGTACGCCTGGAGTACAGCATTGTATGGTAGTGAAACATGGACTGTGGGAAAACCGGAACAGAAGAGAATCGAAGCATTTGAGATGTGGTGCTATAGACGAATGTTGAAAATTAGGTGGACTGATAAGGTAAGGAATGAGGAGGTTCTACGCAGAATCGGAGAGGAAAGGAATATGTGGAAAACACTGATAAGGAGAAGGGACTGGATGATAGGACATCTGCTAAGACATGAGGGAATGACTTCCATGGTACTAGAGGGAGCTGTAGAGGGCAAAAACTATAGAGGAGGACAGAGATTGGAATACGTCTAGCAACTAATTGAGGACGTAGGTAGCAAGTACTACTCTGAGATGAAGAGGTTAGCACAGGAAAGTAATTCGTGGCGCGCCGCATCAAACCAGTCAGTAGACTGAAGAAAAAAAAAAAAACGATCAAATCACGGTCCATCTTCCCAGAATTAGGTTTTTGTGGTTTCGCCAAACCACTGCAGGAAACAGTGCGGCCTTCCCTGAAATACGGGTACTGTTGATTCTTCTGTAGTGAGAGGCCATGTCCCTACTCGAATGGTCTCGACGTCAAGAGGAGTTGAAACTTGAAACATTCCTCCTTTTCTTCGAGAGCAGAACTCGCCGCTTCCTGCGACAACTTGAATGTTCAGTACGGTTTCGCTGAAAAAGCAACAGACAGTGATCCGTATATCAGTTAGGGCACGTGCAGAGACTAAATTCACGAAACCCTAGGTTATGTATGTGTGTGTGCAGACATGTTAGCTGATGCTAACGACGATCTCATTTTCGTTAAAATGGATTCGTGTCCAACAACGTTCACCTCCGTCTTAACCGTTAATTTACTTCTGATGCATTCTATAATAATTCGCTACTCGCCTGTTCTCTGTCAATATCACGAAAATGTAGTTGCAGTGGGTTGGAGCCTCGTCTCACGGCGCTAGGCAATCGACAGTAGTCATTCATTTTATGTCCACAGGGGGCGTCATAGAACATACCAGCGACACTCCAGGCTCTGGAAAATGAGACAAGTCAATTCCCAGATTTGAAGTTGTGGAGTACAGTAGAAGGATGCAATTCTCATGTTTGATCAGTAAGTAGCTACAGAAGTATTCTTCTGTTGTACACTTTCCTTGTATGGTCTGTATGTGCAGCTTTCACGTTAGTGTACAGTCTAGGGTTATTCTTGTGCATTTTAATAAGTTAGTAAATTGGATAGGATGGTTTCTTAAGGCTGTAGTTACGTGTTTGAAAAGCGGTTGTTTGTTTTATAAAATTGAGTGGGTCTGGGAATGGCTAGAGTCAAAGTCTGTCTGTTTGCACATGATTGAGGTGGGATGGTCAACACATTGGAGGGATTTCTGAACCCGGCTGCATCTAATGTTTCCATAACCAGTACATCTTCTTGTCAATAAGAGTGGGGTTAACTTGGAACTTCTCCTTCATCGACTATGTTCTGCAACTTATCCACTACCGCAATAAGAACAAATTTGTCATCTTTGCAGCTCTTAACCTTCTGACTATGTGTGTGTGTGAGTGTGTATGCACAGGGGCAGGGACTAGCGTCTGTACCACTGGCATAGACAGAACACTACCGCCTCTTACTGCTCTCACCCAGTGCAATGTATAAATTTTCATCGCTCCAGTAGTCATTACATTATCACGCAATGGGTAAATAATTTCTTTCTTTGTCGCTGTGTTTTGTTTCTATCGAACTGCAGATGACACAGCGCTCTACTGTCTGCTGTTCTCATCTGAGAGTGTGTACCTGCCTTTAGTTTTTCGAACGAACGTGGAACGCCACATTCACGTTCAGCAGAAATTGGAACAGGAAGTACGAGCTGGTCGCTCAGGGAAAGAAATGGCAAAAAATGAAAACATTAACTCACCAACAAACCCAGGAAAAAATGCAAGTGTTCTACCACCTACTTAATTGACATTAGAATACTTATGTGGCGAGATGGCGCATAAATTCATACGCGTTAGCGTAAATTTACTTGCATTTCTTCAAGACCAGTTCCTGATTTCCATATGTCGTCAACCACGTGTCTGCTACCCCTGCACTCGTACATACGTTATGTATATTCCCGTACAGGGGAGACATGCTGCCAGCCGGGGTGGCCGAGCGGTTCTAGGCGCTACAGTCTGGAACCGCGCGACCGCTACGGTCGCAGGTTCGAATCCTGCCTCGGCATGGATGTGTGTGATGTCCTTAGGTTAGTTAGGTTTAAGTAGCTCTATGTTCTAAGGGACTGATGACCTCATATGTTAAGTCCCATAGTGCTCAGAGCCATTTTGAACCTAAATGTATGGCCTGACACGCTTTGTCGCTTACATGATGCCACTCTCACCATGAACTTCATGCCCTCCTGCGTGCACCGCCAGCTGCGGCGCCAGCACTGCTGTGGAGGCCGTGGCTGGCTGGCTGGGTGGGGAGCTGGCTGCTGGCTGCTGGCTGCGGCCCCGCCTCTGCAGGTCTCCTCTGGAGGCGGGCTGGCGGCTCCCCACCCAGCCAGTGGCCACGTGGGGCCCGCGGCGGCAGCTCGCCACAGCACTGCCCGGACGACACGTGCGCCGCTGCCGCTGCCGCTGCCCCGTCTCGCGCACAGTGCTGGAAACTTCCGAGTAAGCACTGGCTCATCGCACGTTTATGGTGGGGATTGGTACGCAGTGAGGCAGGAAGAACAATTTATTTTCTATTTTCTTTACTTACATATGTACGTTTTATACTCATTGTGTAGAGCAATGTTTTCTCAGACGTTGCTTCATATGAGTCTAAAAAATTCAGCTTGTATAGTTTTCTGTCCAGCAAGTGCCTCAACATATGTATTAGTAGACATACCACCCCTGAATTCTACTTCACTGAACTCGATAGTAATAGGCTCTCCTGGTACAGCGAGAGTACATGCATTTATACACTGCTCCTGTACATTCAGATACCAGCACCTCAGTGTGTCTGTAGCAGTCGCTAAGATGCAGTATAAATCATCCAAATTCCCCACACTTGAATGTTTTATTTAAATGCGCATATCCCCTGAAGTTGATTCAGTCATAGCTTCCCTGTACATATGCACTGTTGAAACCCTTCTCCCATACATTTTAAAGTCAGTTGGTGATTGTAATGCACCACACTCTGTTGTCATCTACTTCTTTGTATACTCCCTCATGCTGCACAGATAGTCCTGTGATGCCAAAAACACGTCGAAAGTTTTCTATTTCTGGACCTACACTGACGCTTTTAGATAGACTAACAGCCACAGTATATGTGTTGGTGAAAAGTAGTACACTTCTGCAACTTAACTGAGACTTGCCGACTTGAGGAACTTCTGATCTCTGTGTGAAATAGTTGAAAGACTGCAGGTCTGATAAATCTGGAAGATACTCTGTGGCTTGTTGCTGCATTCCAGCTGGAGTTCATTGGCCTGGTGTAATACATAGATATTGCCGAGTATGTTTGGTTTTTCGGCCCATCCCTGCTGACTGCACTTTGTGACGTTCTTTTCACTACTTTATACAGACCTCAAATGATCTTTATTGGGCGAGAACAGTGTCGGGGAGGGGAATGTAGGGGGATTGGAGAGGGGAGGGAAGGGTGAGTGGATGGGAAGGCGACATACGGATATGTGTCTGCTGTAATATGACACCGGAAGAAAAGTAATGACAGATCCTGAGGCAGCGATTTCGCTCGTGCAGTCTCTTAACAGATGAACGCAGAAATGGTTTCTAGATATGGGATTGGAACGCAAATTTCATAATAGCGGAACCCCTTTCTTTGCACTCGACAGCGAGTGTTCATGAGAGACAAAGGTATCGCCAGGAGTGCGGCAGAACGTAATCAGACAGACAGGATGAGCTGATGATGCTGTAGTGTACAGGGACGTCTACAACTCCACACAAGTCGCAATATGGTGCATGGTGGAAGTTGCCTTGCACCATCACTAGTCATTTTCTTCCCTGTTACGCTCGTAAATACAGAGAGGGAAAAGCGACTGTCTTTATGCCTCCATCATCATCAGTTTTTTGCTATATTAGCAGGAGTGACTGTAGGAGAACTGAGGAAAAGATAAAATGTTTTGTATGGAGTGTTCTTCTGTATGGCCTGAAACATGGGTTTTGAGGAATAAAGACCGAGAAAGGCTGGAGGCTTCTGAGATGTGGACATGGCGGAGTATGGAAAGAATAAGTTGGATGGACAGAGTAATAAATGAAGAGGTATTGAGATGAGTGGGAGAGAAAAGACAGTTGCTAGATGTAATAAAGAGAAGAAAAAGAAATTGGATTGGGCATATATTAATAAAGAATGACGGACTGATAAAAACATGTGTAGAAGGTTATGTAGAAGGGAAAAGGAAGCGAGGAAGGAGGAGATTTCAGATACTGGATGTCGTAATGGACGGTACAACGTACAGCAGCCGTAAGAAGGAGGCAATGGATCGCAGAAAATGGAGAGGCAAAGGACCTGCTAATATAGCAAAAAACTGATGGTGATGGAGGCATAAAGAGAGTCGCTTTTCCCTCTCTGTATTTATGAGCGTAACAGGGAAGAAAATGACTAGTGATGGTGCAAGGCAACTTCCACCATGCACCATATTGCGACTTGTGTGGAGTTGTAGATGTACATCTGCATCTACACCAGTACTCGGCGTGACACCCGGCGGTGTGTGGCGGAGGGTTCTTCTAGCATCACTAAGTGACAGTCTCTTTAGTGGGCTTGTCGCTTTGTCTAGGTGTTCTGCAAACAAAACACAGTCTTCCCTACAAGATTTTCTATTTGATCGTTCCTATTTAAGTTGGCCCTAATTGTAATATCTTGACATTTAGCTGAAACGGCACCCTTTCGATTTGTGTGACTCATCGATAAAAGAAATATAACGGATTCCTTCTAGTTCTCCTGTGGATGACATAACACTTTTCATTATTTAGAATCAACTGTCACTTTACGTACCGCACCGGTACACTCTCTAAATCATTTTGCTATTGCTTTGATCTTCTGATGACTTTACTAGATGGTAAAAGACAGCATCATCTGCAAACAATGGCTGCTCGGATTGCCTCCTAAATCGTTTTTATAGATTAGGAACAGCAGAATGCCTACAACACATCGTTGGGGAAGGGCAGATACCACGTTTGTTTTACTCGACGACTTTCGCGAGCTCTCACCAGGCAAACAGGAATACGGCGGTCATCCGGATAAGAGGCGTCACGCCACGCTTCCCGTGGTTTGGCCGTCCTGCGGCAGACTTCCGCTGCGCCCGCCGTCATATTGAGCGCGCGCTCCCTGCGACGCGCACTGCTTCTGTTTGCTCCCCAGTGTCGACAGCGGACAATGCAGCCGGCGGGCGTAATTGCCACAGTGGCAGGTCTGCTTGCAGCAAACGGGACCTACTCGGTGCTGGATTGCTTATGCTGGCACATGGACAAACGCCCGATGCTCAGTATCGGTGAATCTGTACTAAGGGTGCACCACTGTGTCCGTCCCTGTAAGTGCTCTTTCCTGCTGTACGTATTGATAAGACGTTATGCACAGTCCACTTATCCAACACTCACAGGCGGCTTGGCTTACATATGCTGTTATTAAAAATTATACGCTTTCTGCCTGACAGTGAAGGACTACGTTTATTATGAGGACGCTCAGCTAGGCATCCACTCTTAAGGAATGCGTATAGAAATGACATTGGTGTAACAGGGTGACGAGAACTGAAGGAAAGTGATGGCATGCAATCGAATGCGAAACAGCCTGTCGTGGAGCTTATCGTAAAACTGGCTGTCCTTTAAGGCATTGCTGCAGGTAGTGTTATAATATGTTTCATACGCACTGAAATGACAGATATCTGGAGGTAGAATTCATCGGGTGGTTCCAGGTGGTACGAACTGCTATGTCACACACTTTCCAGGAGCGGTAGCTTGTTCTTTAGGATTATCATTTCTATGCGCAGCCTAGGAATCAAGAAAAAACACCTATTTTGACGAGCTATTGGCCAAAAGCAGTGATCATACTATAGCTGTAGTTCTCTTACGTCTGTTCTCCCACTCTTGTTTGCTGTGACGTAAATATTCCCTACGACCCTTGCCAAAATTACACACACGAGAAAGAATCAAAGGACGCAGAGCAATAACTAGCCTTCCAGCCAATTTACCGTCTGGTTAATCAGTCGGCATAACTGTATACGAATGCGAATTGATAATAGATGATCTTGACTGATCCCTATTGGTACCTCTAATTCCCAGGGTCATTTTCATGTAAGTTTCCTCTTCAAATGCCGATTGGCTGCAGTTGAAAACGAATTCCTTACTCAACGACGGGGCAAATTTGCTTATCTCATCTACAAATATTTCGGTCGATCCTGTAGTTTGCTGTGCATCGCCAAGTTGACGCTTGTCTCGAAATTTCATTATCTCACGTCTCACACTTCTGTAGCACTGTTTGACGTCATGCAAGCATCCACTGCTTCTCTTGAAAGCTCTATAATGTATGTCGAGCATCCTTGAAACGCGCAAACACCAGTTTTTTTGACAAGTGTGCCTTGTCCTCCGTTGAATGTCTGTAGTTTTCCTTACACACTAACGGTCATATTTCTGCTGACTTGTTCAAAATATGTTCGTAATTGTTCTTTTGCTATGCTGTCTGCGATTTTCCAAGTACATAATTATGTTTAGTATCCGCTCCTTGGACAACGACTGTCCTTCACTACGTTTGACTGGAAACGGGAGCTGCGGCCCTCTGTCCGACAACGACGATGAACCACAGCACACCTGTTTCAGTACAACTTTCTAGTGCCGTGCACGTATCGCCATCACTGCACTCCTCTTGTACATTGTTCGCACGACACCACGCATTCCACTGACTCATCCGCCACTTCTTTCACAATCAGCGAAATTTCTTGAGTTCCTTTCTGATCAACTCTCCACTTTGGCTACTGTTTCTGAAGATATAACGCAATGTTTGCTTTGTTTATCGTTGCCATTGCTCTGCTTTGTAACAACAGCACTAGCACTGTAGCACTGTCGTGAGTTACTCGTCGACTAAGCAGTTCAGCCACGCTCCGTAGCCTCGTGCTGTCGACATCATCTGACAGCTCCAGTCCCGCACCCTGTTGCCATCATCAGCCAGTGTTGTGTTAGCATCGTGGGCAATATGTGGGCCGCCGAACGCTGTCACATCTGACATGCAAGTGCATGTCCGGCTTGTGTCTTTACCCGTAGCTTACAGCATACACGGAAAATAAAATGGGTTATTCGTAGGAGTTGACCAGGAAATCCAAATGTTACTTTTACAAACATTTACATTAAAAGAGCTGCAGGATGCCTTACTTCAGCTTTTTCACCTTTGCTTTACTTCGAGCTGAGGTAGCGGCTTTTGTACTTCACAGTTCTCTTCTAAGCTTTAAGCTGTGTCACCTAGGCAGATGTACTCTCGCAATTTCATTACTCTACAGTAATTATATTTTTTGTGCTGCAGTTTTTTTCCGCCGGTGTATTGCTGGCGAGCTTTCCCAGCGGCCCTCTCTGCTGAAGGAACCCCCATAAAGTTACTCGCGGAGGTTCAGAGGACAAAATGAACCCTAGTAGTCCCCGCGTAATGCTTTCAGACATATGCATGCAATCTGAACAACTTAGAATTTATCATACGATATAAACTGAAAATGCAGATAGAACGACCTCATACGAGGCAGAATTGAAGGGCGATTGTTTAGTTGCACACATTTGCAATTTGCACAACCAGCTCTTTTCTGGGGCTTGTAGAGTTTCCAGACTTTAGAGGTTCCAGGCTGTGGCTGGAGTGTGTTCCCACGGCCGGAGAACGCGAGCGGCCCGCGGCGCGAGTCGCCCAGTGCGGGGGTGGGGGCCGTGGCCCGCTGCGTAGGAGGCCGGCCTGCTTGCAGCCAGACACGCAGGTCGGGGAGTACGTGGAGGAGGCGCGCCAGTCGGCCGTAAACACACTTTCGCTTAATCACAATAGGAGTAGTTTCCTTTCGTTACAGAATTTATCAGGGAAGATCTCTCAGTCATTGGCCGTAACTGAGGCATTATTCCAGTACGGGAAACTTCAAGTATCGTTACACAGTTGACGGGGACAGGCTCTCGCGAGAATACATCGCAGGTTACGGAGAGCGCCAAGTGCGTCAGTCGGCCCTCAGACACGACGAGGCGGAGGTCTCCGTGTTGTGCCAGCAGCGTGGACTTTCATCTGTACGAGTCAATTACGTTTATTGATATCAGGTGTGCATTACTCGAACGTTCGCAGTGGTTAATTACAAGTGGCATACCGCAATGGCATCCCGATTTTTCGGTTAACAGTAGCAGCTGCCCACAGTCACATCAGAAGCGACTGTTTGTATGTTTACAGCCCGGTAGCCACACCGACGGCGAGAGACGTCATCAGGGCAGGTACGAAACTTTCAGAATGTTTACCGGCGAGGTCAGCTCACCGCCGAGGTAGCCTCGGCTGGGCTGCCTTAGCGAAGCGGATCTGACGAGTGTAGCTGCGCGGCCTAACCGTCTGTTCTTTCACAGAGACATTACGCTTTCTTCTTTCCTTTTGCTTCATTTTGCAGTCTAACTCACTGCGGGTTTTATCGCGCATTTGCTCAAAAAGACGTGAGTCCCCCGTGAGGGAATGAGCAGGCAGAATATCTTTTGTGTGTCCAGACACTCTGCCATATACTTTCTGGCAGGTGAGATCAGCACCTTTTAATGCAAAGCCACTCTCTGCCACTCAGTGCCTTCATTGCTGCTTTATTTGCGGCGAGGAACCGTATGTCAACCGCACTTGCATATCGGTCGACAATTTAAGTTCGATTATTTCTAAAATGGTCTCAACATTTGATGAGTACTTAGCTATTACATTTGTTTTCTCCCTGCCCCGTAAGCGCTGAACGTTCGCACACAAGTACAAAGGGACAGAAGTGCAACTACTGCCTCGGAAGTGTACAGAATAACGAATGGTAGCGCCTCTGCTACTTACGTAACGAGATACCCTGGGTAAACACTGCTACAGCTAAGAGGAAAATACAGCTCAGAGGCGGATCCCAGAGATTAAAGCGAGAGGAGAGTGGTATGCCGATTACATCATTGGGAATTCCAGCTTTTCTGGCTGCAGTTATTTGACTGTGACGCAGTACTTGGCAGGTAGACTGTGATGAGACAGGCTAAGTGTGCGGCGCTCCAGGGGATGAGAGTACAGAATGCCTGGGGTCGTCATTCACGGCCCAGCCTGGACTGGAGATTTGAAGTCACCAGGAAAGGTTCCCACCGGCTGCCGCTCCAGTCCGGAGCACCCTGCCGCCTGCAGCCCAGCTGCCTCTCGGCCAGCCTGGAGTCTCCTCTCCAGCCCCGCACTGCCAGCTCTGACACCAACGTGAGACTGTATCTACTCTGGCGTTCTGCTAAGATCTATGAGCACGGGTCCAAATGTCTTATTCCCAATCTCGCCAATCAAACCAGTTAACGATAAGTGTGATTTTCACTTAAATATTACTGTCTGCGCCTAGCCAGGTACATCGCACGTTCCTGTAGTAGCGGTGCTAACTCTGTCAAGCTGGGGCAGAACAGCATGGCTGACATGCGACATTAAATTGTTTTGTTGAAAGGATGTCGAAAGTATCGCAAGCGAGCTGCCTCAAGGACTCAGAAATGTAGCAGCTGACGTGTAACCAATTACGTATTGTATACCGAGTGGCTCCCCGTGAGATGGGCGAGAGTGCAACGTGGCATTCTCCGCTCTGCTCAGGGCCTCGATGCACGGATCGTCCACACCGATGCTGCAGTCAGAACCTCGGCTCATACGGAATGACGGCACAGTGTCCAGTGTTGTACTGTCGGCGCAGCTCTTCCCGCTCCCTCGTCAAGGGGAGCCGCAGCAGTGGCCGCCGTGCTGACAGTCAGCTGACTTGTTGACCTTTTGCTTGTAAAAGTGTGCAGCACACCTCACGCCGTGTCGATTATCGTTGGCTGCAGCTCTCTTAGTGTTTCACTTTCAGTAGCTGCTAGTACTGATGTACATATGAGTAGCCCATGGAAGCTCGTGAGTCAGACATCGAGGTGACTGAAGAACGTTTTGCAGATTGGCCACCGGCGTTCACAACGTGCGAGATACTGGAGCAGCCACCGCCCACGTGGTCAGCTGCGCAGCGCCTGGCAGACCGCCTCAGGGACTCCGAACTGCCGCCACCGCCAGCAGGTGGAGCGGAGGAGGGAGGGGGATGCGCCGGCGCCCTGGCGCAGATCCGCCGCCTCAAGTGGGACGAAGTCGTGGAACTCTTCGGGGAGCTCGACTGCCGGATCGCTGGCGACTGTATCGACTCCCGCTGTGTACCGAGGTATGTAGACCACTCTATGCCATTACTACTAACTGTAGAACTAATTCTTTCCTTAAATTTATTCTGAATGCTGTCACCTACTTTTCCTATTTTGCGATACTAACTATCTGTCAATAAGGGCACGTTAGTGAGACCCAAAGAGGAAGCGCGCTAATACCTTCTGCCGCCGCCTCTTCTGTTGACACTTTCCACCGAGCAGTCAATGGAATGTGCCTCGTGGCAAACGTCTCTCTCCGCTCGCTGTCTCCGCATATCGCAACAGCAGAGAGTAAATCATCTGATGATGACAGTCAAACACTGAAAGCGGCAACTAACAATAAAAGCTTTTAATCGAGACTGCTAGCCTTACTAAAATTGAATTTATATTCCTATTTCCCAACCGTATTATCAAAAATCAATAAAAGTACAGGGTCGTTTGAGATGACAACAGCTGTAGCTCGATATCGTTGTTAGTTGTAAATTAGTTCAAAAGTGAACAATAAACACTGCAAGTGGCTAAATTAATTACTTTTCGAAAGAAGCAATTATAGAGTCAACACCCTGCACCACCAGACTACAGTAATACTCCACAACATTTGCTGTATATACGTAATTAAAATCTCTAACATGGCAGCAGTCAGCAACAGTAAAATTGTGGAAGCAAATAGGAATCGAACAGCCATCCAGTGGCACGTCAGATGTTTATTCACACTTTTACCTTGCTTTACTGTTCATTCAGCCATGTGGCTATACCTTAGCTAGCATTTATATGGGTCATTACCTGTTTTCTCTTTTCACACAATAAGTTTACACACGTTACTACTTCTACCAAGGAAGAAATGTTTGTATCTGTTTAAACCTAGGTAAGGATTCGAAAAAAAAATGTGAAGTACAACTAGCTGGTGCATGATTCCCATTCTTTCCATACATCATTAACTTATAGTAAGACAGTCACATGCAAGCCAACTTTTGCTCCAAGCATCATGAAATGGCATCACGGTATTGCCGCCTCTAGCCTCGAAGACTTCGTCAACTCGGCGGGGAAGAGAGTTCCGAAAGTTTCTTCAGATACGCAGAATCTGCCCGAGGCCTCCCACTGCTGCATCAGATCCCGCAGAGCTACCAGTGTGTGGGGATGTCGGCTGCCACGTCTCAGCCGCTGTTGCAGACAGTACCGTACAACGTCTGCGGCTCTGAGACCGGGATGTCTAGCGGTCGCCTCGATGTGCTGTAGGGCGCCTGAGTGTTCGTGAAACCGAGAGTGTATGCACGCAGCCCTGGGAACACGACTGTGTGTGTCATCTTCTACAACGCAAGTGTCCAGAGAATAGGGCAACACTTCGTCACCGACAATGTTGAAATAAACGTGCTGGTTCAGGTTCACATTGACCTTAGTGACTGAATCCAAGTCACGGCGACAGAAACACCCCTATGACACCATGGAACCACCAGTGGCTTGAACTGCATCCTTTATAGGCCGTCGGTCCCATCGCCACCTCCATAATTTCAGAAGAGGCGAAATCGCGCGACTCGTGTGACGCACCTCCGCCCAGCCACTGTCCGTCTCTGTGTGGTTTGGCCCACTCAAGACGCGCAGCTGTGTGTCTGTGTGAGCGACGGCCGCTGACTCCAAATGTCGAGTCTGTGCAGCCGCCTTCCGAACGATTGCTAGGCAGTTGGTTCAGACGGAGCTGCTTTGCCAGGCATTGGCAATTTGCGTCTCGTTTCAAACCGACCGCCAGTCACTTGGAGTGACACTCGTCAACAGCCCTGTCGGCTAGGACCTTTTAACGCCACTGCCTCAAATCACTACGACTGGTTCACCATTCGTTGCAGATACTTGGACAGTCCACATTGATAGACCAACAGATCGTGTAACTTTACTAGTGGTGTGGTCGTGGACATGACGAAACGCAAAAATTCCTTTCTGCCAATTCTCGACATCTCCACGTCGACGCAGGTGACCGCCCTGATCCCACGCGAGCGACTGGCACGTACACACCGCGATTGTCACCTCACCGTCACCACTGACGTCAACGGTGGAGCGTCACGTGACCGCCTGGTTCCTCCCCTGCAGCACGGCATCCAGCCCTCCAAAGCGACCTCTGTGTTCAATTAAGTGGAGGCATTTCGTCTGATGAGATTAGTTCATGCTTTCCAGAAGTTCTGCGTTTTGTACACTTTTAGTCAACACTTAATTCGTCTATGATAAGCATCAAGTGGGAAATAACTTTGTAGTTGGCGACTTCAAGCAAACTTTGTTCGTTTTTAATTTCACTCATAAATGGTGTACCATAATCGGTGGATTACTTTCATTCTACAAAAGACATATCGTTTTACGATCGCCACCCAAGTGTTGTTATTGCTGTTAGAGGCATATGTGTACTGTTCACTGAACATACGCAAATTTCCAATTTAGTTCCTCATTTGCATATAACGCCATTTTAATATCATAAAGGAAAACGTTCCTGATGTTCTGCTACTACTATTTACATAATCACGGACTAGGATTCATATTCTTATGCTGAGATACGATGGGTTGCGATTAATTTCGTAACATCTGCACAACATTGGGAAAATGTTTCCTTTCTGACATTATTTTCGTGCTCTGTCGATGATCGAACGATAATTCATTTACTTAGTGTCATTTTCTGTCAAATATGGTGATGTCTCCGTCATACACACATGAAAAAAGTTTTGCATCACCCCAGTTCCCCTGAACTGCTGAAGATAGACGTTGATTTTGGATATTATATCACAGTTACATTCCCTTCGACTGTTCAGAGATGTCACTAAACCTGCCCAAAGACGTAAACAACGGTGCATGAGCAGCGCTTATGACACGGAAGGGATCCGACAGTTCCGGTCGTTCCATCAGGAAGGAGGTACACGGCTGGTGTCGTCTGTAGTTCAACCATGCATATACGGTCAATACCTCGGTTCGATCGCGTCCGCATTGTTACTTTGTGCCAGGAAGGGCTCTGAACAGAAGTGTCCAGGCTTCTTGGAGTGAACCAAAGCGATGTTGTTCGGACATGGAGGAGATACAGAGAGACAGGAACTGCAAATCAGATGCCTCGCTCAGGCCGCCCAAGGGCTACTACTACTTCAGTGGATAACCGCTACCTACGGATTATGGCTCGGAGAAACCCTTACAGCAACGCCACTATGTTGAATGACGCTTTTCGTGCAGCCACAGGACGTCCTGTTACAACTGAAACTGTGCGCAATCGGCTGCATAATGCGCAACTTCACTCCCGACGTCCGTGGCGAGATCCATCTTTGGAACCACGACACCGTGCAGCGCGGTACGTGACCCACCAACCAATCTTAGGGATCTACGCCGATTCGCCGTTGAGGAATGGGACAATCTGGACCAACAGTGCCACGACGAATACAGGCAAGCGCCAATGCCAGAGGACGTGCTACTGGGTATTAGAGGTACCAGTGTGTACAGCATCTGGACCATCACCTCTGAAGGTCTCGCTGTATGGTGGAACAAAGTGAAACGTGTGGTTTTCTTGACCAACAAAAAGGGCGGAAATGATGTTTATATTGATATCTATTCCAATTTTCTGTACAGGTTCCGGAACTCTCGGAACCGAGGTGATGCAATCTATTTTTTGATGTGTGTATTAAGTAGTGAAATACATCTCAACATATCCATATCTTACTAAGCGAGCTAATAAGATTGCTGAAACGTTGACCTGTCACATTCAAACGGGTAATTAGATTAGGAAGGAAGACTCTAAAGCAGTAGATGAGTTGTCCTATTCAGGCAGCAACATAATTGTTTGCAGCCGAAGTAGACAGGACATAAAACACAGACTGGCTAGGGCTTGGACAACATCTCTGGAAAAGAGTAATTGTTTTGCTGTTTAACATAAATTTCACCTTTAGGCTGTCATTTCTTAAGGTACTTGTCACGAGTGTATTCTTGTATGGAAGTGAAACATGGATGGTAAGCAGCTGACACAAGAGGAGAATATGAGGTACTGAGACGTAGTGCTAGGGCAAACTGCTGAAGAATAGGTGTTTAGATGGTTTAATTGATGAGAAGATACTGAATCGAATTAGAGACAGTAAAAAATATGCCACAACTTGACTGAAAGAAGGGATCAGTTGACAGAACACCTCCTGGGACGTCAGCGAATCGTCCGTTTGGTGTAGTGTGGGGAGAAAAACTTGTAGAGGGACACCGAGTGATGAGTACAGTAAACAGGTTCAGATGAATGCAGGCTGCAGTAGTGTTTTGGAAGTGCAGGGGCTCGCACAGGATACTGTAGCATGGAGAGCAGCATCAAACCTGTCTTCGAACTAACAATGACAAAGACAAATAACTACAACAATTGTAATGATAACAGAAATAGAGTTATTTCACACCAATCTGAAACCTGAATCTTGCTGACAGATGGAAACTGTGTGTCAGGCTGGCACTCAAACCCAGTCCTCCTCCTTTTGCGGACACTTCTCACACCAACTGTAGTATCGAAATATGAACAACAATGTGGGCATTGTCGGTCCGCCTTGATGCAAAATATTTTTGTTGTTCATTTATTTATTTATTCATGACCCATGTTAGTTTCAGAGACAAATATCGCCATCAATGTAATACATGCAGAAAATAGCACAGCCATAAAACGGTGTAAAACGTTATAAATATTTACTGTTTCTTTTTAAATATTGTGTTCTGTGGGTACACTCATAATAGCTTATTTATTATACATTACAGCGTGGTTTTAAGATTCTTGTTGGTGTTTGGGGCATATTTTCTGTGTTTTTCTGTTGCCGTTTTTCTCAACATAAATCATGTCATTTGCAACTGTGTGAGCGACTATTACTAAACAAATACGAAAACGTGAACTTACGTATGTCAGCGTTATACGGTTGGGATTACGGTAGTGTTGTGGGTACAGTTTTGGTGTGTACTAGGTTGTTACATAGTTTCTCGTGTACTCATGTTCACTGGACGGCTTGCAGCTAGGTCTAGATACAGAAAAACATAACCGTCGCAGTTCTTTCATAATGCATAACGTTACGCCGACTTGCCGCTGGCGTGTCTCGTGAGAAATGTATCACACGTTGCAAGAGGGTTATGAAAATTTAAGCGCGAGTTCTGACGACTTCCGTTCCTCATTTATATGTCTCTGTCTGATGGGCGAGTGCTTCTTTTGCAAGTGTGTGGTTTCTGTTGTGTGTCGTGCGTCAGTTCTCTCAGAGCAGTGAAGATTGTGTCGCTGAAAAGTGTTGTTTCTTCGTTTATTACGTTTTTCACTTCCACTATTGCTTTTTGTATGTAATAATTTTCTTCTGTTGTTGTTGGTATGAACAGAAAAACTTCTGGGATAGAATAAAATGACCAACCTAAGTGATTATCCAACACAAAGATATCAAAGGAACCCAAAGACATTAATAGAAAGCATTACACGCATAATCACACAGAACCAGACAAAAAGAATGATAAAAAGGAGTCCTAAAGCTCCACTCTTAACAGGCCTCCCAAAGGTCCACAAACTTCTCACTCTAGTCAGGCCAGCGGTGGACTTCAGAGAGACACATGTACACATTCCTAGAGAAAACATACACATACACAAACAACAGAAGCTTCAAAACGCCTGAAGACATAATAGAGAAAATTAAGAACATTCCCCAACAGCAAAACTTGTATCTTCTGACATTACATCCATGTACACACACATACTCACAGAAGAAACTATAAACACTATAGAACAACAGCTAAAGTACAAGAAATTCCCAGAAAGACAAATAAATGAAATCTCATCCATTCTTAGTCTAATCACTGAACAAAACTACTACACTTTCAGCAACAACTTCTGTTTGCAAGAAGAGGGGCTAGCCATGGGATATCCCCTCAGTGGGAAATTAGTAGGCATAATCTTGGATCGTATAGAGAACACAATATTCAACATCTTTCTAAAACAAGATGAGTACAAAATAATTGACTGGTACCGATACGAGGATGACATAATTGTCTTATAGATGAAACACGAAACAGTTGAAGAGCTACACAGTAACATCAACACAGTACTACCTCAGACCCACTTCACAAAGGAAAGAGAGAAAAAAAAACAAGAATCCAAATTTCCTTAATCTTACAGTTACAAGAAACAAGCACCAACATTATTTTTCCATCTTCAGAAAATCCACATCCACAACCACTGCTACCCATATCTCATCCAACCACCATACATTCAGTAAATATGCCAGCTTTGCACATATACTCCACAGGATAAACAGAACACGTCTTAAACTGAAGAGTACACACAGGAACTAAATATAATCAAACACAGCCGGCCAGAGTGGCCGAGCGGTTCTAGGCGCTACAGTCTGGAACCACGCGACTGATACGGTCGCAGGTTCGAATCCTGCATCGGGCATGGATGTGTGTGATGTCCTTAGGTTAGTTAGGTTTACGTAGATCTAAGTTCTAGGGGACTGATGACCACAGCAGTTAATTCCCATAGTGCTCAGAGCCATTTGAACCATTTATAATCAAACAAATTGCTGTTGAAAATGACTACAAAACAGATATCATAAACAAGCTCAACAGCAAGGTAAATATGAAACATAAAAATAGTGGCCACCCACTCAAAAGCACAAGCAAAGAATCTGAAAACCCACAGGCCAAACACACAGACAACACGGCAGACCACATCACTCCAGGAAACGGAAACATATGGTACACACTGACATACAGTAATAAAATATCACATAGAACTGGAAACATCTTGAAGAAGCAAGGGACCCAATAACATTCTAAACAAACAACATAGTTCATAAAAGGCTAAGACCAGACAAAAGAATCTCAGAAAAATTCAGCATGCTGGAATATACCAGCTCACATGTAACTGCTATCAGGCCTAACAAACAATCAAAAATATCCGAACGAAGTACACAGAGTCCTAAAAAGTGACAGCACACATTCCACTTTCGCAAGACACCCAATGAACAAAAACTGCACCTCTACTAATATCGAAAGTGATCTACACATAACAGAATGCACACACACGCAAAAAGACATAAATGAAGAACAGAAGTCGTCAGAACTTCCGCTACAATTTTATAGCGTCCTTGTAACATGCGATAGATTTCTCGCGACACATGCTAATGGCAAGATGGCGTAATGTTTTGGATTATGAACGAAGTGCGAAACTTACGTTTTTCTGTGTGTAAAATTAGCTTAAAGCCGTGCCGCGAACGTAAGTACACGAGAAACTATGTAACAACCGAGTACACATCAAAACTGTATCCACAACACTACGGCAATCCCAACTGTGTAACGGTGACATACATAAGTTAATGTTTTTGTTTTTGTTTAGTAATAGCCGCTCATACATTTGCAGATGACATAACCTATGCCGCGAAAAACGGCAACAGAGGCACACAGAAAATTTGCCCCAAACACCAACAACAATCTTAAAACAATGCCGTACTGTATAATAAATAAGGTATTATGAAAGTACTCACGGAAAACAGTATTTATAAAACAAACAGTACACATATAATAATGTTTTACAGTGTTTTATAACTATGCTATTCTCTGCATGTTTTAGATATAAAGACCCCATGACCCATTAATGAAGGCGACATTTGTCGCTGAAACAAGATTGGGGAATAAATAACGAAACAACAAAATCGTTTTGCATCCAGAAGGACTCACAGTTCCTTTTTTTGTATGCAAACATCATCTGGAAGAGTTCCAAATAAAATAATTCTATGGAGACATGACTCACGACTTGTACTCACAGCTTCAGTTTTGACATTTTCTTTTCTCCGGCACCTCGTTCTCCGAATGATAAGATGTCAGCCACGGCATTTTGGTATGCATGTTCCTGTCTTGGAAGAGGCGTATGAAGAACTGGAAAGAAGACAGGACGACAGGCAACTCCTACGGATAGCTAAAGCAAGAGATAAGGCGACCAAGGACATAGCATCAGTGAGGCCGATAAAGGATAAATCAGGTGTAGTATTATACGACCTTGAGGAAATCCTGAATCGGTGGTGGGAGTACTTTCAAAGGCTATTGAATGAGGAAAATGTATGAGAGAAGTATGAGTAAGGAGATATAAATGATAGAATGACCCAAAGTATAAGTAGGAAAGTAGTCGAACATGCGATGAAGAAAATGAAAAATGGGAGGCCCTAGGAGCTGACCAAATCCCAATAGAAGCATGGAGAAGTATGGAAGAACAGCGTACTGATATTCTCTGGGATCTAATGCAGAAGATCTGGAAAGGAGAAAGAACGCCGCATGTGTGGAGAAGCAGTATACTTCTATATTAGGGCAATTATAGAGTGATAAAAGTGATGTCCCACACAATGAAGATCTTGGAAAGGATATTTGAGAAGAGGGTGCGTCTAGAAACCGACGTATGTAAAGAACAGTTTGGATTTATGTCGGGAAGAGGAAAAACCAACAAAGGATGCGAAAAATCTATATATTAACCTGCAAGAAGAACAACCGATGATCAAGAAATTTAAATACCTAGGCTCTTACATGAAAAGTAATGGAGGACTGGAGGTCGAAATACAGTAGAGGATAAACAGTTATGGATGAACTGGAGGAAACTGAGCTGAGTACTGTGTGATAAGAAGGTTAGCTGCAGAATGAAAGGAAAGTTTTACAGGTCTGTGGTGAGGCCTGCGATGCTGTATAGTGCAAAAACTTGCCCAATTAGAAAAGTCCAAGAGAAAAAGATGGAAGTGGCTGAAATGAGAATGATAAGGTGGATTAGTGGGGTGACACGAAAGGATAGACTAAGGAAAGTGTACACCAGAGGAACAGTGAAAGTGGAGCCCATAGGGAAGAAGATCCAAGAAAGTAGTTTGAGATGATATTTACACGTGCAGAGAAGAGGGGAGTACGATGCGGGGAGAAGAGTTGGACCTAGAAATCCAAAAATCAAGGAGAAGAGGAAGACCGAAACTGATGTGGAAAGACAAGGTAGCGGGAGACCTACGGGAGAAAGAGAAGAAGCACTGGATAGGAATTTATGGAAGAGAAGGATCCAGCAAAACAACGCCGACCCCACATGATGCGGGAAAAGGCTGATATGACGATTATGAGGATGGCAATGATGTTCCTGTCATTTCTTTGGAATGATTTGGGCAAACAGTAGCAAGCGTAAGTCACAATAGACGAATCAGGTATCCTTGTTTGACAAACAGTTTACGGGCTTTTCAAATCGCTGCTTCTAACACTCTGGCCTTGTATACAGGATGATGCTGGCTGTGTAATTCCCACCAGATGTTCTGATTATGTTACTTCGTGATCTTCCTAAATTACTTCAGGCAAATGCCCAGGTGATTCCTTCCATGACCTCACGGCCAACTGTCTGCTCATCCTCGTTAAACTAGACTTATGGGTGTACACATGCCTCTACATACATGTTTTCAGTTGTCAACCTGTGAAGCAACCGATGCCCAGTTATCATCAAAGATGGATCCTCGAAGGAATAAAATTGCACTACACCTGCTACACGAGGGTGCTCAGACCGGCTGATGGTGTCAGAACCCTTTCCACACTCGTCACGTGAGCTCGCGAGGGCCGCCTTCCAGGACTGTGGCGGTACAGGCCCGAGGAGCGACGGCTCGGCCATGTGTGGGCAGCACGATGAGGGCAGGCGTGTCGCGGGGGAGCTGCGGGGCTCCTGCTGCACATGTCGGACATTAATGATCTGGCAGACATAGTTAACAGTCACTGCACAGACGGTGTAGTTGTCTGTACCAAAGTGAACATGGTCAGGGAAGGAGGGGAAATGTTGGATTCTGCTCGCGACGACAACGTGCAGGAGGTCGCGCAGTCACGATTTATAAGTGGGCATCTGAGGCATCGAATGACAGTACAGGAAAATAGCTAAAATAAAGAGGATATATTTCAGTGCACACTGTGCAAGGAGCGCGCCCAGAGACGGAAGTTACCAGGTTTAGGCCATTCTAGGAGGCCAAACTACTAATTGAAGATGGCAACAGAAGGGGAGGCGATTCACATTAACTAATGTTGGTGGCCGTTCGTGGAACGTCTCCGAAGAAAGGCGTCTGTTCTGCTCGAGGTCTGGATCACGAGAGAGAGAAGCAACCGTGTTCTGCATTGCAGAGTGCTCCAGTGTCCACACACGTGACCTGTATCCCACACACGCTACTGGGTAGAACCGATGGCGTGAATCCACTAGCAGTCTCAGCACAGGGCTCAAGGCGCCTCTTGTCAGCGGCTTCAACTGGACAGAACTGCCACAGGCAGGCAGCTTCTGTCACGTAGGCACAGCGTAAGTTGCTCTGGGAGAAAACTTGTAAAGATTTCATTGGGACTTTGAAGTAAATTCTTTAAACCATTTCGCTAAAATATTCCTTTACTGGCTATTAGCACATCCAAAAGTACTACCTCAAAGCAAAAGCACCGCATGTACCTAATCACATCTGGATAAGATCTTAACCTTCGAGCTGGACAGTGTCATTTATCACAAATTTCTTTCTGTATGCATTGTTAACTGTCTTACTCATTTTCGAGAACTACTTGAACCTTTTCACATGTAAGCACTGTTCTCCCATGCCTTTTGCTAAAGAAAGCTGCGGTCTGATCTTCAACTTAAGGTAGTAGGGGTGCTTTTCCTTTTCCTCTCGTCCACATGTCACACACCTTCCTCTTTTGTTGGTGGCAGGCTACCCAATTGTTTCAATCCACAGATCTCTGAATTTCTCTAGGAAAGTTGCTACGTTGACAGGAAGTGAAGCAACCTTATCTGTTTTGACTAGCTGAAGCCTCGCAAGGGAAAATGCTAAGTCTTTCAACGAAAATGCTCCTTTTCTGGATTTACCTCATTTGCGTCGAAAATGATTTGAGCTCTTATTGCAGCTATATCCATTACAGAATAGAATAGGACCTGTGGCCATCTTTTTGTGACCCATGCTATGGAATACGCTCTTCCCAGTTGATCAGCTATGTAGACCCCTCCATTTGTGACATTGTAATAACTGCCTTATTGCAACAAGTTTATCAGTTGCTCTCCCTTCTTGTCTTGAGCTTTTGTCGTCAAAACGGATGCAACGTAAAAGGAAGAGCAGTCTTCTATAGCTCATCACAGCTCCCGTAATCTCCATATTTCTGTCATCTGCTTTCCACAGTTCGACAACATTAGTGTGGCTGGCTTGCGTAATCCCAGAGAGGTAAAGCAATCCCAGTAATGCCATTATTTCTTCTTCTGTAGTGTTTTTAGCATCCCTTTCTCTTAAATACTGTACACTTTCTTTCTTAGACTGAGTACAGAAGAGTGTGTACTTAATATTTTGTCAATCGTTTCCAGGCTAAGTACTATCCATTTCACTTATGACCTTTCTGGACACATTTTCTGACCCAGGAAATATTTTTACAATATTCTTTTTTTTTTGTTTTTATGACTACATTAGCGCATAATTGATTCCATTTTCATTTTTCTCTTTCCTAATAAAAATATAAACAGTGGAGAGCGACTGTTCGCGGTCATCGTCTAAATTGTGTTCCCGCTCGGGATCCGAACCTCGGTCACGTCGTGTGGCAAACTGTTCCTCTTCTTCCTCAGCGTCATCGCCAATATTCTTGCCTGATTCGGTGTCGAACCCTGGATCCTCGTCGAGTGGCCACGCAGCCTCCTCGTTTTCGGCCAGCTTTGTTGTGGCCTGTACAGGGTGGCAGGGCCCGCTTGTGGACAAAAGGTAACGAGATGAGACTCCAAGGAACGCCACTTACACAACTGGGCGCGTTGTGTACCTTGTATTCTAAGACGGCACACGCGTTGTTTATTATACATTTCTGCTGCTCACTTGGACGTATGACAACACAACTTACCACTGAGTTAGCTGAATCTATAATGAAGGTATAGGTACGGCTGGCAATTTTATAACAACAATGCAATTTTTTTATTTATTATTCAGAGAACAGGACAAGACAATGCCATTTGCGGGTGGCGCATTTTATGCATACTCGCGCTCAATCGAGAGTTAAACTGCAGTGAAAACTGAAAACTTCCTTTACTTGTATGTAAACGTAACACTGAGCACTTAAAAAATAAGCAGATAATAGTTATCCTACACATGCCATACCAGTGAGCAATATTTGGAATCAGTCGGTTTACAGAAACACGTAGATGTACGAAACACAGAAACCTGTACTGGCAGTCGCAAATATTCCCTTAAAGTCTACCTGTAAATAAAAGTTATTTGAAAACGTCCTGCCTTCATCAAAACACAGTTTCTTCTTTTTCACCCATACATGTTTCGGCGAAGCTTTACCGTCATGAGAGGTTCCCTTCATTTTTCTGTCGAACACAGAATATATTCAAACTTCCTGGCAGATTAAAACTGTGTGCCGGACCGAGACTCGAACTCGGGACCTTCGCCTTTCGTGGGCAAGCGCTCTACCAACTGAGCTACCCAAGCACGACTCACGCCCCGTCCTCACAGCTTTAATTCCGCCAGTACCTCGTCTCCTACCTTCCAAACTTCACAGAAGCTCTCCTGCGAACCTTGAAGAAACTATCACTCCTGGAAGAAAGGATATTGCGGAGACATGGCTTACCCACAGCCAGGGGGATGTTTCTACAACGAAATTTTCACTTTGCAGCGGAGCGTGCGCTGATATGAAGCTTCCTGGCAGATTAAAACTGTGTGCCGGACCGAGACTCGAACTCAGGACCTTCGCCTTTCGCGGGCAAGCGCTCTACCAACTGAGCTACCCAAGCACGACTCACGCCCCGTCCTCACAGCTTTAATTCCGCCAGTACCTCGTTGATTCGGATTCTGGAACATGCAGAAAGAGTTTAAAGATTTGATTGACAATGAAACAGGATAAAATCACGAATGTCGACAGACGAGATTCCTTGTTTTGTACATCAAAAAGCACTTTGTGGTGAATGTGCAGGCCTTTGGCACATGGCGAAATTGGAAGAAAGCATAGTATAATTGCTGAAGTCACATGCATCTTCCGTTTTCAGCTGCAACGGTTTTCAGTGAAACTGAACGATTCCTATGGAGACTTCATATCGTACTGCAAAGTACGTAGGCTATGTCGAGAGACATACCTGGAACGACTTAAAACTTGCTAGCGTTTAATATAGGAATGCAGGAACGAAAATTAAAACATGTGGAATCTAGCGCAGATTTCACATTTTAACTGGACTTGACTGCACACTGCCCACAGTAATGCACTGCAAGGTAACTTTTTCCTCATTTGATGGGGATGGATTTAAAAAGAAAATCGCGTTTCTGAAATGGACACATTCTGACAAAGACAGTGAAATTCCCTAAGATCACTGGTGTTAATGGAAATACGGAGTTTGAAGAATACGTTGTGGCCTAGAAAGAATCACAAGGGTAGTTTTATAAAGTTTTTGAGATTTTTAAAAGTTTGTTTACATTAGCGCTTCATTGCGTAGTAATACAGGTTACGTAACATCAGTGCTCTTGTGCCAAGTTATCCTCTTCCTTTGTGTAAATTTTTCTGTCAAAACATGTCTAGCAAATGTGATGTTTTCTGTAGAAATATGAAGGCGGGGATGTGAAGACTGTGTAGGTTATGGTTTATTGGGGCGAATGTAGCGGCGAGGAAACTGGGTAGATAAGACGCTCTCCATGGCAACGTACGTTATGTAGAAAGGACAGAAAAGTCGCTGAAAAGGAGGCAAAAATTTGTGCCCTTAACGCTGAATTAGAAAATGAGGACTTGGAATTATGTAGGCTAAGGGAAGAAACAGGGACGGGAAAGGTAGAAGCAAAAAGAGAAAGTGTTGAAAAAACTTTTAAATTCAGTTAGTAAATCAGTTTGGCTTGCTATCTGAAGTAGTGGAGGAAGGGCCTCATCCAGATGTAGTTGAATGTATTTTGAAGCAGAATATTAGCTTCAAGAAAAAAAGACATGTAGGGATCATATCAGAAAAGGAAAAGAAGAATATTGCTTCTAGTTAACAGTCAAGGCCAGGAGCGTCAGGAGGAATTAGGTGCAGCGTACCAGCTCACAAGTTTTGTGAAAACAAATGCTAGGGAGATCAGGTAATTACAGTTGGAGCAGCAGGAAACAGCCTGTGGTATGAATCCAAGGTGTACTATTGCGAGAGACTTGGATGAAATAGGAACATGAACTGGCCACACAAATGTGGTGTCTGTGGAGGTCTTTCAGCGCCATGTTCGGTCCTGCGTAAACACTGCTGTAAGGCGTGTTAACACTCTGGCTTGCTATCTGAAGTAGTGGAGGAACGGGATGTTCCAGATACCCCCAAAACCTCACACACGCGATGTTCCTGTTGATACTACTGGTAGGTGAGGACACACTACGCATGGCCTGCACCTAAATAGGAAGGGGAAAGATAAGTCAGCTTCTCTATTGGCAGAAACTGCAAGGGGGAGGCTCAGTCACACGAGGGTGACCCCTGTGGTTAATGGCACCAGGTAGACAGGTTTCTTATGTTAAGGTCAAAGTCCAAACAGATAACACTCAAGAAAAATAGAATAACAGAAGCTTCATGTACAGTAAATAGGGATGAAGCTAAGGGTAGTATCAACTTACTTCATCAGAATATCAGGGGAATAAAAAATAATGTAGATGATCTGTTAGCATATGAAGATGACTTATTACGCTGTCTGTCAGACAAAAACAAGAAGTTGTTAATCTGTGATGATTTCTAAGTTAACTTTCTAAACAGTTCAGATGGGAAAAGTGTAAGTGTTATTAATTGTATATAAAATAGAATTAGCTATCAATTTCCCTACACATATAGCTCAAGGCAGTAGCGCTCTAATAGATAATGTATTTGTACAGCAAGAGAGTGTAAAACTAACACATGCTTTTCCATTCATAAATGGATTATCAGCCCATGATGTACAATTGATTAAATTAGAAAACACAGCAAGGTGTACAGTTCAGAAACCATGAAATAAAACTGTAAGGTTGCTCAACCCAGTGTCTATTGAGCACTGCAGAGAAAATTTAAGAAATGTTAATTGGGGAGATGTATATAATGAGCCAAATGCACTTGTGCCTGGGCATGGCCCGTGAACCAATGTCATGGCCACCCCATTTCTACACTCCTCGTTTCTTTTGTAATTCCTGCAAACACTAACACCTGTCCTTGTACTGATAACTAATTTAAATACAACCTACTGGTGAATTTTGCTTAATGGGTATTAGGCAACTGTCCATGGCATATTTCTGTGCCTAAGACTTAGTCTCCTAAATGTGGAGGCACCACCAGAGACACCACCAGAGGCAATAAACAATGACACAACACTGACTTGTGGAAAGAGACCTATCCGAGATTTCAATTTTGATGTATTCTAGAGCTTCCAGCAGATAAGGGCAACGCTACAATGCTCATGAAATAATGAACCTACTGCAGAAAAACTTGCGTTGTATTACAACCACCAAGGTACAGTGAAATTAAAAGCAATCTCTCAAGATCAGTACTTAGGGTAACGCATCACCTAGTAAAAGCCTCTTCGATTTCTCTCACCAATTAGAAATGTCTTACTAAATCAGAACTGTTCCCATCAAGATTATGTGGTATACCAAAAATTCACAAACCCGTCATTCCATTAAGACCAGTTGTTAGCGCTATGGACTGCTCGACAAGCGTGACTGCCAAATACCTGGACAGTCTTCTACAGACCTCTGTAGCAAAAAAAGACGTATAAAAGGTTCAGTTCATTATACAAAAAATAGAATCCTTCATGTCCATCAGATATTAGCCCACTTAGACGTTCTATTACTGCTTACTATAGTTGCTCTTAATAAAACGATGTCACATACGGAATGTACACTCTCAGACAAAAAAAGGAACACTCCATGAAGGAAATATCCGAAAGATACAGAAAGTAGTAGTTGTGCTGTACATGAGCAGACAAACAAGTGGATGACTTATTCAAGAGGGAAGCTTAACAAGTTAAGTAAGTCAATAATGCGTCCTTGTGTAAGCAATTTTTCATCTTGACATTGATTGACAAAGTTGTTGGATGTCTCCCTGAGGAACATCATGCCATATTTTGTCCAAATGCTGCGGTAGATCGTCAAAATCCCGACCTGGTAGGACGTCCCTGCCTATATTGCTCCAATTATTCTCAATTGGGAAGAAGTCTGGCAACCTTGCTGGCCAAGGTAGGGTTTGGCAAGTCTAAAAACAAATAGTAGAAACTCTCCCCATATGCGAGAGGGCATTATTTTGGAAAAAAAGTTAGCCAAGAATGGCTTACCTTGAAGGCAGCAGAACGGGGTGTAGAACAGCATAGACGAACTGCTGTGCTGTAAGGGTACCACAGATTAAAACCAAAGAAATTCTGCTGTGAAAAAAATGACACCCCACACCATCACTCGAGGTTGTCAGACCATATGGCGGACGACAGTAAGGTTGGTATACCACAACCATCTGGAGCATCTCCAGATGCGACTTCGGCCAGGAATCTCATTGACTGGAACAGTCTTCTATGATGAGCCTCGCTTGTAACAGAGCCCCAATGTCCAGCAAAGATGTATCTGGAAACGCCTTGGAGACGGGGGGGGGGGGGGGGGGGGGGCTCCAACCTGACTGTCGCCCGCCATGAAGCCCTACAACCGAGAGTGATGGTCTGGGGTGCCGTTCACTTTGATAGCAGGACCACTTTAGTAGTCACCCACACTGCAGAGCGATTCGTCGACGATATTCGATATTCCACGTCCAGTTTTGTTGCCCTTCATGGCAAGACATACTGACATTACAAATCAGCAAGGTAATGCCCGACCACACACACGACGAGTGTTTCTATTGCTCGCCAAACATACCTTGACTAGGAAGGGCGCCAAACCTCTCCCTAACTGACAACATTTGGGGAATACTGGGCAGGGCACTCCAACCATCTCGGGGATTTCATGACTTAACCTGCCAGCTGGACATGATTTCGAACGATGTCCCTCAGGAGGACATTCAACAGATCTGCCAGTAAATGCAAAGCCGAATACCTGAGGCGGACCAAAGCGTTATTGACTTCGTTCAGTTTGTGAGGCTCTCGAATAAATCATCCAGTTTTCTGAAACTGTATTCATTACAACATTACAGGAAACACACTCAGCACAGTTACAACGGAGTTCTATATGTAAAACTGGAAGGAACAGCTCATCAGCCCAGCAACAAAAATCACTATCGTTGGTTTTGTTATATTGATGATACTCATACTTCGTTATATAGCCTCATGGACAAAAAGAACACAGAATTTCTAAACTTTCCGAATGATATTAGTTATAATAAAAATCCAGTATAGAAAAAGAGAAAGAAGTTGAAATATTTTAAAATGTAGGGCTACTTAGAAAATCCACAGATGTTAGGTACAGAAGGTCTGCAAAAACCTCACTCACAGATGTGGATACATTCACAAAAATTCCAGTCATTGTCCCAAACTGAAAAGAGCAGTAATGAGAACATTCGTGGGCTTGGCTTAAATAATGTGTCACCAGAGGAGTTGGAGGAACGCTCCGACCATTTAAACACTACATTCAGAAGAAATGATTAATCTGAGAAAGAGATAAATAGGGCAATAAGTCCATAAAGGTATGGAGCTTCTCATGAAGAAGAAACAAAGATTTACTCCCATTCGTAAAAGCAGTCATGGTTCACATGATCAGAGTACGAGGAATACATAGTATTGATGCAGTGTTTATACCATTTACGAAGGAGCGTGAATGTTTCGAACACTGTAAAGAATGTACGGCCAGCACTTGCCACAGGAGGAATATATAAATTGTCTTGCACACACAGTCAAGCACACATATGTAGTGCAAACAGAAGTAATGATTTCTTGCTTAAGGAACAGAAGAGCAGTTGTCATCTGCGAAATAGCAATAAATCGGCAGTTGCAGAACATCCACTGGGACCAGGGAAACTAATAATTCGTCTCTGCGATACGGAACCAATATTACTCTGCTTGAATTTACAGAGAGGGCATTCAAATTCCAAAGCACGAAAGCAACTTTAACGGAAAGAAGAATGAGAGAAATTAGACTAGTTGCTGGCCTCAGTGCTGAATACAGAAACCAGCGCCAAGTGTTCCCCGGCAGAAGCTCGACAACACACGCACTCGTGACTCTGCGCTCTTAAGCAGCCGCCTGATGACGTCACAGCTCGACTGTGGCAGGGATCCGAACAAACAGTTCAGCTTGTAGAGTTTATAGAAGTTTCAAACTGCTGCCTGAGCCTTTAAAGCCTCTGACGATATCTCCAGCATTTGGAGACGAAAGTTAGAGACCTTTCTTTTTTTTTTTTTTTTTTTGAGTCGTCAGTCTTCTGATTCTTTTGATGTGGTCCACCACGAATTCCTCTCCTATGCCAACCTCTTCACCTCAGAGCAGCACTTGCGACCTACGTCCTCAATTATTTGCTGGATGTATTCTCCAATTTCGTACCATGGAAGTCATTCCCTGATGTCTTAGCAGATGTCCTATCATCGTGTCCCTTCCACATATTCCTTTCCTCTTCCATTCTGCGCGGAACCACCTCATTCCTTACTTTGTAAGTTGACCTAATTTTCAGCATTCGTCTGTAGTACATCATCTCAAATGCTTTGATTCTCTCCTGTTCCGGTTTTCCCACAGTCCATGTTTCACTACCATTCAAGGCTCTGCTCCAAACGTACATTCTCAGAAAATTCTTTCTCAAATTAAGGCCTATGTTTGATACTAATAGACTTCTCTCGGTCAGGAATGCCTTTTTCGCTGGTGCAAATCTGCTTTCGATGTCCTCCTAGCTCCATCTGTCATTGATTATTTTGCTGCCTAGGTAGTAGAATTCCTTAATTTGATATACTTCGTGACAATTAATCCTGATGTTATGTTTATCTCTGTTCTCATTTCTGCTACTTCCAATTCCTTTCGTCTACAAATTTTAATTAAATATTTTTAATATAAAAAAGATCTACTGAATACAGTATGTGCGAATCGAATGTAACAAATGTACCAGACGCCACTTGTCGGTAATAGTGTTATAATTAATACAAATGACGTGCACTCTGCCAACCAATTTTATGTGACATAGCATGTGACAGTTGCTGGATTTGGACGGGTTACTCCTGTAACTGAAATATCAGGTAAGTGCTGGTACATTTGATGTTGATTAGATAGGATGAAAAAGATTTGCTTCCGTGAAATAGTAAATTAGTATCATTATTTTTACAGATCTGAAGATGGTTCTGAATGAACCGAAACCGGTCATATGAATAAAAAAAGTTTTGCAATCAAGACGGATTTTAAGTAACATTATAAAGTCACTGATTGCTGTTATCCCATAAGACATTATGTCTGTTTTTGCAAAATTTCTTCGATTTGTTCTCAACCCGTATTTTGTACTCATTAGACTATCCATTCCATTCAGCCCATCATGTAATTCTTCTTCACTTTCAGAATAGCAATGTCATCAGTGAATCGTATCATTCATACCCTTTCACCTTGAATTTTAATCCCACTCCTGAACCTTTCTTGTATTTCCATCATTGCTTCATCGATGTACATACTGAAAATACGGGCGAAGCACTACATCCCTGCCTACATCCTTTTAATCTGAGCACTTCATTCTTGGTCATCCACTCTTATTATTCCCTCTTGGCTTTTGTACATATTGTGTATTACCCATCGCTCCCTACAGCTTACCCCCGTTTGTTAAGAATTTCTAACACGCTGCGCCATTTTACATTACTCAACGCCTTTTCCAGGTCGACAAATCCTATAAACGTAACTTTATCGTTCTTTAGTCTTGCTTCTATCACCGATAGCAACATCGGAATTGCCCCTCTGTTGCATTTACCTTTCCTAAGGCCAAACTGATAGTCATCTAACTCATCCTCAATTTTCTTTTCCATTCTCCAATATATTATTCTTGTCAGCAATTTGGATGCATGAGGTGTTAAGCAGGCTGTTCGACAATTTTCGCACTTGTCAGCTCTTGCAGTCTTAGGAATTGTGTGGATCATATTTTTCCGAAAACTAGATGGTATGTCGGCGGACTCATACATTTTACACACCAACGTGAATAGTCGCTTTGTCGCCAGTTCCCCCCAATGATTTTAGACATCCTGATAGAAAGTTATCTATCCCTTCTGCCTTATTTGATCTTAAGTCCTCCAAAGCTCTTTTAAATTCTGACTCTATTACTGGATCTCCTATCTCTTCTAAATCGACTCTTCTTTCCTCTTCTATCACATCAGACAAATCTTCCCTCCTCATGGAGGCCTTCAATGTACTCTTTCCATATATCCACTTCCTCCTCCTTTTTCGACGGTGAAATTTCCACTGCACTCTTCATGTTACCACCCTTTACTAACAATTTCACTCAAGGTTGCTTTGACATTCTTATGCGCTGACTCAGCCCTTCCAACAATCATTTCTTTTTGGGATTTCTTCACATTTTTCAGGCAGCCATTTCGTCTTAGCTTTCCCACCCTTCCTGTCTATTTCATCCCTCAGGACTTGCATTTCTGTATTCGTGAATTTCCCTGAACATTTTTTAACTTCCATCTTTCATCATGGGTTTTTTTTTTTTTTTGGTCATCAGTCAACTGATTGGTTTGATGCGGCCCACCACGAATTCCTTTCCTGTGCTAACCTCTTCATCTCAGAGTAGCACTTGCAACCTATGTCCTCAATTATTTGCTTGACGTATTCCAATCTCTGTCTTCCTCTACAGTTTTTGCACTCTACAGCTCCCTCTAGTACCATGGAAGTCATTCCCTCATGTCTTAGCAGATGTCCTATCATCCTGTCCCTTCTCCTTATCAGTGTTTTCCACATATTCCTTTCCTCTCCGATTCTGCGTAGAACCTCCTCATTCCTTACCTTATCAGTCCACCTAATTTTCAACATTCGTCTATAGCACCACATCTCAAATGCTTCGATCCTCTTCTGTTCCGGTTTTCCCACAGTCCATGTTTCACCACTATACAATGCTGTACTCCAGACGTACATCCTCAGAAATTTCTTCCTCAAATTAAGGCCGGTATTTGATATTAGTAGACTTCTCTTGGCCAGAAATGCCTTTTTTGCCATAGCGAGTCTGCTTTTGATGTCCTCCTTGCCCCGTCCGTCATTGGTTACTTTACTGCCTAGGTAGCAGAATTCCTTAACTTCATTGACTTCGTGACCATCAATCCTGATGTTAAGTTTCTCGCTCTTCTCATTTCTACTACTTCTCATTACCTTCGTCTTTCTCCGATTTACTCTCAAACCATACTGTGTACTCATTAGACTGTTATTTCCGTTCAGCAGATCATTTAATTCTTCTTCACTTTCACTCAGGATAGCAATGTCATCAGCGAATCGTATCATTGATATCCTTTCACCTTGTATTTTAATTACACTCCTGAACCTTTCTTTTATTTCCAGCATTGCTTCCTCGATGTACAGATTGAAGAGTAGGGGCGAAAGGCTACAGCCTTGTCTTACACCCTCCTTAATACGAGCACTTCGTTCTTGATCATCCACTCTTATTATTCCCTCTTGGTTGTTGTGCATATTGTATATGACCCGTCTCTCCCTATAGCTTACCCCTACTTTTTTCAGAATCTCGAACAGCTTGCACCATTCTATATTGTAGAATGCTTTTTCCAGGTCGACAAATCCTATGAAAGTGTCTTGATTTTTCTTTAGCCTTGCTTCCATTATTAGCCGTAACGTCAGAATTGCCTCTCTCGTCCCTTTACTTTTCCTAAAGCCAAACTGATCGTCACCTAGCGCATTCCCAATTTTATTTTCCATTCTTCTGTATATTATTCTTGTAAGCAGCTTCGATGCATGAGCTGTTAAGCTGATTGTGCGATAATTCTCGCACTTGTCAGCTCTTGCCGTCTTCGGAATTGTGTGGATGATGCTTTTCCGAAAGTCAGATGGTATGTCGCCAGACTCATATATTCTATACACCAACGTGAATAGTCGTTTTGTTGCCACTTCCCCCAATGATTTTAGAAATTCTGATGGAATGTTACCTATCCCTTCTGCCTTATTTGACCGTAAGTCCTCCAAAGCTCTTTTAAATTCCGATTCTAATAATGGATCCCCTATCTCTTCTAAATCGACTCCTGTTTCTTCTTCTATCACATCAGACAAATCTTCACCCTCATAGAGGCTTTCAATGTATTCTTTCCATCTATCTGCTCTCTCCTCTGCATTTAACAGTGGAATTCCCGTTGCACTCTTAATGTTACCACCGTTGCTTTTAATGTCACCAAAGGTTGTTTTGACTTTCCTGTATGCTGAGTCTGTCCTTCCGACAATCATATCTTTTTCGATGTCTTCACATTTTTCCTGCAGCCATTTCGTCTTAGCTTCCCTGCACTTCCTATTTATTTCATTCCTCAGCGGCTTGTATTTCTATATTCCTGATTTTCCCGGAACATGTTTGTACTTCCTCCTTTCATCAATCAACTGAAGTATTTCTTCTGTTACCCAAGGTTTCTTCGCAGCTACCTTCTTTGTACCTATGTTTTCCTTCCCAACTTCTGTGATGGCCCTTTTTAGAGATGTCCATTCCTCTTCAACAGTACTGCCTTCTGCGCTATTCCTTATTGCTGTATCTATAGCGTTAGAGAACTTCAAACATATCTCGTCATTCCTTAGTACTTCCGTATCCCACTTCTTTGCGTATTGATTTTTCCTGACTAATGTCTTCAGCCTACTCTTCATCACTACTATATTGTGATCTGAGTCTATATCTGCTCCTGGGTACGCCTTACAATCCAGTATCTGATTTCGGAATATCTATCTGACCGTGATGTAATCTAATTGAAATCTTCCCGTATCTCCCGGCCTTTTCCAAGTATACCTCCTCCTCTTGTGATTCTTGAACAGGGTATTCACTATTACTAGCTGAAACTTGTTACAGAACTCAATTAGTCTTTCTCCTCTCATTCCTCGTCCCAAGCCCATACTCTCCTGTAACCTTTTCTTCTACTCCTTCCCCTACAACTGCATTCCAGTCGCCCATGACTATTAGATTTTCGTCCCCCTTTACATACTGCATTACCCTTTCAATATCCTCATACACTTTCTCTATCTGTTCATCTTCAGCTTGCGACGTCGGCATGTATGCCTGAACTATCGTTGTCGGTGTCGGTCTGCTGTCGAGTCTGATTAGAACACCCAGTCACTGAACTGTTCACAGTAACACACCCTCTGCCGTACCTCCCTATTCATAACGAATCCTACACCTGTTATACCATTTTCTGCTGCTGTTGATATTACCCGATACTCATCTGACCAGAAATCCTTGTCTTCCTTCCACTTCACTTCACTGACCCCTACTATATCTAGATTGAGCCTTTCCATTTCACTTTTCAGATTTCCTAGTTTCCCTACCACGTTCAAGCTTCTGACATTCCACGCCCCGACTCGTAGAACGTTATCCTTTCGTTGATTATTCAATCTTTTTCTCATGGTAACCTCCCCCTTGGCAATCCCCTCCGGGAGATCCGAATGGGGGACTATTCCGGAATCTTTTGCCAATGGAGAGATCATCATGACACTTCTTCAATTACAGGCCACATGTCCTGTGGATACACGTTACGTGTCTTTAATGCAGTGGTTTCCATTGCCTTCTGCATCTTCATGTCGTTGATCATTGCTGATTCCTCCGCCTTTAGGGGAAATTTCCCACCCCTAGGACAAGAGAGTGCCCTGAACCTCTATCCGCTCCTCCGCCCTTTTTGACAAGGCCGTTGGTAGAATGAGGCTGACTTATGCCGGAAGTCCTCGGCCGCCAATGCTGATTATTTGTCGAAATTTAGGCAGTGGCGGGGATCGAACCCGGGGCCGAAGAAGTTTTGATTATGAATCAAAGACGCTAGCCCTAGACCACGGGGAATAAAAGAAATACTTCAGTTATTTATTTTAATTCAAATGGTTTCTTCGCAGTTACTTTCTTTGCACCTATGTTCTTCCTTCCCACTTTTGTTATTGTCATTTTTAGAGATATCCATTCCTCTTCAAGTGGACTGCCTACTTGATTATTCCTTGTTGCTGTATCCATAGCCTTGAAGGTTTTCAAGAGTATCTCGTCATTCCTTAGTACTTCTGTAACTGACACATTTGCGTATCGATTCTTTCTGACTTATCTCTTAAACTGTAACGTACTGTTTATCATTACTACATTGTGGTATGAGTCTATATCTGCTCCTGCGTATGCCTTACAATCCACTATATCATTTCGGAATCTCTGTCGGACCATGATGTAATCTAACTGTAGTTTCCCATATCACCCAGCCTTTTCCAATTATACATCCTCCTCTAGCGATTAAGAGTATTCGCTATTACTAGCCGAAATTTATTACAGGACTGAGTTAGCCTTTCTTCTCTCTCATTCCCTATCCCAACCAGTAACCATTTCTTCCACGTTTTCCGCTACAACTGCGTTCCAGTCTCCCACGAGTAATGGAGTTTCATCTCCCTTTACGTGCTGTATTACCGTTTCAATACCTTCATATACTTTTTCTGTCTCTTCATCTTAAGCTATCGTTGTCGGTATTGGTTTGCTGTCGATAAAGAATCCTACTCCCGTTATACTGTTTTCTGCTACTGTTTATATTACCATAATAGCAGGCCAAAATACGACCGTCCCGCCCCGCAGCAGCACCCATGGATAGAGACCTGCACCGGTGCCTGGTCACCTACACAGCCTTGTACGACGATCCCCAGTCGACATTCGAAACCTGTGCTCGCCGGTGTACACAAGCCCACTGCACTGATCCAGGTTCCGTTTCACGTGTCCCCTTAGCCAATTTCTTCGCACTCCAAGGTCCCAGGTAGTTTTTTATTGTTGTTCGTAGTGGTCGCCTAGTGACCACATTCATCTAGTGGAACTGGCTACTTACTGATTGTGTCGACGAGCCTCCGAGTTGACACCAAACTGAGGGAGTACTTTTACAGATAGAGACTCCAGCAAAACACAAGCGGAACTGATCCCACAGAGTTCTACCTCCATGATACAGAGGCACACAGGCAGTCATATGTGCCCCTGGATAGGACCAAAATTTCCTGCAGCTACTTCCTCAATTACCTTGGTGCCTCCCTCTTCCTGTCACTGTCATTTATGCAGCACTGCACGGACCTGTGAAAGTCGTTTGGTTCTATTCTAAATCAACTGCGCTACATTCCTGCAAAAAAGCTGGGGAGCAAATGTAGACAAACAAAACAACGCTGAAATTTCTGTTGGTTATTGACCTGTCGCATATTGTGCTAAAGCATGGGAGAATGGCACTCATATAGTTAAGACGTAAGGAGCCATGTTGATTATTAATGACATTGCTACAACAGCTGCCACTTAGGGGTTGCATGTTCTGTCACATTTTGTCCCTGCTAATCTCACAATCAAGGATGCCAAGGTACTAATTCCTAAGACAGGGTGCAATAAGTATTCAGTGCAACTGAGTAAGGTAGCGCAGTATGGTCTTTCTTGTCACGAAAGACCAAGATTCAACCTCATCCAAACGGCACAAGGGAGACATGGCAACGTCTTGAAAACGTGGTATTATAGTGGAAGTGCTGCTCTTGACTATGGCGCCCAGGAGCAGACGGTGAGCCATGTTGTGGGGGAGCGCCCACTCCATGCCTTTGAAGGCGGTCTGCCGTGCTTGTCCAATCATAGTTCTGGCTGCATTTTTGTATGTGCATTCTTGTACTTCATCAGAAATGATCAGTTCGCCAGAAAATGTTAGCAGACTCGCATACCAGCCGTGATGTACGCAACAATTCCTGTCTGACACCTCGATTCGTCTCTAATGGGCTGGCGACCTCTATCAATGGGAAACGTAAAAGCTGGAGAAGGGCAAGTTCAGTTTAGTTTTCACTATTCTTGTTGTGGCTTGGCTGGACAGCCAATCCACTAGGACGAGGTAGTCGAAAAGCACGCGTTTAAGCTCACGCAGGCTGGCGTGAGGTCTGGAACAGGTAAAGTAATTATACTATCAAGAAAAGTACGTAGTTTCTGGAATACTTAACTTTAATCCATAATTGGTGAACATCGGTCTAACGGTACATGCATCACAATATAAATAGCAAATGATAATGGCGCCTTGCTAGGTTGTAGCAAATGACGTAGCTGAAGGCTATGCTAACTATCGTCTCTGCAAATGAGACCGTATTTTGTCAGTGAACCATCGCTAGCAAAGTCGGCTGTACAACTGGGGCGAGTGCTAGTAAGTCTCTCTAGACCTGTCGTGTGGCGGCGCTCGGTCTGCAATCACTGATAGTGGCGACACGCGAGTCCGACGTATACTAACGGACCGCGGCCGATTTAAAGGCTACCACCTAGCAAGGGTGGTGTCTGGCGGTGACACCACAATTCTAGTGTACAAAATACAGTCAAGTTTCAGAATATCATTTGTCACATAAGCTGACTCCATTTTATTTTGAAAGGTTGAACAACATGGAATGGAACATGACAACGCTGCAAACGGATGATCTGAGGCATCATATCCTGTCCCAGTCAGCGCATGCTGTTCGACGCATCACAAGAGCCATGGTCGGCAGGGTGAATTATGAGTCGTCGCGTCATGCTAAGTTTGAGTGGAGGGATAAACTTGGTGAGTATATTATTTGGAAACTTCGTTATTGTTAAATAAAGCGTAATGTGCTCATTTAGGTTTTCTATAAAAAGTCTCGTCGAAGTTAATGGTGATGGAGTTGCACCACATTTGAAAATTCTGTCCTAATAACAGTGGACAGAAATAAAAACATAAGAACTAAATAATAATCACACTGAAGAAAAGAAACAGTTGTCTAACCACAACCGATTGCATCTAACAAGAGAAGATCACCAACCTGGTCTCACATACAAAACGCACACTTGCAAGGTGTGAGCCCCAGCTGTCTATGTCGCGCGGAGATTTGGTCCACGATTATGACTGTATGCAGTTAAGACCTTCTGACCACATAGGTTTTTAACGCTCGTGTGTCGGAGCTCGAACTACTGTATGGTACGGTGAGTAAGAGGTTCGCGTTTATAGTGCCGGTGAACCGACAAGCGACAGTGTGGCACCTCCAGGAGCAGTATACAGTGACGGTCAAATTGACACGTTTAAACGTCAAAGCTCGCGACAGTTGTGACCGATAAGCGTCGTTATATGTGGCTATTCGACTAACTCTTACACGAGGCAAAAGAACCTCTATGAGCGTTTCTTTGTGCTACTATTTGTACCTTGGGATTTAGTTGCGGCGGTCATACAGAAGACCCGTTAAATGGAGAGAAGAATAGTTGATTGACGTTAGACTATTCTTTATGAGAGGATGGTGGTGACAATGATGACGATACCCTTTCACCACGATCATTTTCGTCAAACAACTTCATTGGCACAATGCGAGGGAGGCGTAAAATCACGAACTGACTGTTTAGGAAACTTGCTTTAAAGAAGTAATATTGTCAGATTTCACCTTGCCTCTGTCCGTAACAGAGATCTGTGTGTGTGTGTGTGTGTGTGTGTGTGTGTGTGTGTGTGTGTGCATGTGTTTTATAAAAAACTGCTGCAGAATATGTCCTAAAATATTGCTAAACAGTGTTGACCATATATGCGCATGGCATTGAAATACTATCTGCTCATATTGCTTACCCGTTTTTGACGTTAAATAACATGTGTTCTACTTGAAGAACAAAGTTTCGAAACATATGGGGCAGACGTGACCGGCTCCACACACGTCTTCCCACACTTGCGGCATGAAGCGGGTCTGAGGGCTCTGGACGTCACCCCGCTGCACAGTACTCTGCACTCGTGCATCAGGCAGCTGCAGTGGGGCGGAGCCAGTGGCAGGCAACCTGCACCTACAGAACTTTAAAAACTCTGCATTCAAGACATCTGAAATGAGTATTATCATAAGTATGGCCATTTATTTTAAGAGAGGGCGGGTGTTTGGTATCTAGGGTTGAGATCTCGCAAGTGTACGTTTTTCTCCTTACAAAACAAGGTCGAGTTAGTTATGTTTATGTGGAATGTTACAAGTAATAAACATGAAGGTTGAGGACAGATTTCATTCGATGTCAGATAAGGAGACATCATGATAACACAGCAGTAGAGCACACCGCCTCTAGCCTCGACAAGGGCCTGAGTTGGCCGACAAAGAAAGTCCACGAGTCTCTCCAGTTGTGTCGTGTTCAACTGACGTCACTCAACAGGTCCCGTAGAGCCGCCAGACCGCAGGGACGTTGAGATCGCCGCTGTCCACACGCTGGAGCTAGACATTTCCTGTGAGGCTGAGACCGGATGGCTTAGCGGGCATGTCGGGATGCGGCAGGACGGCTGAGGGGTCGTCCAGCTAGGAGCGTGTCCATGTGGCCCTGTGAACACGGCTGCTGTCTTGGGAGCGTCCCCAGGGCACTCAGCATGAAGGTAGCGCACAGGTCCGGATTAAAAAGTCACTGAGCGATGTGATGCGATCTAGAATGCTCGCTCACTAAACTTCAGCACAGATCTCTGACACGTGACGTTTTAAGACTCCCGTTCATTGTCGCTGCGATAAAGGTGACAATGCAGGAAGGTACTGTAACTTTTCCTAAATTTTTAGACCTTTAATGCCATACGCTAGAGAGCGTACGGGGGTCCACTACACGATGCCAACCCCAGCAGAACAGACACTAAGAGTCGCAAGAAACGACAGAGCCCGTGTCCTTAGAAATAGTGTAATGTGCGTTATAAAAAGTAGCGGAATTTGGCACATTGTGTACATTTATTTACTTCTTTATGCGTTTATTCCACCTGATAAAATTAAGGCATTCGTGCACTCTCTTACATATAACCTGACATGTCAATGAGTCAACATTACGACATGCGAAGTACACGGGCAGCACACAGTAGTGGTAATTATACTACTTCTGCTAATAACAACAACAACAGCAACAATGGAGACACATAAGAACACACGTTTCTCTTGATGGGACATGCACAACTGTTGATACACATCCCAGTGATAAAATCAACAGCTGATGTATAATTTTGCAACTGTAGTAGGTATTGTCACTGATGACAGAAGTTAATGTATGAGGTTTCATAAATTCCACATGTTATGCTTTATATCAGAATACATATACTACAAAAATTGTAGCTCTGCATCTTTAAGTTGACTTAGATGTAAAACAGTGTAACTGTTTCAAACTGTGGATGCATTACTTTTACATGTTTGTTCGCCTTTCTTTTAACAAATTACATAATGATAAAAATATCAAAACTTTCCGTACTGCAATTACATAACACTATGGCTTCAGTACAAACAGTCATGATTGCACACGAGGTTTGGCCTTGGAGCGGAGTGGAAGAGAGGGGAGTCCCTTTCTCTCTCCCTCTGTCGCTCTTTGTTTTAACTCGCAACCGTCGATAGCCATAGAAAACTCTCGCTTCCCCACGGGATGTATGCTTCGAAAAGGATGGAGGCACAACAAAGTTCTATCTGAGGTTACGTCCTGGCGAGACTCTTGTTAATACTCATACATCTGTATTTATGGGAAAAATTGTCCGATTAGTATGTCTAGAAGTCGAAATCTATCGTTTTCTAAATCCTGCTCATTGATTGTGTGGCACACCTAGGGCCAGATATAAGCTCAGATGTCAACTGAATTGCGTTGAAGAGTGGACTGAAGTTTAAGAGAATGGTCTGGAAGAACAAAATGCGGAAAGGAGTGGGACACTAAAGTGCAAAGCAATCACGAAATTCATTTGAATTTCTCTTGGGCTGTAGATATTACGTTGATGGTTACCACACAGGCAGTTCATTTGAACAGAAATGGACACCTATGAAAAGGGCATCATAGAAATTGGACAAACAAAGATAGATATAAGGAGCTAACGGAAAAGAAACCTTGGGAAACAGAAAAAAACACAGCCATTGATCAGAAAATCATTGGCGAAAGTGTCAACCAAGAATTATTGAAGTTGGCGTCTAGAATATACGAGAATGGTGGTATACCATTAGACACAACCATGAAGATAAGAGCAGAAACTTGCAGGCCTATCGCACAACTAGCATAACACCTCATGTATGGAATTTGTCGACAGGACTAATATATTCAGAGGAATGGAAAAGATAATAGAGAATATGATAGATGACGATCATTTTGACTGTCAGAAGGCTAATAGCATGAGAGGGCGGTACGTCTGATATTGTGACTGATGAGAGAAACAAATCTTGGAAAATAAAATGGCCGCATTGCTAGACCCTATAGACCTAGAAAAAGCATCCGGAAATGTAAACTTCTGCAAGATGTTCGAAATATTGAGAAAAATGGGAGTAAGTTGCAAAGAAATACGGGTGATACGTACAAGAACTAAGAGGAAACAATAAGGTTGCATGACCAAGAACAAAATACTGTCCTATCTTCCTACCAAAGCGTTTGGTATGTTCCATTCTTCACCGATTCTGCTGAGAACCTCATCATTTTTTCTTTTATCAGTCCATCTAATTTTCGACATTCTTCTCTAGCACCACATCTCAAACGCTTCGATTCTCTTCCGTCCCGGTTTTCCCACTGTCCATGTTTCACTTTTACAGAATACTGTGCTCAAAACTTATGGGGTAGATTTTGGGAAAGTCACCCAGAACTGTGGGTCAAGGGAAACTTACTGTACGAGATGAGAAGGGAAGACTAATTGTTGAGGACTGCATCGGACGAGATTTGAAAACCTAAGAGCTTAAGACAAGGTTATATGCACGACAGAGATTACTGCTAAAACAATGATCACAAGTTATTAAGAGTGAGAAGGTAAACACATTGTACATAACAGAGGTGGGATGGGGCGGTGAAAAATAGATGGTAATGACAATGAAAGATGCAGGAAACTGAAACGGAGTGAAGCAAAGAGTAGTTACAGTGATAAAAAGCTGGATGGCGAGAACTAAGGACACGTTGTAGAGTTAGTTCTCACCTACGGAGTCCTGAGATACTGGTGTCTGGGGGAGGAATCCAGGTGGTAAAACAGGCGCTGGTGTCACGAATGTCATGTTGTAGAGCATGCTCTGCAACAGGATATTGTGAGTTACCAGTTTATACCCTCAGCCTATGCCCATTCATCCTAATTGATAATGTGATGGTAGTCATGCCTATGTAGAAGGCTAAACAGTGTTTACGTAGTAGCTGGTATATGACTTGTATCTTTTCGCAGCTGGCTCTCCCTTTGATAGAATATGTTTTACCAGTTACAGGGCTATTATAGGAGGACACACTCTTGTTAACTCGAGATCAATGTTTTAGCAGTAATCTCTGTCTTGTATATTACCCTATCTTCCACCTTTAAGCTCCCTGGATGCGGTCCCCAACATTCCTTCTCATCTTGTACGGTAAGTCTCCTCTGACCCGCGGTTCTGGGTGACTTTCCCAAAATCTACCCCTTTTCCCCCTTTTCCTAGGCCTGTCCAGTCCTTTTCCTTAACCCTTCTTCCTTCCGTTTCAACCCTTTTACATGCAGAAGGAGCCACTGGCTCCGAAAGCCTGCCAATCACAACAGTTTCTATGTGTGTTCTGCCGCTGCTTCGTGAGTCGATTCTTTTATCTATCCTATTAAATAATTTTATCAATGATTGTTTGATTTCGTTGTTACAAAACTGACAGTTGATGCTAGTTGACTTCGTTTGGCCGTGAACATCCTCTTTGAATGTTCTTCTTTACTCTTTATGTTCTCTTTCATTTTTCCATTATGAGTTAGTTTGTCCTTGGTTAAAATGGCTCTCAGCACTATGGGACTCAACGTCTGAGGCCATTAGTCCCCTAGAACTTAGAACTAGTTAAACCTAACTAACCTGAGGACATCCCACACATCCATGCCCGAGGCAAGATACGAACCTGCGACCGTAGCAGTCTCGCAGTTCCAGACTGCACCGCCTAGAACTGCACGGCCACTTCATCCGGTTACTTTGTCCTCAAGGTAGCAGAATTCTTTCAGTTCGTCTTGATCCTCGTCTACAATTCTGACAAGTTGAACACTGATCTGATTTCTGCTAGACATAATTAATTTAATCTTTCTTTGATTTAGTCTTAATTCATAGAGTCTACCCATTAGATTGTTCATTCTACTCAACATCTCCTACTGTTAACTCTGACTTCCATTGAGAACAGCAATAACATTAGCTATTCCTGTCACTGATAACCTTTCAACATGAATTTTAATTCCATTTCTGAACCCCATTTTTAATTCCGTCATTGCTTCTTCGATGTACAGATTGAATCGTAGGGGTGATTAGATGTATGTCTTTTACCTTTCCTAACCTAATCTGTTTGTTATTGGTCTTCCTACTTTATCCTCTTGTTTGATGTACAAATTACACGTAACCCTTCTTTCCCTAGAGGTTACACCCATTTTCCTTAGAGTTTCGGAAATCCTGCAACATTATAAATTATCGTACGATTTTTGTCTAACTACAAATCCTACGGACATGCCTAGATTTTCCTTAAGTCTCGCTTTAATCATCAATCGCCAACTGAGAAGTCCTTCGCTGATGCCTTTATCTTTCCTAAAACCAAATTGATCGTCATCTAGCACATCCTCAATCTACTTTTTCCTCTTATATACATATTCTTGTCAGCAACTTGAGTGTGAGAGCTCTTTAGGTAATTGTGCTGATGTCCTCGCACTTATGTGTCCTTGAACATACAGAACTATGTGAATGATATTTTCAAGAGATACTGACTGTTTATCTGGAGAACCATTTCGAATAATAATTTGGCTTCAAAATTTCTGAACAATTTTCGAAATTCCGAAGAACTGTTCCAAATGCCTTCCACGTGATTTGATCGCGAGTCTTCCTAACCCCTGTTTGTTTCTGTGGGCTGCAGAGGTAGGCATCTCGACGACCGCTGCTTCCGGTGAAGCCTCACGAGGCCACCTGAGGACAGAGCAGCGTCGACCTGACCGCCACAGGCAAAAGGGACTCCCGCCGCTGAACACCACAGAACGCCCTACACTATGCTGCTTGTGGTGTGGTGTCAGTGGTAGCCACAGATCTCAACCCAGGTTACATCGGTCTGTCTGTGATGGCCGGTGAACTTCTCCCAACCCGTGGCTACACATTCTGCAGTCGTTGCCCTACAGCCAGATGCCAGTGTAATGTGTCGGTACAGCCGGCCGCAGTGGCCATGCGGTTAAAGGCGCTGCAGTCTCTAACCGCAAGACCGCTACGGTCGCAGGTTCGAATCCTGCCTCGGGCATGGATGTTTGTGATGTCCTTAGGTTAGTTAGGTTTAACTAGTTCTAAGTTCTCGGGGACTAATGACCTCAGCAGTTGAGTCCCATAGTGCTCAGAGCCATTTGAGCCAATGTGTCGGTACGACGCACTCAAGTCACTCATGCCGATGATTCGTTTTTTTTACAAAGTCATTAAGATGCACGTTCTTTGGACTTTCTCTGTTGTGATTTGCGCTGAGTAATTCCAATAGCATTAGGAACAGAACAAACATCGTGTACACACATCATTCTCCATCTGTAGCAATGTCTTTTTTGTACTGAAAATAGGCTCGCATAAGAATGAAATGCCAAAAATCTGGCACAGGCATAAAAATAATGCAGTATTTTTCTTAAAGACGTTGTGTCTGCCATTAACTGTAACATTATTTGTTTTCACGGCTACATTTTCGATCCTATGCCCTTTATACAGGTATACAGCAATAACCGAAAACTGAAGTGCAGATGGCATGTATAGAACGCCACTATCCTCCCATACATGTGGCAGTTATATTACAAAAAATGCTAAAAACAGCACAGCACTTGCATCGGGCCACTGGAGGTGTCAAAATTTACAAATCTTCTGACGTATGTATATCTCACTGCTGTCTCTGTATGTTGAGTCTCCTAACTCCGAGAGTACATCAACTTTAGATGAGCGTAAGGATCATAGCAATGGCAAAGGTAAATTTATTGTTACTGATGTAAACATCACTAACATGAATCTCCTCAAATCACTGTTCATGTTGTTTATACGACAACTGAGGCGGTTGGTGGGGAACATATTCACAAGTCGTTTCTTCTTTGCCCTTAGCAGTGATTGTACATGCCACAGTAAACGTTTTATACCAGAGTATCTGAATATCGTGTTTACATTTGTCAACAAAATTTGGCATTCTGTTTACGATACAAGCATTTGGTGTAAAGAAATAAGATAAGACATTTCTTTATTGTGATAGTGCGTAATAGTACATATGGTATCCATCGTCAAAGGCTTACAGTAGCTTGGCTTCTCATAAAAACATGGCAATAATAATCATATATACATATATATATATATATATATATATATATATATATATATATATATAATTTTACATGTCTATTCTTTGTACCACATTAACGTCACAAAGGTATAAATCGCATTCACAACAACTTTCGTACATGATTTGATCCGGTGGACAAATAAAAAGAAAACTGAGTACAAAAAAACAGATAAAAACATGTGATGGGATACATGTCATACATTACAGAACATTATGTGTATCATCATGTAATTGTAAAATGTAGTGTTAGTATGTAAGGTACTGTACCAGTACAAATGTAGTCATACATTTCCATGGTCCTATGGTCCTTACAAAGTTTAGGCCGAGAATGGCTTTTTCAGCTACACTTGCAAAACACCTTATTCAATTTTTTACTGAATTACTAAAATATATTACTTATGTTAAAATAAATACATCCTAAATATAAAAAGTTTATGAGTGGACATAATTCTTCCTCATTTCCATACATATCATACAACTCACGGGAAACATAGTAAAGACTACTCATATTATAAAACCAGCATAGACACGATTCTGTGCAAATCGTTACGTCCTATGCTTGTCAGTAAGTCAAAGTCAAATAGCCGAACTATACATTCTCATTTATGTTACTTTCTATTATTAGCACGTAAAACTGACTGGAATTTATCTCGAGGTCTCTTATTTCTTAAATCTGTCTTATTGTTGGGCAAGCTGTGTGGGTGATTTTTGAAATAGTTGTATATTTCCACTTCTTCAGGTATTTTGATACTTCTACCATTAGGTTAATTTTTATTACTGGATCTACGTTAGGTGATGGTACTCCTCTCTCTTTGTTTGATGTGCTCTTTAAATTTGTCGCTGGAATATGAGCTTTGTAACGTCCGGTCAAGATGTTCGTGCTGTATGGCTGGCTCTGAGCACTATGGGACTTAACAGCTGTGGTCATCAGTCCCCTAGAACTTAGAACTACGTAAACCTAACTAACCTAAGGACATCACACACATCCATGCCCGAGGCAGGATTTGAACCTGCGACCGTAGCAGTCGCGCGGTTCCGGACTGTGCGCCTAGAACCGCGAGACCACCGCGGCCGGCGTCCGTGCTGTAACTCATACGATTACTGACATTTTATATTGATCTAGTTTCAAAAGGTAAATGCTACCTGCATACGCTTTGTGGGGGGCAGAAAGTGAAAGCTGTGCTTCCTACAGAAGTCTGATCCACTGGCTTGTTCACCAGTCCGTCGTCTCCCGTCTTGTGCAGAACTGCAGGCCGTGGCGGCTGCTTTCCGGGAACGCCACTCCAGCTACTGGCGGGACGTGGGGCAGCTGCTCTCACACGGCGCGACGCACGCCTCACAGCTGTTGGTTCCCCTCGCATTCGAACGTATGGTAGGTGGAGTTTTTTTCCTCCTCTTATAAACTGTATTATACGTACAGGGGGTGAGAAAAATACACACACCACCTGGCCAGTTCTTGGAGAGTGTTTCCCAGTTTACCTTCTTCACAGTGTAGCTATCTTTGGCTCTCCAGTTCCAATACTAACCTTCTGGAAGAATTCTGAACCAACCTCTACTTCTATGAGCCTTTTGGGGCTATGATACAGGGAGGCTAAGCTCGGAATGGTTAGAGATCGAAGAAAATCGTCTGTATCTTTCTTTTCTCGTATTTGCTAGCTACTTCTTTAATAGATTCAGATAACTTTGCATCCAGTCCTGCTTTACAAGCTGAAGCATGTTAGCTTCATATTTAGTGGAGAGTGGTCTAGAGTCTCAGTGTGGCATTTCAAGTCTCCATCAGCATCTTCTCTTCCTAAGAATCTCTACTCCATATGGAAGGCCTATAAAATTACTTCTTCTCAACATGGAGCTTCGTCAACTTCAAATCTCGTAATGAACCTGTATACATACCACATAATTTATACAGTTCGACACAACTGCTCAAACTCTTCCCACCTTAACATCACGTGGCCATTTCCCAGGACTCCATGACAATACGATAGCGCAGCTGACACTTGTGGCTCGACGCCATTGGTGGCCCCCTCTGCTCACCACTGCCAGCCAGCACTGTCCGTGTGACACGGCAATGCCCCAGCCGCCGCAGCCACAGAGGACGCGCGTCAATAACGAAAACCTGCAGTTGGGGTCCACCAGTTGGACCGTGTTGCGTCTGCGAGTGGCTTTGTTAAAGGCACTGTGCTACTACAGTCACAAGCGAAATATCTGGTGAATGCGTCAAGGCCAATGAAAACCTCTGTCAGACTAACGTGACACCGGATGCTGCTTTCTGAGAGCATTCATCTCAGTCGTTAGCCTTTCTGCACGTGTCTCGTGGCCTAACTCGAACCATTATCGAGTCTGAATTCTCTGTCTATGATTTATGAACACTACCACCAGTGATTTTCCCACTACCGAGAATAAAAGCTATGTGGTCTTAACACATACACTGGACTCGCATTCGGGAGGACGACGGTTCAATCCCGTGTCCGGCCATTCTGATTTAGGGCACGGCCGACTTCCTTCCCCATCCTTCCCTAATCCGATGAGACCGATGACCTCGCTGTCTGGTCTCCTTCCCCAAACAACCCAACCTTAACACATAGAATGGCCACTGTGCATTATGACTGTTTGGATTCTGACAGTAGTATACATGGAAAGCGAAAGGACGCAGTATGATCAGTGTCTTTGTGTAGCATTTTGCGGCGTATGTAGCAACGTGCCAGTCCCGAAAGTATCGTGTGAGCCTCATTTTGGATCCTTTGAGAACAGAATTAGGCGATACCTGTTTTAGTGAACTGAAAAGGCTCTGGGTACATTAAATCTTTTTCCTATAAATATTACGGATGTTTGCTGGATGGTAATTTCAAAGATTGATAGTAGCGGGTTCCGTATTTAAGAATGGTTTCTGCCGACATCGTATCTTGTCCTGTCATTGCATCTTGTTTTCGATACTATCATCCATGCATTTCACTGCAGAAAAGGGAATTTACCTGATACGTATCCAATATTTTGTAGAGTTAGTACCTCACAGCTTGCGAGAATGTTTAAAGGACGACTTCTTTATTACATTTGCGGTGCAGATACGCTTCGTTGATCATACACTGCACCTGCTTAGGGAAAGCGTAATTGCGAAAAGTTATTCCGTGAAACCAATGTTGTACAGATAGTTTCGATTTAAAGACACACTTTGCTTTCTGAATGAAACTTAAGTCTTCAGACAGCTGCAGCAGTCTTGAGGTATTCGTATTCGAGATAATTCCTCTCGTGGTTCTTCACTACAGCCCTGCAGAGTAGTACGGCAGGGCGTGCTGTGGCCCAGGTAACGACGCAGCTTACGATTTTGACCCTGTGGCCCTGGTAACTGGGCTCTCACATAATACTGTGTACAAATATGTATGTATGTATGGTCAGAATAGTTCAAATGGCTCTGAGCACTATGGGACTTAACTTCTGAGGTCATAAGTCCCCTAGAACTTAGAACTACTTAAACCTAACTAACCTAAGGACATCACACACATTCATGCCAGAGGCAGGATTCGAACCTGCGACCGTAGCAATCGCGCGGTTCCAGACTGAAGCGTTTAAAACCGCTCGGCCACACCGGCCGGCATAGATTAGGTCTAGATGGCAGAAAGCGCAGTGGCGCCATGGCAAGGACGACGGATTCAACGTATTGGAAGGTGCCGATTCAAAAGTGTGCACCACCTTCCAATTCACTGCTCCTGCACAACGAGGGAAATTCTGTATTTTATTTTTCGTTTTCTATACTGCTTATCGACGTACGGGTAAGAGTCGACTGCAGCCACGTGTCACCACTACAGTGATTTTGGGCCGGTCCGTACGCCGGGCCCCCTACTGTGTGGACTCGGCCCGTGTCGCTGGCTGGCCTCCCTCGCCCTGTGTTGCTGTGACGCCCACAGCCGGGCTGGCGGAAGCGCGAAGCGGCTCAGACCACAAACGGGATGTTAGCTGCCCGCTGACCGCTAACCGCACGCTGTCACAGCGAGGACGTGACGCACGTCCCACACACACACATGTAAACGCGTGCAGTATTTCTGGCGCACATCCGCAAAATTCTACTTACGCAAATACGAATTGGAGGCGATAAATCGCGATCCCGTCTAGAACCGGTCGGCCATGTATGTATGTATGTAAATTTAAAAATATTGTATTCGAAAAGGATTTCTTTATTCTCTGGTTCCTGCCATCAATATAAAACTGATAAAGGAGCTATTTCATTTAAAAAATATGAAAAAGAAGAACAACTGTATTGTGAAAACAACTGAAAGCTTTTTAATTTCCATTTTTTCTCGTATTTGTTATATACATAACAGTTTTGTTATTTCGTAATTGATTCATTACAATATACACATTCTTTTGTGAATAAGGTAATTTTTTAATTTCCAATGTCTATTAAACACTTATTAGTAACTCAGAGAGAGAGAGAGAAGTTTTCAGTGTGTACATACTTAGAACAGCAAAAGCAATGGCAGCTCAAAAACAATACACACACACACACACACACACACACACACACACACACACACACACACACACATACACACACTCACACTGACACGCACCATAAACATATAAAATACTTTCTTTACACGGATGCATATTGTACACGTTCCACACGAAATATATACTCTCTCTCTCTCTCTCTCTCTCTCTCACACACACACACACACACACACACACACGCGCGCGCGCGCGCGCGCACACATGGACGCACGCAGTGTCCAATGAAACATTCATAATCTCAAACATGCACTCAGAACTGTGACAAACAGCTCATCAAACTATTCCACACACACCCAGTCAAGTGGAACACCTTTTTACCTTTTTACTAACAAATAAACCCACCCAGACACATCAGTAAATAGTCTGGGTGCAGCAGATTTCCACACCTATGCCCCCTGATGAACCACTTGTGATCGTGGTAGGACACCCCCACTTCCAGCTGGAATTGCAGTATATACCTCAGTATATAACCTCAATCGAAAGGTCTCCTGATAAGCATTTGTGGTGCAGCGCCAATGCCCTAGAGGAGGCACCTGTTGAAGTCCCTGAACGTGAAAGTCTTTCAGGCTGTGCAAATCACCGTGTCTGTCATGCAGACTTGTGGGATAGTCCAGCTCTACCTCTAGGACATATCCCTCAACAGCATCAGCAGCCACATATTTGATCTCTTTCCTCAGTCTGCTGATTTCCCCTTTGGACATCCATGAGAGCCCTTCAAAAGGGAGACTTTGTTGCATGGTTTGCCTTTAGAGACAGTTTCCATCCAGGTAAAGGATGATACTGAAATCGTCAGACAACCTGTACTCCCCCTCGATTATTTGCAAGTTATTTGCCTTGGCATACCTGCGCACACATTCGCAAAGTCACTCGTGGACCGCATGTTCCAGGAAGACATGCATTTAAACGTTGGTCAAGAATTCGCTGCTGGTTTGTGTCTTTCTTAACATGGCATCCCACGAAATCTCAGCCATATGCTACAGAACTTCTCGAAGATGTTGCCGGTCAGATGTACATTCGTGTTCATCATTTTACATGTTCTGATAAATCAGAGATGCCGAAGTCCTGCTGTTCATTCACCAAGTGCCCGTTCTTTCCATTCATTATGAAAATGCCTCTTAGTTTACTAGAGAATCCAGATATTCGTATGGAAAGACCCCTTCTCCATCACAAGTTGAAACTCTGGAAACTCAACATCATCGAGATAAGTGGCTCCCTTTGCTAAGAATATCTCCAGGACGCGTTGGTTCAGCAAATTTCTGAAGCGACGTGAGCATGAAGCGTTGTGAATCCAGGAAGTGGTGTGATCCTCTTTGAAGCGGCATGTATTTGTCAACGGTGTCAGCAATGACACTGATCTTATCATCCTACTACCCAGACTCGTCAAAGTGCTGAACTAGAAAGTGGGCATCATGCTCACTGAAATTGTGGAAAAGATGGCTGTGTGCTGTGGCAGTTAGTACTTAAAGTTACGTGGGTTGTCAGCTGCACTCTGGGACTTCCCCGTTACGTGGCGACAGACTCTACAGGGAGCTTCGTCACCTCTGTCCAGTCACAGTCCCCAGGTATAACGATCAGCTGCCTGCCTGTACAGTGCATCATTCTCCTTCACGTTGGTTATGAGGACGTTTTCACTATAAATGTTATAAACATCCTGTACAAGACTTTCAAGCTCAGTGAGCAACCATCTCGCAGTATTCCCTTGACATAATATTTTGATTTTAGAGTTATACGTGCACAGAACTTGATGGGTAGCCACATGTCACAATCATCATTTTGTGGCAATGATACGGGAGGCAGAGGCACCACGTTCACACTTTACCACAGGAGCTAGGAGGCGCTCTAAATCGACGTAAACGATGAAGGGACAGAAGTGTTGGTGAGAGGTATTCTTAAACTTCTAGAACCGTTTATCCTTGATAAGCATTTCCACACATATTGTTTCCTGGCTCTAGCAGTCAATCAGGTGTCTTTCAAGATACATGCTCTTGGTAAACGACTTGAGACATCTACAGCAAAAATATCTTGCACCTTTTTTGTTTTCATTTCAGAGGAACGTAGGTGGGACATGCATTTGATCCAAACGTTGTGTTGCTTATCGCCTTCAGAGATTAGCAACCGGTCTACACTTTTTGGATGTTTCTCGGCTCATATGGACAAGAAGAGGGGACCACCTAATTTATGCTTGACTTCTTTGTCGATGTGCCACACAGTGTGTTAATGTTTGTCTTCTTCTTGTGGCTTTCCTACATTCGGCCATAAACGAGAAATTAGAACGTCAGTGGACATCTGGTGTTTGTTGTGTATCTGTATGCCCTGTATTTTTAGGGTAATTTCTATCACTAGTGAGAAGCAACCATGGAAATCAATTTAAATTCCTCTCATCATGATTCTGGGCATTAAGACATGCTTTTTTTTACAATGTTTAGTTTTGAAGATAGATGTAACTGAACCCCGCAATAGATTCATAAAAATCTTATGAACATAAATCAAGGCAGAGCATACAGCTGAGTGTCTTACAGGACTCCCTTTCCTGCACCTCAGAAAAGTGACTCAGTATGATCGCTCTGGTATCGACTCACCCCATGATGTCACGACAGCTCTCCCCCTAACTTGGACAATGCTCTTCCCCTCAACAACACGTCCAACTCCTAATAACTCTACACACGAGAAGGAGAAAGAGACGCAGTTGATAAGCATCTAAGGAAGGAGAAATAAAAATCCGTATTCGTATAATAACAATAACAAATTCTGAGTACTTACAAGTAAAACTGTTGTTGTGTTCGTTACTGGAATACACTTCCAGCAACTCATCATCAGTGGGCATGTTTTTCATTAAGAGCATATCCAGCATGGGTACTAGAGGAGTCGTATGACGTCGGTAGGGGAATGTGTCTGAAAGAATACGGACAAACCCAAACGAAAACATAGGTGCAAAAGAACTAGTAGCTGGTGGTCGTGTCAAAACACCGAAATTTGCATTGAGCACATGTAAAAACTAGAGCATCTCAAAAACAACAACAAAAAATTTAATACTGTCGAATAGGCGATATCTGCCTCTGAACAATCGAAGTCGTCCCCCAGAGATCATCATCATGGTCATCATCATTATCAGCTGCTGGGTTCAGATCCCACAGCGAGTAACGCCTGCTCACACCTAGAAAAGAAGAAGTAGAACCCATAAGAATCACTTACACTACTAGCCATTAAAATTGCTACACCAAGAAGAAATGCAGATGATACACGGGTACTCATTGGACAAATATATTATTCTAGAAATGACATGTGATTACATTTTTACGCAATTTGGGTGCATAGATCCTGAGAAATGAGTATCCAGAACAGCCACCTCTGGCCATAATAACGGCCTTGATACGTCTGGGCATTGAGTCAAACAGAGCTTAGATGGCGTGTGCAGGTACAGCTGCCCATGCAGCCTCAACACGATACCACAGTTCATCAAGAGTAGTGACTGGCGTATTGTGACGAGCCAGTTGCTCGGCCACCATTGACCAGACGTTTCCAATTGGTCAGAGATCTGGAGAATGTGCTGGCCAAGGCAGCAGTCGAAAATTTTCTGTATCCAGAAAGGCCCGTACAGGACCTGCAACATGCGGTCAGGAATTGTCCTGCTGAAATGTACGGTTCGCAGGGCTCGAATGAAGGTAGAGCCACGGGTCGTAAGACACCTGAAATGTAACGTCCACTGTTCAAAGTGCCGTCGATGCGAACCAGAGGTGACCGAGACGTGTAACCGATGGCACCCCATACCATCACGCCGGGTGATACGCCAGTATGGCGATGACGAATACACGCTTCCAATGTGCGTTCACCGCGATGTCGCCAAACACGGATGAGACCATCACGATGCTGTAAACAGAACCTGGATTCATCCGAAAAAATGACGTTTTGCCATTCGTGCACCCAGGTTCGTCGTTGAGTACACCATCGCAGGCACTCCTGTCTGTGATGCAGCGTCAAGGGTAATCGCAGCAACGGTGTCCAAGCTGATACTCCGTGCTGCTGCAAACGTCATCGAACTGTTCGTGCAGATGATTGTTGTCTTGCAAACGTCCCCATCTGGACATGGCTACACGATCCATTACAGTCATGCGGATAAGATGCCTGTCATCTCGACTGCTAGTGATACGAGGCCGCTGGGATACAGCACGGCGTTCCGTATTACCTTCCTGACCCCACCGATTCCATATTCTGCTAACAGTCATTGGATCTCGACCAACGCGAGCAGCAATGTCGCGATACGATAAACCGCAATCGCGATAGGCTACAATCGGACCTTTATCAAAGTCGGAAAGGTGATGGTGCGCATTTCTCCTCCTTACACGCGGCATCACAACAACGTTTCACCAGGCAACGCCTGTCAACTGCTGTATGGGTTTGAGAAATCGGTTGGAAACTTTCCTCATGTCAGCACGTTGTAGGTGTCGCCACTGGCACCTGTTTACAAAACCCTTCAGCCACGCAGTGTTCGGTGATCAGCAATTAAAGTCGCAATTCATCACGCTTCTTCTCTCCCCACTAACTTTACTTACACATAGCGCATTGCGACAGTGCCCAGCGTGTTGGTACACATTTGAACACGCCTCTCTCAACTTGCAACTGCTCTCATTACTTACCAAGCGTGGACGCAAGGCAGCACAAACGGGTCTATTTCTCGTAAGAAGAAGAACTTCCACATATTAAACGAGTGAGATTGTGCTGTGACAGAAATGCACGAAATGGAATATGCTGGCTGCAAGTAGCTGTTGATCGGTTACGTTTTGAGTGACACATTGCAGAAACTTGGGAAATAATCTCGACAGTTCTCCAAAAAGAGTGTAGATGTCACCTGGTAAATAAACATAGCTGACACAAGAACTGTAAAAAATGAGCTCGGGAGTATCTAAATAAGCACAAAAATTTTATTAAGGAAATAATATTTACACATATCTGCAACAGAAGTAATTCCGTTTTTCTCTCCACCACCGTACACTCGCCTAAGGTGTCGAACTGACATGCAGTTGAATGATTCCAAATTCAGGATGGCAGTGTTCCTGAAAATATCCCACATTCATACCACCACCTCACGACCTTTGATTGCATGACGCTGTGATCACAGTTTCGGAGTGATGTCAGCATATCCTCACAGGTCAGTGGTGTATCGTGGCGGCTACTGCGATAGTGGAATCGAGTCAATCACGCTACTGTCTTCCAAGACATGTCACACTTCATTGTTCTGAGCAGCTGGGCAGAAGTGACAACTGTGTAGAAACTTGTCGAAACACAGACTGAGTCGATGTGTGTGACAACAGCTACTCCTTTAATCATCTTTAAACATGAAGCGGCCGCACTCGTCGTGGAGGCCTCGCCCGTGAACAACAATGTTGTACCAGGAGGCGGGCAGCTTGGACCCTGGCAAGCAGGTCTTCAGCTGTATCTACAGGTGTTTCGTACATAACCTCAGAGAATGAGGTCTAGGGTTGTAAGATCCAGCGATCGCAATGGCCATCAGAGAGGACCCCCCTTTCCAGTCCTACAATGAGCGTGAGTATTCTTCAGGTGCTTGCAAACATTAACATCAAAGTGGAATGATCTTGGATAATGCCCTAAAATACCTTGACTGAGAATCTTTGCTGTTGGCCTCCGATATGGGTGCCGTGGGTGTTGTCCTCATTCTAGATCTGCCTGTTTGGCTTTTGAAAACAACATCACGGATGAATGAGGCCTCATCCACAAACAATACAAACTGTATGAAGTTGGACAGTACAGCGCTGTGAACGATACTGGATTGACACAAGCAGACATAGGGCTCAAAATCCGTTCGTCCCAGTGCTTGCACATTTCATCTTTGATTACTCATTGTGCACTGTACACAGCAACACACCTCACCATGAACACGACACAAGCTATCTGATGCAATGGACAGCTGACAGCAGGGTCAGTGGTGTGCTTGCGGCACAGGTTAATGCGCCACTGCGATGCTTGAGTGCTACGAGCCTAGTTGTGTACAGTAGGTCCGTTTGGTGGTCAGGTGTGTACACTGTTTATCTGCTGCTACTGTTAGAATGCACAACGGACATCCGAGATCTTTGCAAGAGTGTGAAGAGCTGCAGGCATCATTGCAATACATGCATTGATTCAGACTGACAGTCGTTGCTTTGAAGAATTGCTATGAGCTACATTGTTGTTAGGTGGTGTATGCTGTGTATGTCCTTAACACAATAAATATGCTCTTTCGAGTATTGGTTCCCTATCTCAATATAATCTATTGCTGTGTATGTCCATAACGCAATAAATATGCACTTTCGAGTATTGGTTCCCTATCTCAATATAATCTATTGCTGTGTATGTCCTTAACACAATAAATATGCACTTTCGAGTATTGGTTCCCTACCTCAATATAATCTATTGTGGAACCAGTGTCACCTGTTTCGGTGTGACCCAAAAGGATTGGGGACCCCACGTACAGAGAACAAGAGCAGTTCCGTCCCACTTCTCTCAGACTCTCCCGACGGCACCCATGTCTGTGGCGAGCACTCACCTTCCAGAACAACATACTGTGTGATGCTAGGGTAGATAGAAGAAAGGAAAACAGAATGGGCAAGTGCGAGAGGGACTCAAGCACTAAGGGTTCTGTACAAGCTACCCATCCTGGGAATCGAGATTCCCAATGATTTTTGCCTATTATCGACACTTTGTAACTTTACTGGCAAGATACTGGTCCCAGGAATACCAAGATCGATTCAGAAATTCTATGTTATTTCCTCAGCCCAAACAAACAAGAACAAGCAAGCAGAGGACTTTAGTTTATGTATGTAGGGAGAGAAGATTTAATAACACATTTCTGTTTACGTACTAAATCATGAATACAACATACATTTTATGTTTGGATGCAGTAATGTTCGTATGTTATACTTTCAACAGGTCATGAATACAATGTATGTCCAAATCGAAAACGCCATTTTTATGTGATATAATTAAAAGTTAACAAGTTTCAGATTTTTGCTTTACTTGTACCGGAAAACTTATTTGTTGCCAAATCTTATGATTCCAAGTCAATGGAAGGCACCCTATAGGTCTCGATGAGTGAGTTTTCGATTATCAAAACACGAGACATAAACGGCCGTATCTGTTGACTGGAGTGAGTTATAAGCTTACAGTTTTTACGCCGCCAGGGGTCGATATACCTTTGTATGTCACATAATTTGAACATGATACCCAGAACTGATCCAGAGAAAAAGATTCCCAACAGATGGACAGACAAATAGACAGACTGATAAAAAATAATACGAAAAGTATTTTCTAGAGTTATATAGTTACCAATTATGGAGTTTAAGATTTTTTCCTTTATTTGCACTGTGAAATCTGGCTTTTTCCAAAATGTCATGATTCTAAATCAACAGGGAGCACCTTACAGATTTTTGTGAGTGACTTTTCAAGTATGAAAATGTGTAATTAAATGGTCATATCTTTACTGCATTGACTTAGAAGCCTACAATTTGTACAACGCCAAAGGAGCATAGGCCTTAATATGTGACATAAATGTGAACTTCGTACCCGAAAATGGTCCAGAAAGAATGATCTTAACACTCGGACAGTCAATACATTCCTTCAAATCTGCAATATTCGAGGCGTGTTCAGATACAGACGACATCGTGTTAGATGACGAGCAACAAACGCAAATTTTCGGCAAAAGCGATCAGCCAGGCAACAGACTAACGCTACAACATTTTGAGTGAAACTGACATTTCGTGTGTGCACAATTAACTGAGATAATCTTTCAGATATGGAGCGGCTGATGTCTATCGTTGAGTTTGTAGAAGGTCATAACATGTGTTCAGGTTTCTCACAGCGTTGGTAACGAGTAGGATTTTGACGGATTTGTCAACAGTCTGGCCATTCTATTTTCGAAAATCGTTTAAAAGTTTGAATAGAATCTCCTCAGAGGTCCAGCCACGCCATGTGGCTTTACAGTAGGAACTCGACGCTGCTGGCAGCTCCAGAACATTTCAGTTGGATACATCGTCACGGGAGTATACATTCATACATTCAGACGTCTGTAATGTAAGCTACCAAGAAATATCTGCACCTCTCTTATCTGATGTCACAGTTTGAGAAATGTATTTATTTAATAAAACCCCACTAGGCATCTGCTGTGCATTAATGTTTTTATGCCCGTACAAAACTGAATGTACTATACTCATGCGCTGGCAGTAATTTCAGTGTCATGTAATAGTGCTACCTGTAACTATATTAAGACAGGCTGCTGCTTGTGGATGTTACGAAAGTAATTTGAACTATTTTCTGTGTGTCTCAGGGTAACCACGCAAGTGATCAGCAACTCCACGGTTGGATTAAGGACATGGAACGTGTGAAAGACATGCTGCGCACGAAATTAACCGGATGGTTACAGGACTTGCAATTAGCCAGCAAACAGGTGGAGCACTACGAGGTGGAAGAAGACAAGGACGAGCCAGGGCACGTGATACTCAGGTATAAACCAGTGTACACTCAAATGTCTGTCGTACTCACTATGGTTTATTGGAGTTTATCTCACTTTTATCCATGGAAGTATTCATTAAAGTTATAGAAAACACAGGGATCATTTAATTCAGAATGGAGTAAAGAACTATCACTAATAGGCAGTAGTGAAGGACATGGTTACAGAAACTCGTGATTTACAAAGTTTTTTGACTCCGCTTAGCCTTCGATTTTTTGATTCGTATTGTGCCTTAAAATGTGCCACGTATTACGTAACAGAAACTGGCACAATCACTGATCTTACTGCATTTACTAGAGAAAGTATTGGTGGTTACAGATACTTCCGAAGTTTTCATAATTTGTGGAAACAATGATGTGGAACCTGACACGAAAAGTGAGCGTGTCCTCGTCTTATTCTGGACAAAAAAAACCACTTTGGGAGAAATTACGGTAATACCGTGTAGCAGCGACTATAGTCCTGATACTGGCATCCAATCGGTAAGGAAAAGAGGCCACAAGTCATGTTCATCTCAGTAGATGGAGGAAAAATCGAAGCGGCGATGGGGGAAGATGGAAAGACGTCAGCAGAGGAGAGGATTCGGATACCCATCGTTCTTATATTCTGTCCGGTGGTTGGTGTTTAAATCAGTCCGTAGCACAGAGCGTAAATGCTGGAGGTTGCGAGCGCGAGGAAAGCGGAATAGTCTCTCGAGTGGTTGACATATGAGGCCGTGGAATGAAGTAGTGTCGGAGATATGTTGGCACTATGGAGGGTGACCAGGTGGCTTCCTATGTGGGAATGGGTAAGCTACCAGCAGGCACCACAGGTCTTGTGGCGGTGTTGTTGGACTCTTTCTGGTGGTTTATTGTCGGATAGCTATGGAGGTGGAGAACATGGATTACGATGGACAGTTAGACTCAGTCGTGATTACTATCAATAGGATGAAAGACTTCTGCAGTTATATCTTAAGAGGCCGGTAGGGGAGTCACTTTGGGATGAGTGTGTCTGGGAAATGGACTAGGTCTTCTGAAACGAAGGTGATCATCCGACATCCACAGTTAAGTTCATCATGAGAATTGATGTGGGTAAACAGCTGTGGAGAGGCAGTGGTCAGTGTGAGGAACGAAATTATGTGCTATAGGATGGCTCGGACAGAGACAGGCAGTAGCACAGATCATGGTCAGGGTGGTAAAATACATACTCAGGATAAAGTATTATGCATGATGATTGAACATGATTTGTAGCCACCTGGAGCTGTTTTTGAGGAACGGTATTGTTACTCCACAATGTTTATTGTATGGGGATTTTTGGTTTTCTACTCCACATCTGTCATCAGAACTGTGAGTGGGTTACCGGTTCACTGTGTACGGACACATACAGATAGTGTGACGGGATAAAAGTATCGATATTGTGTCAGGCAGTGGGAATGAAGGTAACAGAGGTTGGGAAGGTGAACTGAAAATCGGAGATGGGTAGATTTCAAGACAGGGGTGCACTACACAAAGGAAGCAGCTAATCGGATAGCAGAGTACTTGTGGAGTGCACATGGGGGGTTTCAGACTGGCCAGTAGTTTGAGGTACTCTCATGATCACTCGCCAGTTGGTACACATTTAGGGAAATCAGATAGCTTTCAGAGTAAAGTCAGTTCGACTCTGAAACTTTCATCAGTCAACTGTCGAAGTATTTGTGACATAGTTCCCAAATTTGCTCTCCTCCATGAACGTTCTCAGCCTCAATTTATTCTTGAATTGAGAGCTGGCTAAGACGCAAAGTAAAAAAACTCTGAGATATTTAGCGAGTCTTGGAATGTTTATCGGAAAGACATATTCGACGCCGTAGGAGGGGAAGCGTTCATTGCAGTTGATAAAAAATATTCTCTTTACTGAGGTTGAATTTGAGTGCTATAGTGAAGTTACGTTGTCGCACATAACAGGACTAGGTGAAACCATATCAGTTGTTGGATGTTTTTACCACCCACCCAACTCCGCTGGGACAGATGTGGAGCCATTCAAAGAAGGTAAATAGTCAGCATTGCATAAATATCCCGATCATGTGACACTAGCTGGCGGTGACCTTAACCTACCGAGTATAGACTGGGACGTCTATGGATTCACTGCAGGTCGAGCAGACAGACAGTCTTGTGAAGGACTTTTGAACACATTTTCCGAAAACTGTGTTGAGCAGCTAGTTCGTCAGCCAGCACAAACAGGCAGGACCTTATCGATGGCGTCAGCATAGAGTTGGGGATTAGTGATCATGATGTTATCATAGCGACTATGGATACGAAAGTCAGTAAATCAGTCGAGAAGGCTAGGAGAGTTGATATGCAGTTGTCAGCGTCTCACTTAGACAATAAAACATAATCATTTAATTCCACAATTATGGCCATAGAGGAATTATGGCTAAAGTTTAAAGAGACTGTAAATCGTGATCCGGAAAAGTATGCGCCTACTAAGTGGATCAAGGGCGGAAAAGACTCATCGTGCTTTAACAACAAAATTCGGAAAATGCTGAAGAACGAAAGGCTGTTACATTCTCGGTTCAAAAGAGAACGCGCAAATGAGGACAGCAAGATTAGTAGAGATTCGTGCGTCTGTGAAAAGATCTGTGCGCGAAGCACAGCTACCATCGGAGAACCGGAAAAAGTTTTGGTCCTCTGCAAAATCGTTAAGCGGATCTAACGCTTCTATTCAGTCACACGTTGACCAGTCTGCCTTTGGCGCTAGAATATTCCAAAAGGAAGGCCGAAGTTAAAAATTCCTCGTTTAAGAAATCGTTCACGCAGGAGAATGGTACAAACGTGCCGTCGTTTGACCATTGCACAGAGTCCCGTGTGGAAATCATAGTAATGAGTACCGCTGGCGTAGAGAAACAGCTGAAACAGCTGAAAATAAATAAGTGGCAATGCCTAGATGGAAAGCCAGTTTGGTTTTACAATAAGTAGTGTACGGCACTGGCCCCTTACTTAGCTTTCATTTACCGCGAATCTTGCTATCAGCGCTAAGAACCAAGCGAGTGGAAAAAAGTGCAAGTGACTGTAGTGTATAAGAAAGGTAAAAGAACGGACCCACAAAATTGCAGACCAATATCCTAACACCTGTTTCCTGCAGAATCCTTGAACATATTCTCAGTTCTAACATAATCAACTTTCTTCAGACTCAGGAGCTTATGTGCACACATCAACACAGGTTTGGTAAATATCGCTTCTGGGAAACTCACCTTTTCATTTTCTCGCATGATGCACTGAGAGCTATGGATGAAGGGCAACAGGCAGATTCTATATTTCTAGATTTCTCGAAAACATTTGACACGGTGTCCCATTGTGGGGTGCTAACGCAAGGACGAGCATATGGAATAACTACACAGATATGTGTGTGGCTCAAAGATTTCTTAAGTAATGGTATGTTTTCGTCGTCGGCGAGTGTTCATTACAGACAAGGGTATCATCAGCAGTGCCCATGGAAGTGTGATAGGACTTCAGTTGTCCTCTGTATAATAAATGACTTGGCGGAGAAGGTGGGCAGCAGTCTGCGGTTGTTGGCTCATGATGCCATGGTGTACTGTAAGGCGTCGAAATTGAGTGACTGCAGGTTGACACGAGATGACCTCGACCTAATTTCTAGTTGGTGTGATGAATGGCAGGTGGCTCTTGCTGTAGAAGAAAGCTTATGAGTAGCAAAAACGAACCCGTTATATCCGGATACGGCATTCCAAGTGTCTTGCTTACCACAGTCACTTCGTTTAAATATCTGGGCGTAATGTTGCGAAGCGAGATGAAATGGAATAAACATGTGAGGATTCTGGTAGGGAAGGGGAACGGTCGACATCGGTTTATTGGGAGAGTTTTGTGAAAGTGAGGTTCGTGTGTAAGGGAGACCCCGTATAGGACACCAGAGCGACTTCTTATTCAGCATTGCTCGAGTGTTTGGGATCTGCACCAGGTCGGATTGAAAGAAGGCATCGAAACAATTCAGGGGGAGCAGGTAGATTTCTTACCGGAGGTTCGATCAGCATGCAAGTGTTACGTATATGCTTCTGGAGCTCAGCAGGGAATAAGACGCTCCTTTCGAATAAAACAACTGAGAAAGTGTAGAGAACCTGGCTGCAGAACGATCCTAATTCCAGCATACATTTCTGGTAGGGACCACGAAGACGAGATACAAGGAATTACGTCTCCTAAGGAGGCATATAGACAGGCGTCTGTCCCTCGCTGTCAGCGAGCGGAACAGGAAAGGAAACGACTAGTTGTGGAACAGGGTACCCTCCGCCACGCACCGCACCGTGGCTTGCGGATTTTGTATGTAGATGTAGATACAAAGGACGATAGTTGAGAGGAATTATTGGTTTCATGTCCGTAAATCTAGTGAAATCATTTTTGGCTTGGTTTCATTTGGAATCGCGAGGTTTTATCTGTTCTATTTCATTAGTTTGGTCTTATTAGTGCATGCATGAGGGTTTTGGTGTAATGGATGGCCCCAGTTGGGTGTAGATAAGGACATTGACAGGAGTTTACGACGGCGGTGACGAAGCTGCAGTGGTGGTGGATGTGGTTGGAACTTCTGGCTCCGGCAGTGGTGGGGGCGATGGGACGGGCCGCTGTTTGGGGCTGGCGACGGTGTTCGCGACAGAGCCAGCGACGCTGCTGGAGAAGGAGTCGACGGTGGCGTAGGTGGCGGCGACGGTGGTGGAGCATTTGACGGAGGCAGTGGCGAAGGAGCTGCCAGACTACGGCTCTCTGTGAGTGGTGAAGCAATGAAGACGACGACGAAGGGTGGGAGATGATCGGCGAAGAACCACTGGGAGAGTCCAGGTGAGAGCTGAGGTGCTGGCGAAGTATAGTGGGGCGTGTCAGTAAAACGGAGGATATACTTCGTACTGGAAATATTGAGAGGACATTTTGAGGTTCACATGAGTAAAGCGAGTCAGAGAATATACTCCAGCCGAGAATGTGCTCATCGCGAGTAAAAGGGTGAGGGATGTTGCTCAAAACAAAGAACGTTCTCCGATTTCATGTGAACAAAACTAGAGGAGCTTCTCACAACCGGAAAATATTGAAACGAGCTCTTTAGCATTCTTTGAGCTGAGTAAGTTCTGTTCAGGTTAAGTTTTACATACTTTTTGACAGTAATGGCAGAATTCATGCTGCTTCGAAGGCAATGAAAGATATATGTAGCGCAACAAAATGCTGAACAGAGACACTGTAGAAGTTTATATGGGTTTGACAATAAGAACATTACTTGCCTGTTGAACTTCCCTCCAGAAAATCACCAAAGAAGAGGGGACGACCTTTCAAAAGAAGTTAAAATTAAAACATTCTTGCTGGTTTTTAGTAGACCTAAGTTTTCAGACTGACGTACGAGAAAGCTTCGGTGTAGGCCTACATCAAACAACGGTGTCACTGAGACTTCCAGATGTTCACCATAATGACTTTTGTCAGCATAAGTCTTATAGTTTGGTACGTTATAAATAAGTAGGCGGATCACAAAAAATAATAACTGGTTTCTTACAAACCTAGCGACCTGTTTCTCGTAACGAACAGAGCGGGCGACCGCTTCCGTACTTGATAAGCGAGCAGAACACTGTGCGCCGTATTTAACCAAAATTATCTCGTGTTGGAGAACTCTGACAGAGTTCCGGCTTGGAGTAGATAAAAAGCCGTGTAATCTTAAGATTTCGTTCGCATAATGTTCGCCTAACTTCTATAACTGAAAAGTTTTCCGCATGTTGTAAATTCGGTAACATCTCAAGAAAATGCATTTTCGTAAGCTGTACGTAATTGTCTTAATAATTTGTTGCCGCACATAAAATAAACAAAATGAAACGTAGTGCAACTCTGCCTGAACACACTGATGCCGGTTCCAGACATGTCGCCCGTTTGAGGGAGCTGAATGACACGTGACACTGCGCGTGCTTTCTGTGCCGGACACGGCAGACCACACACACCGAGAACTCAGCAGGGAGCAGAGGTAGTGAGAAAAAGGAAGACTCTCGTCAGAGATTATGGCTTCGAATGTTTTGCTCGTAAAAGCTTTCTTAGAGAATGTCCTTTTGCTCCGAGAATCTTCTCCAGAGAACGTCGTCTTGTTTATTCATACCACCCAGCGTGTTTACCTTCTGTTGGATGTCAGTACAAAGTCGAAAACCGGAGATCCAAGAGGGGAAGGGGTCACAGAGCTCCAGCGGCAGTGGTGCAGCTTAGGTACCGCCCTCGTAGTCCACGCAGCGCACCATTTCGTGTCTCTTCTGTAGTATCGCCATTTACAGTCGGTCATTTCTAAATTCCGCCAGTCCACTTCATTACTGGACTCGCATGATGCCTTTAGTAATGGCTCCAGCACTACAGGCCAAAGCCGCCTATATCACACTGACCCTGCCTCTGTACCCTAATTGACGACGATTGCCTTCCGTGGTAGCGGCCTGCCTCGCTCATCGACACTCCACGTCCCTGTGGCGAGTGTTGATTGCGTCTTCTGTTGATTTGCCACTTCGTGTTGCAACGCACTTGCTCCTAAAATGAATATGGTATCACCAAATGCAGATAGGAAACTCCCTGGCAGGTCAGAGCCGTGTGTCGGATCCCCGACGTTTCAAGTGACTGCACTCTCCACTGCAGAGTGAGGATTCGCCCAGGAAGCAACTCCCGAGGCCTCTGGTCACTGCAGTGCCCATCCTTCCGGGAGCGCTGGTCCCGCCAGCCGTGCAGGGGAGCTTCTGTGACGGCTGGAAGGCAGCGGCTGAGCTACTGGCGGAAGTAAGGCTGCGACGGCGGCTCTCGGTTCCTGCCTGCCCAGCTCTATGTCTATTTTTATAAGGACGTCATATCCGCCATTGACTATAAAAATTGTTTGTTTTACTATTGCAGTTTCGGCCTTTTGAGCCATTTTAAAGTGGTAATGTGGAAGATTTTGCTTCAGCTCATGACAGACACGTCTACATGTCAGCGTCTAAAATCAACTATAAAAAATTTGAACAAGTCATTCATATCCTTAACATAAATATCACATGTTCACTCTCTTGCAATGCATACGAAATTCTTCTTTAAAGAAAAGAGGTATTCCGCGGCAAGCGCTGCAGCTCTGCTGTTTGATGTGTCTGAAACCAGTTAAAACGATATAGCAGCACAGAACGGAGTGGATGACCTGCAAGAAATAGTTATAATCGGTATCTCACTCAAGTGCTCTGAAATCTAAAGATGAAATCTCGATGCGCTATAATGCTAAAAAGACCAATGGATTTGCGATTGTTTGCTGTGTTACTATGCATCCTTTAAAGAATGAAAAAGTTCCACGTTTGTGTCCCAGTCTGGTACATAGTACTCATCTATCAGGAAGTTTCTAATCCACTGCTGAGTGGAAATCCGCTCGGGATACTTTTAGCCGCGCGGGATTAGCCGAGCGGTCTCAGGCGCTGCAGTCATGGGGTGCGCGGCTGGTCCCGGCGGAGGTGCGAGCCCTCCCTCGGGCATGGGTGTGTGCGTGTGTGTGTCCTTAGGATAATGTAGGTTAAGTAGTGTGTAAGCTTAGGGACTGATGACCTTAGCAGTCAAGGCCCATAAAATTTCACACACATTTTTGGATACTTGTACGTTCTTGCATAAACTATACATGCTCGGTTTTCAACTTTTAACCTGGCACCTTGTGTGCTACAGGCGGCCGCTGGTGAGTGAACGCCTGCTGCAGTATCAGCCGTGGAGCCTCTCCTCTGACGACGACTTCAGTGCGCTGTGCAAGGAGCGGCAGCCAGAGGCGTCGCAAATGTTCAGTCTGGCTGATGAACTGTACGCCTTCTTTCGTGTCTACTGGTACCATGCAGCTCAGCACATCGATACATTGTACGACTATGCTTTAAAGATTGTAGGTAAGTTTAATACTGGGACCCGGCCACTTCACGGTTATGCGCTGACAACTGTTCAGTTGTTCGATGAATGAGATTCAAATATCCTTCTGAATATGTAGTTTTAGATCTTGCGTGATTTTGCATGCCACGCAAGATAATCTCTGGTGCTCTTTCCAAAGTCAGTGTTTAGATTCCTCGGCAACTCTCCGTCTGGATCTATAACAAGCTAACTACTTAACTTCGATGTATTATTGACTTCTTCATTGTGGAAGGACTAAAAAAAGACTACGTACACAAAATTTTGGATTGTTTACAGAAGATTAAAAAGAACAAATTTTATGTGACACAAATGCCACAGGTGTGATGTTTTAGAGACGTTACTGAATTGCCAGCTGGGCGCTAACACACTCGAAACAAGTGGGCGTCTCACAAATAATGTTTGCAGCCTCAGCCTAACAGGCAGCCACCTCACGTGGGGTGTCTGCCAGTGTCTGGTACACTGAACAACTCGTCTCCCTCCCGTAGGAGGCACGCAGCACCTCTAAAACAGGGCCCATCCCACAGCACTTTGAACAGCGTCTCTGAACGCCAGTGCTGATAAGACCTTCATACATGTGCGACACGTGCCTCATATAAAAAAGTGTTCCTTTTTATCTTCTATAAACACTCTAAAATTCCGTCCATGTAGTTTTTTTCAGGCCTAGTCTAAGGCTTTTTAAAAATGACGAATGGTCTCTGCAACATAACGGCTACAGACAAGCTAATTTTCTGTCAATACTGTAACTCGTGTAGTGATCTAAATTTCTCATGTGTGACTCTAGCACGGTACTGTCCGTATTTACTAATTTTCTTTGACGAACAACATTTCGACTTGTAACTGAACAATTAATTGTATGACGTACACTGTTAATATTATCCTTAGAAGTGTTAATACTATGAACTGTAATAGGACTGAGGAAACACTGCATTTTCAGCTATCGCACCTGTCTGCTAAACAACTCTATTTGTTCGAATCACTATATTTTTTAATTTATTATTTTATTCTCATTGCTGGACTTTATTTCTTACTCGATCACCTATCCATCGTGCACCAGACATGAAACGAGTTGTAATAGTTTAATTCTCTCTTCGTACCTGCCTGATAGCTTCTTGTTCGGCAGGGAGTACCTCCATTTAAATGAGAGGAAAGTGGGACAGTGGGCTTGTGCTCTCTCAGCGGAAAAATTATTTATTCCTGCCGTTGTCACTCTTGACCGCTTAAGGCAATCGAACTTGCAGGATTTTCATTGGTAGTAAGCCAACTAATTAAGAAACTAAGGTGATCGGAAAGGGTTGCAACAGATAAGGAAGTAAGTTATCATAAGAATATCCGTATATTAGAACCAGGAACTGTAATACTGAGAAGAAAGGCCTTTCAAAAATTTCGGCTGTCGCCGATAATTGACATAAAGGAAATATGATCAAAAATGGTTCAAATGGCTCTGAGCACTATGGGACTCAACTGCTGAGGTCATTAGTCCCCTAGAACTTAGAACTAGTTAAACCTAACTAACCTAAGGACATCACAAACATCCATGCCCGAGGCAGGATTCGAACCTTCGACCGTAGCGGTCTTGCGGTTCCAGACTGCACCGCCTTTAACTGCACGGCTACTTCGGCCGGCTAAAGGAAATATGCATTGTTAGCAAGTTACCAAAGAAGCAGAGTCTTACCCCATCTGTTGCTAGATTGAGCTGCACTCTGCAGCATGTCTATAATTATGACTGAATATGTAGTTTTAGATCTTGCGTGATTTTGCATGCCACGCAAGATAATCTCTGGTGCTCTTTCCAAAGTCAGTGTTTAGATTCCTCGGCAACTCTCCGTCTGGATCTATAACAAGCTAACTACTTAACTTCGATGTATTATTGACTTCTTCATTGTGGAAGGACTAAAAAAAGACTACGTACACAAAATTTTGGATTGTTTACAGAAGATTAAAAAGAACAAATTTTATGTGACACCGAGAACAAACGTGTGAGCTGTAGTTGATGTTTCAATTCCTCACGAGTGGCGACGAGATATTAAATAATGAGCAGCGACAAGACCTTACAGAGCTGTGGACCACTCGCCGTTTGTCTGGAAGCTAACTTTAAGCCCGACATTGAAGATATCTTCAGGGGCCGACCGATGTGGCCGTACGGTTCTAGGCGCTTCACTCTGCAACCGCGTGACCGCTACGGTCGTAGGTTCGAATCCTGCCTGGGGCATGGATGTGTGTGATGTCCTTAGGTTAGTTAGGTTTAAGTAGTTCTAACTTCTAGGGGACTGATGGCCTCAGATGTTAAGCCCCATCGTGCTCAGAGCCATTTTATCTTCAGGGGAAAGTGGTCGTGATAATCCAGAGAGATCGGAGAGGTCGTGGCAGTTCGGTCGAGATGGGAGGGGGGGGGGGGGGAGGGAAAGAATAAAGTCGTGCGAATCTCTTCTGAGCACGTGGCGATGTTCGAAATGGTTTGCACCATCCAGCAGGCTGCTACAACGCCCCTGTCTGAAAGAGTTGCCATCGCCACTATTAAAACCGTGGCGCTTCTCTGCCGGCTTCTTTACGCATCACTGTCCAGCAGAACTAGATGCTTGCCCGCAACAGACCAACGTATCAAGAACTGAGCCCTGATCTGTGGCCGCTGCCATTGTGTAACATCACCTAAATCGCAAATCCATGGCTACAGATGTCAAAAATACTTCCTGTGTGACGACTATGTGACCCATTATCGCAGAACCACCTGACCTATCCCAGTTACAAACAAGACCACCCATCAGTAGGACAGAAAACCCGTCCAAGTTGCAAATTTTTATTTTTTATTCGTTCGATGACTTGTTTCGAACCGAGACCCATTTTCAAATCACCATAACATAGTCGAAAATGGCATTTCCGAAGATGTCAATAACGTGCAATGAATATTTACAGCGCATACAGATAACTCATCGAATGGACAAAACCTTGGAACGGTTTTTCGTTAACTGGTTACCAGAAGTTGCTGACCCAAACTACTGCAGCATACTGGAAGTTCGTAAAACCTCCCATGTTAACTGTGCCCAAATGTACAATCCTTGCACAATTGCATCATCTACACAGCCTCAACTCGAATGATCTAATAAATATAACGTAAACGCATTATTCACAACACTAAACTTACATTCCGCATCCCAACAACTACATGCATTGCATCCTCACCATCAAAGATATTGAGTTCAGATCCACAGTTTTCCACACCGTCAGGCGAGCTCACCGTCTTCCTCCCAACAGTTTCTTGTGTCGCATCCCTAACATGAAAGACATCCAGTTTAGAACCACTGTTTTCCACAACATTCACTCTCTTTCAACGTCCACATATCGTCCAACAGATGACGATAACAGCCACAGCCACCTCCCATTTTAACATCCAAGTCACCAATTCCTAAAAGCAATCCAACTTTATCTTCAGCCACACCATCACATCAGCTTAAAACCTATACCTAACCTTGTTTCGCCACATAAAACATCAAGACAAAGTAGCAGCATAGCATTCAATCCATATGTCTGTGTCTGTTCCCTCAGCTCCAACGAGATCTTCATCACTCACATATTATCTCAATGCTACAACTACACTTTAATGAAAATTGTTACAGTCTGCCGGCCGCGGTGGTCTCGCGGTTCTAGGCGCTCAGTCCGGAACCGCGCGCCTGCTACGGTCGCAGGTTCGAATCCTGCCTCGGGCATGGATGTGCGTGATGTCCTTAGGTTAGTTAGGTTTAAGTAGTTCTAAGTCTAGGGGACTGATGACCACAGATGTTAAGTCCCATAGTGCTCAGAGCCATTTTTTTTTTGTTACAGTCTCGTAACACAGTCCCAGTCATTCTACACTCTACAAAGCACAGATAATTGCTACAACATACAATCAGATGGTATTGCCAATGGGTGCTTGTGAGACATCCTCATACCAGCACCTCATTCTGCAGATCAGAAACCCTGGGATTGGTGATACACATGAACAAAAACACTGCCACATTTCCCATAAACTGAACAATCTATTGAAAAAGGATTCATTCTCCTCTCCTCCATAACAACCACACGATACCAAACAACTTCAACAAGCCAGACTCAGTGCTTCATATCTTAAAGATATACTCACTGTATCTAATGACTGCTCGACATAGACGGTACATACAATGTCACACAAATACGACCACCATATCTCTTGGTCCCAGTTTAAAATATCTGTCTATAACGCCACAAAACGAATTAAATATAGCATTTACAACACAAGACTATAAAGCCACATATTTTGCGAGCGTGTGGGATGGTGCTATTCTGTCATTCTGCACAACAGATTAATCTGAGATGTACCCTTTACCCTTTGGCCACTGCAAGATGCAATTTCCACCCCCACACTACTACAGAAGTCAAACGGACAGTCTTGACGTTCCAAAGAGAAATGCCTGAAAAACTTTCAGCAATAAATACCTTCTGGAGTCGTCCACTGTAAGGAAATGACACAAAAACTCACAAAATTTCTTACGTAACTAGTGGGATACTTGGGTACTGGATTAGTGATAGTTAGTGTAAGAAAAACATGAAAGTAACGAAAATTATTATTTATTTTGCAAAAATTCTGAGAAATCACAGTAGCACTTTTAGTTATGAATTGAACACGTTATTTGCGAGTTCTTTTCAGAATGTGAAGTTACCTCTTAAGGATAGGATTCGCTAATGAAATTTCTATACAAAGTTTAAGATTGTTATTGAATTGGCAGAATGGCTGAGAGCCGCACCTACTCAACTTGAATAATTATCGGTTAGAATGTTGCTAGGTACAGTCGAGGCTGTCACGTGTGATATGCAGTGAAGGGTTCTGTTGTGGAGGAAATGTGGGGGTCGCAAGAGGTGTGGCTGTGATGACTGCTGTCTGCGCCGCTCGCTGCCGACAAATAAGATAACTCTCGTTCTATCTGGATTGACCTTCGCCAATCAAACTCTCCCTATGCCTTGATGAAGTCAAGGACTCCTATTCGCCCCTAGTCTATTGGCGTGGTACACCGGTCAGATAACCAGTCCACCACGATGCCACTCAGAAATTCGCTCGCAGGCGTTTAACTATTACTCAGTCCGTTCACACCGCACAATAAGTGTGGCGGCCAACACAGTGAACAACGCTTAATCGCAAGGACTCAATATACAGTTGCACTTCGATTCGCTCTCGAGAGAGGTGCTCTCCCAGTGAAGTACTGAGGAGAGACTTGTTCCTCGCTCTCTCGAGTACATGTACGAGCGCGCACGCTCTCGTTACGTGTTCTCGCTCCAAGAGCGACAACGGAACGGCCCCTCTGCACGCCAGACGTGAAGGGGTATATCTTTCGGATCTCTTCCATTACTCCTTCCGCTCAAGGCGTCAGAAATATCGTCTGCCAATCAGCATTGCTCTTCTAGGGAGAATGACGCTTTGTTTAAGGCGACCAATCCGGAAATCTGTAGTATAGGTGTTTGGCGTTTGCTGTCTCCCTGTGAAAATCTCTGAAACTGTGTGCTATGTGTAAAGAATGCGTAGGCTGGCCGCTCCCACACAATGTAGCGGAATTTGCTTTTAAGCCGAACACGGTGTCGTCCTTTCACTCGGGCAAACGCTGTCTGCTCTACAGGCGGTCACTGGCCGACGTAGATAGCTTGGGACCGGCCTCCTGGGGTGAAGTTGTCTCTCTCGAGCTAAAAGCTCCTGTGACCGTCGTGTCTGGAACGTATGTGTGTACGCCAGCCTCGAGTATTTCAACCACGGTGCGCACTTGCGATTTATTAGTTATTTGCATATCGTTTACATGAATTCATACAATACTGACTTTATCTTATCGAGTTTGGGCTCGAATGAATCGTCTTGATGTGCGGAATATGCTTGTGAGGGCGGAATATGTAAGCAATGAAGGAGACCACGACGTCTTACAATTTCAGGAAATTCTTATGAGGGGCTGCTCATGACTCCATTACTTTCGACCTCCTTCAAAAAAACAACTCTTATTTCCTACTAGCTCTAGTCAAGTTGTGTGATATCATACTGTATGCAAGTTTATATCCCACAGCTCACCTATGATTTAAGGGTAGTGTCTTTGTATACTAATCACAACGTCATGGGACCCAGGTTCGAACCTCGCTACTGCTTAAATTTAGAATAAAAATCATCAGTAATGATGGATGGGCGGATAGAGCTTCAAGGCACTTTTTTTTCCCTCCTCCTAAAACCCTGAAGAGTCAGCAGTGCTCAAAGGCATGACACTGCAGAAGGTAATCGGAACCACTGGTGTCTGCCCACAGGACATGTGGTCTATAATTGAAAAGTGGTATGATGACTCCTCTACTGGCGAAATATTCCGCAATAGTCGCACATTCGGATCTCTGGGAGGAAACTGGCAAGTGCCAGGTGTCCCAATGAATTATGTTTCCTGTATAGCTCCTTGTCTGGCACACCATGCTTCTTTTGTTACTGTAAATCTTACTCAACAGCATATCTCCATCTGCCTCAATAACTTCACCTCTCGGTGTAGCCTCTGCTACATCAAAATCACTTATGTTAAAAACCCAAGGAATTACTACAATAAATACACCAATCATTTCTCTCTCCCTAACTTCCACCATGGCACACATAAACATAACTGTGTAGTGGCACTCTCTTCAAAGGTATGCTGGTTCGAATCCAGGTGATGGAAGAAATTTTCATTGCTGGTATTTCCCCAGTAATGGGAGGGGGAATTGGAGCATAAAGTTTCCCATCACCAGACCTCGTGTCAGTGTTCTACATTACATTGCCTCTCCTCAGTGTATCATGATACACTGATGCCTGTGACACTGTTGAAGGTGACACATGTGGTGTCGACGATAATCGCCTGCAGCAAATCGTCAATCGATCGCAGAGATGCTGTAGACCTAAGTAGCATCGCCACCGGCTAAGAGAAAGAAGTAGTAAGCCACTCCTCCTGTAGCTTCGAGGCGCCACACACGACAAGTATTTCCAGCTCTGCCAGTGCCTGGTACGAGTTCTGCCAGAGTCCAGCCTGAGTTCTGTTCTGTCTACGAGGGTATCAACAGTTCCATGACGACTGCAGAGAAGCGACGAATTTCTTCCTTCAGAGTGCAGTGTCGGCGTAACGTCACTCAGTCAAGCCTAGGCCAAGCATGCACGTACAGAGAGTTGAGGGCCAACAACAGACACATATTTGGCACAGTTGTAGTAAACGTTCAGTGCTCATCATGTGTAGACTTGCACTGTAATGCCGCTCAGTGTTTTCAGCAGCTCCAGTGTATTTGGACCCCAATTAATACCACACGTGCTCATGCAGCCACAGCCACGAGGAGCTAAAGATAAGTGTATTGCTTTCCAAACAATAAGGCGTTCTGATCATTCACTGTTTCATTTATCTACTTGTAAATTTATTAAAAGCATGACACAACAACATGTGTGTCAGATGTCGATGTTAAGCTCTTAACGCATCCATTACAGTCATGTACATTCAACAGATAACTGCGAGTCACAGTTCTCTCACAATGCAAGGACAGTGCCCAATTACGTGCAGTAAGATAAGCGCTCGCAGTAAGACCGCGGATCTGTTGCTCCATTTCTCTCTGCTGACATGGGCAGGGGACTCTCACTTTCTCATATCTTGGAGTAATCACGGAACACCAGTCTACAACAAACTCAAATTAAGAAAACAGCAAACTCGACAACGTGGGGATTCCATCATCCAGCCATCCTCTGTACTTGGAAAAAACCCACTGAACGAGGCGATACTGTGGTAAGCTGTTGGCTCCAAACTTGATTTTCGACCATATTTAGTTTCTCTGCGATGTCCCTACACAGCTTAAGGTGAATGACACGACGGTTCCTATGGATGGACGCAGCTGTCCTGCTTCCCTGTTCTTCCCAATTCTGGGTTATGCTCTAATAGCTGTTTCACCAGCAGGACGTTAACCCCTGATCTTGTTCCTTCCTTCGTCTTTCCAAAAGCCTTAATATCCCCAGAGTTACTTCTGCCAATATAGCTTGGATCTCAGCACTCTCAAAAATTTACCATTCCTTACAGTCTTAGAACACCTTGCACTCTGTATCATATTTGCCGTCTCGGGTGCAACCTCTACCAGCTGATTAGATTGCCCTCTCTTCTGAGGTTCCTCAAACTTTGTCACAAATTGCAAACGTTCCATAAACGTGGGAAACAAAAGCAATTTTTCTCGCCTATCCTCTGGATACCTAGGCTTCTGGTGCGCCTATACCAACATGTCATACCCACCCTCCACTTGCCACCCTTCTGTATCCTATTCGAGCGGAACTTCAGCTGGCTGGTTCTTCCTGTTCCAGAATAGTATGTAGACACTTACTCCTCCAGCTAGCTATAATCCTAGCGTCTACGCTTCAATATGTAGATGGTCCCGCTTCCAGCCTCCTGACCACTGCCATCCCTCTCTCACACCTCCCTCTACCCACATCAACTTGTCAATCATACTTCCCAGCCCACTCCAACACCTTGAATACATACACCCTTTCTGGCCGGCACCTGCATCGTACTGTATTACCCTCGTAGTAGTTATTGGGAACTGACTGCCAGTGACTTGCCAGAAGCACGAGCCTTATCTTCACCATAGCACCACCATCAGCTTCAATGTACATGCGTTTATGTAGAGACGCTACGACTTTTATTTTTTTGAAACCTATCATTTTATTCATTCTCCCATAAAAGCTATACTGTCCCAACTTCGATAGGCTGAAGAGCAGCAAAGTGTCCGAAGCTTGCGCACCACACGATAATGTGGTGGGAGTGGAATGAATAACAAAGAAAATGGAGTGTTTACGACAAAGTCGTGCATTGGGCCTTTCACAGAATGTGCCTGTGTATAAGAATCTTTCAGAACTTATTCGTCTTACTGGGCATACATTTGCGCTCAACACGCCAATGAACTATATACATTGGATGATGTGTAGCATATCAGTATCATTCTCCTTTGATTTGTACTCTGAACAGGAATAGTGCTCGAGGAAAACGACCATTAGGACTTCTCAGAATGCAGTAGGTAAAGTCGTCATCAAGCTGAAGCCTGGTTTGGTCACCACAGTGCTTCGCGAGCCACTGTCCTACTGCAGGTTGTGGTCACTCGCCGTCTTCCTACTTTTGAACTAACTTACCCAGTTAATAATTGTGGGACACAGTTAATTATTGGGTGTCCGAACAATTCTACAGTTCCAACATTTTCGATTTCCATAAATCAATGTCAGAGGTGAAAGAAGAGATAAGTGACAGAAGGAATCTCGGGAGCAATGCCTGAATCCCAATTCTCTGGAGTTGTAATCCCACATTCATCCACTCAGCAGCTGAGGCATGTATGTCCCAATTGCATTTATTGCTGCATTATTATCATTACACTAGGTACAAGTGAGACGAAGTAATTACATTTTACTGCGTGTTTTTGAATGTATGCAAACAGAGTATTAAAAGTAAATCGTTCATTGTGGTAAAGGAACTCCCAAAATCGTCAGTTACTGTATTTTGTTGTGCTTTTTCTCGACAATCTCGTGCTAACGAAACAAACTGGTGACAAATATGCTCCATCACTTTTTTTTACGCTGCTAAGTTCACGGAGGAAAGTGAAATATCACAAAGACGAGAATTCAGCCTGCATCCTATTTCTTTGTACAGGACGCCTATGGAGTTATATCAAAAGAGTATATTCTATATGGACGTAGTTAGATATATAAAAAAAATACGTATCCAACGGATCAGTGTATGGATGATCACACCTTCCTCAGATATCTATGTGTCTCGCTGTCCCCCTTGCTTTATTGCGGATCGTTCTAGTAATTCTGCTTAGAAAGAGTTCCTCAACACTTGTGTCAATTTTCCGTTAATCTTTCAACGTTGAGCCACATGAGGCTTTATTATTCTTCATATTCAGTTATTTGCGTGGTAAGATCAAAAGTTTGTCATGACGATTTCAAAAGCTTGTTGAGGTGGTAATGTTGGGATTTCGTGGCAACCATTTTAATGTCTCTTTAAATGCTGCAGAACCAAATACAATCCGAGAATAAGTTGTTCATTAAGAAACCCACACATCTGAACAACAAAACGAGACTCAAGCTCCTTCCTTCTACAACCACAGAAGATCCGTGATTGCCTTGTCACTGAGCTGAGATACTGAAAACTTCTGTTGTACTGAGAAATGGAAGTTCCCATTCATGTAAGCTTCAAAAGAATGTGGTCCTAACAGGTATTCTGCTCACACAGTAGCCCACATAATGTGAGGTAGGTTCCTTTCCAACTCTTGGTAATAATGGGTACTTTCCTTAGACAAGAAAACAATTTTTTCCTGAGCAAACAGTGGTATATGGCACATTTATACGTAAACAACACTCTTGAGCGAGACTGGCAGAAGTCGCCACAACAAAGTACGGTAGGTTACAAATCGTTGCTGCACACTACTGTCAGATAATTCTGTAACAAACATGGGCCTAAATCCTTTCGTATTCATATTTTTTCAATATGGTCGTGCATTGTTGAACAAGGTGCTTGAAGTCCAACTGCTCTTTTGCAAATGGTTTTCATTGGAGACTGCTCATCTGATTAAGAGTGGGTGACACACGTTCCTGTCACTTTTCATTGCTTCCAATATGTGGTCTGTCTTTGAGACAGCCTGAAAATACACGACATTTATCTCAATCAGGTATGGCTACTTTACGAGGGGGACTGAGGCAAATGGTCTCATCATGCCTTACATAGTTTTTCCTATCTGCGGATGTTCATGCACCCACAAATCTGCCACTAAATTTTCTTTTACAAGATGGATTCGGAACTCAAAGACTGGAGTGCTGAAACAAAAATATAATTCTGATAACATTGTTTTTTTCCATCTCCAATGCAGGAATATCAAGAAAACCTATTTACTTCCTCATTTTTACTATGTCAAGAGCGATGCAGGGACGTCTTGGACACCCTGTAGGTGAAATAGACGTGCATAGTAACATGATACCTGTCTTTGTTAGTACTCTTACTTTGTGTTGACATGCCGCCTTACATAGGTCTGGGTAACTGAACCTGGATAATGTGGGTAAACAACGCCCAGGCTCGTCATCCAGAGAAGACTGGATTCAGCTGCCTGCAGTGTACGGCCACCACCTACTTGCTGTCGTTTTCTTGCAGACGAGGAGTGGCAGCTGGAGGACAGAAGCCACGATACGCTCTCCGTGGACACTGACTGCGTGCAGCTGTTGGTGAACGCCCTGGACCACCCCACGTGTCCGCTGGAAGACCTGCCACTGGAAGCCGTGAAGCAGCGCGAGCAGTGCCGCGAGCAGCTGTGGGACGACGTGGTGCAGAGGTCGCCCCACATACCCGTCACCAGCTACCTGGCCTACACGCAGAGGATAAACGTCAACCTCTGTCTGCTGGCCTGGATGGCGGTCAACTCGTACGGCATTTGTCAGGACGTCCCGTTTAGTATGATACAGTCCGTGCACGATGCTCGCTGCTATTTCGATAGTCCTGATGATCAATCATGTCTGCAGTCGAACGCTACAGACGCCATTTGCTCTGTTTCGAGAGCTATTCTGTTGCTAAAGTGTCGCGACTTTTCCTCCATTAAGACTTCCTATAATTGTACGTACAATAACATCCCATTTCTATGGGTCTATAGTAGTAGTAGTATACTGTATCAAAAGCTAACAGAAGAAACACTGAACTACAAAAACAGTTTAACCAACGCCACCTTGAAATACAAGGATTTCAAAATAGACAGCTTGAAGCCTTTAGAAATCTCATTTGTACTGATAAATATAATTTTCCGTTTTTCTACTGCCGGAGTATACATGTACATTCCCCAGTTACGTAACTTGCCTGGAAAGATTTTGTTGTCCTTTCAGATCACGTGCATAACCCAGATCCTGTGTTCTGAGGTCGTGTATCGTATGGCAGGCGTCCCTGACTTACCTACAGCAGTGCTGATAGACAGCGCCCTCACACTTCTCAGCTGTATCTGGCTGAACTCATTCTGCTACCACATGTATTCTTGTGTTCGCCATCTCAGGCTTCCTAACCAGCTACTACCTGCTGAAGTAAGCCAGTTATTCCGTCGTGAGGTGATGTATGTGTTTATACCGTGGAGTATAGTATGTGTGGCAGCTGTTGCTTTGGAAAAGACGAGTAAACATTACCTCATCCACAGTCGCATAGTAGTCCTTGCAGGGATTTCAGTGTCTGTGGCATTCAACTTGGTTTGTCTCGGACTGATTGGATACATGTACCTATGTAATCGGTGCTCCATGCGGCAACTCGAAATTGTTGATAACAAGAAATTTGCCTCAAAGAAGCAATGTCTTTTTATGTCAGTTAAAGCCATTATATTAAGTGGAATAGGAATTATTATTAGAATTGGGTTCCACCAAGCTCAGGGAATAGCGCAGTTAGTGTACTGTATACATCTAGCTACGATGGTGCAAGGACCAGTGCTCTTCGTCTGTTTCGTTTGCAATGGAACGACGCTCCCTCTACTGAAGAACAGGATACTTCTTTGGTGGAGCCCAACCGACATCCCTGCAGGTCTAGAGCTGTGTTCGGCAGCCGAGAGGAATCTGGCCAGGAGAAACAATGAACAGTATCCCTTTTCAGAATCCTCGCTGTAGCCTCCTTCAGTATTTTTCGCAAATAACTGTCTCCACACTACACTGCATTAAGCCCAGCAATAAAAATGGACTCTACCTGGTATGACAATATTAAATGTCATTAAATCTGATATCGTACAGCCAGTACTTCTCTTTCCTAACGTCTCCTTCATTTATAACTGTGTGCTTATTTGTGAGTGGTAGCCTCTGTCTACCTATTCTAATGTACTGAGACTACTTACTAAAATTGTTGGGAATTGCTTTGTTTATACAATAGGCTGCGTCAATCACACGTCCTGTTATATACAAGGAAAACGCAGCACGTTGTCAGAGGAATTCCCGTTCGTCAGGGTCATCTACCGTGGCGATGGTGCATTTCTGGACACATGTTCGTAGGACGTTTTTTCTCCGTTTTCCTTCGAGGATCTGTCTTTGCAGTTTGTCGGTTTTATTAATGTATAATGTATGATTATAGTATATAACATTATGTCTGAAACAAGGAAATTTTCATATGTGTGTGAAAGATGTACTTTTACATGATTTGTAATTCAAGTACCATGACAAGAGACATTCAGATACTTATAAAATCAAAAGAGAGGGGCCAATGACTGAAGTGGTGTGTGCATGAAAGTGTAAATGGGTTTGTTGAGCTTATTAGTGGTTCGATCACATAGAGTGGCTCAAACAGGTATAGTAATAAAGTAACACATGACTTGTTGTGTGAAATGTGGCTTGAAGTGAACGCAAAGTGTCGAATGGCAGAGTTATATGAGATTAGCATTATTGGGTTTGTGAGACAAGATGATGATTTGTTAAGCTAGAGGTTTGTAAGGGTACTATGGCAGATGTTGAAAGTTAATGTTCCATGTGCCACTCTTGAGCAAGGAAGAACATTACTTAAAGGCGTATTTACAGAAACAGTACTGTGGAAGGATAAACCTGTGCCAGTACTGTGAGTCCTGGTAAACATGTGCCATAGTAGCTTCACTAGAAGCACACAGTACGCCGAATTGTGATTCGTAATCAATAGACGATCTCCAATTTGTTCAAATAAAACCTGAGTGTGCAAAGTAAGGAGTGTTTGTGTGAATTTAGTATCCAGCCCAACTGAAAATCCTGTGATAAATAGTACTACGTGGAGTGATTTTCGTGAATTTTGCATTTACCAGGCACCCGCAGTGTTAACCGCGATTTCCGTGCTGGACGCAGTGGAACCAGAGGCCGCAGCGCCACGAGGGAGGCAGGTGCCGGGTGCAGCCCGCCTGGCCGCAGGGGGGCGCCGGCAGCTCAACACATTCTGTAAAACCGTTTGACGAAGATTTGCAGGCCGTGCGCCTCGATTCTGTCAGCGCAGCGCCAAGCCAACCCTGGCCCGCTTTGCATGACGCCACGAGAGCGCGCCGCGGCCTCCTCTTTAGGTGGTGGTGGGCAGAGCCGACACGGGGCGCACTGGGGGTGCTTAGCGGCCCACCCAGACAAGCGTCCTGCACCACCGGTACACGCGTAAAGTCGGTCCGACACAGTGGTCGCCAGCCGAGCCTCGACCCGCTGGAAAGTATCGAACCTCATCGCTCGAAAGCCAGTAGGTAACGGCCCTCATGCTACCTACTTACCCCCAGGCAGGATCCCGAGTTCCGACCGCAGTACTGGGAACATTCACAGCCAAGTCCAGGAAATTACTATCGACTGGCTGTACGAAATACACAGTTCAAACTCAACAGGAAGACGGTCACTCAAAAAACATTACTCCCAGATTTGGATAACAAACTGAGATTATCGCTATCCGATTACCCCAGCCAAGTCAGTCATTTGAGTCAGAGCACCACTGCCACTTAGCTAACATCACAGAGTTTTCACTGAGCTTCAATTTGCCGTAAACGCCCGCACTAATTACTATGCAACATTCGCAGATAACGGCAGCAAAGTTCTTAGGCGGTAATCGATGCGCGCAAACGAGAACGCGTTTGGAAACTCAAGGACACTGTGCGTCGCGACACAGAACTCCACTCCAGAGAGCCCGCGACCCGCCACGTCGGCCACACGGGCGCCGACAGCCAGCTCTCGATTCCCCGAGCCCCGAGCCTCTCCACGAAATCATTCTACACGTGGGCCTTTCAGCCAATCAGGAGCAGCAGAGGACTGCAAGCCCCACCACTGGCCACTCCCTGCTGCTGCTTACAGCCACTGCTGTCACGTTCTGGTCTTCAAAAAGGCGAACCAGCGAGCAGGTATGGGTGGTCAGGGAATCACCTGTTACAATCCTTTGACTCGTGGGGTATCAAGCATTAACTTCTGCAACCGATATACCTATTAAGGGTTTTCCTCTGATATATCTGGAGGCAAGCATTCTCGCAGACGAAACTGCTTGAACTGTTGTTACATGTACGTAGTTGTTCGACAGCACACATGTTACTCAGACGATGTCCCCTGCAAAGTGCATCATGCGTAACTCGCGCCACTGTCGCCAAACGCAGCATTGTCAGAGCGATTCAGACTTGGGATCAGCAGTCTGCACAACCGCAACACTTTGAGACAGGGACGACCAACTCGCATCTGGCGAGGCGAAAGGCACAGAACTCAACGCTGACTGCGACCGTTCTCAAGCAGGGCGTGGGGACTATGGATCGTCCTGTTTCCGATATGCAACAACAGTTTTCAGCGCACCAGACTGAAGTAGAGAACTCTGTCTCCAGTAGATCTCCAGAAACGCAACGCTACGCGAACTAGCCGAAAACCCGGACAAGAAACTCGAAGTAAACAGGCAAAGCCGCCAATTACAAAAAGTTTACACTCATCCAAATACATCTCACGAAGAACAAGGTTTACAACTGGTTGGATGCAGATGGAATGAAAGCACATCTAACACAACTTATGGCACTTTAGAAAACCCTACAATAAACTATACACTAAGAAGGTGGCAAAGAAACCGCCAAATCGTTGTAACCTGCATTAAAACAGTTGCCTGGGTCACCAAGTCGTTCACAAAAAAATCCGAAAAAATTTGCCAACGTCACAACACACCCATCAGATTTCGAAACCAGAGAGAACAGTTTGAGTTACTTACCGATCTGAAGCAACAGTAACAGAAATCACACCACACGCCAAACACTAAGCAAAAGAGAAACTACACAGACTCACGCTCGCCTTTGTGATAACCAATTTTGACCGTGATACAACAAACGAAAAAACTGAAGGGGACCTAAAGGTACCGGGAAACTAAATCAAAATTCCCCGCTATTCCTTCCAGTCATTTATAGTTACAAAGAACCAACTAACAAGCTACTTGTTCACCATTTCTGAATGCACTGTGTACCTCACAAGGTTGGACTATTTAAACACTACCTCCTCAATAACAGCAACGTCCATATTGCAACACTTTCCAATAAGACACGAAAAGCTGCGATATAAATTGAAATGTGAAGAACGGAGTCGAGCACATCCAATTTTTAATTGCAAAATAGACCCGAAACAAGAAGCACCAAAATGCAGGAGCTGCAACACTGATAACGTTAATAGTGATGAGAGTCGCAAAGAAAGACCAAAACAGCCTATCTCAGCAAACAAAACTGAAAACATTAAGCGCATTGATCGAACTATCACGGTCTTCGGCCAAGAATGTCACGAAAACAATCAAACGGAAAACATACTCTGATTCTTCACTACAGCCCTTCCCGACATGATATTTGAAAGAAGGGAAATAATAACAGCAGTTTCTAAAAAGCTCCTACTACGTTCTTTGGCGAACACGGATCCACGTCTATATCGCCATGTTGATAGACAAGGAGGCCTATGCCCAACCTAGTCTGAGGCACCAGGAAGCAAGAATTGACCTTCACATTCAAGCCTAAGAAAGATATTGCCACTATCTGCATTGTCAACACACTGGGTTTCTGCTCTAAAAACTCCCTAAAGGCATAATAAGAGAAAAAGAAGTTGGTATTATAGTCGCAGCACGTACACCATGAGCAGGTAGAGAAATCAATCTAGATAACTGTATCTGTCACGCAAACCAGACCATAGTAGAAGCTGAGATAGATGCTTCAGAGTCTTTCATATAAAACACCACAACGATGTATCCTGCCGCGGTACTGCCAACTGATCTCGTGAATTATATACTCTCATTTTGCCCAGCTAAAGGAACAGGAGACTCAGTACTAGATCTGCGATATTTGCTGAAAAATTGAACAAGAAAGATATTAAACTTGTTGTAGCCATTTTGAATTACGCAAGACTCAGAAATGACTCGCCGCCTTTTATCAATCACTATGGCACTTCTATCTTAGAACATATACTGCGTACAACATAGCTACCCAGATTCTGAAGCTACACTGAATTTGGCGACTGCATAGCTAACGAATACCTCACATTTATTATGCTGTGAACCACAAAAACTAGGAAAAACGATCATAAACTCACGAAATCGGATAGTCGAAAAATTCAGATTGATACGTTTTAACACAAAACCTAACGAATCAACTTTTCAAACCACTCCTTATAACATATTGTAATCACCAAATACAAGTGGAAGCAATACAACCTGCTATACCTAAAACTACCCTAAGAAGAAAATAACATAACAAAGAGAAAGACTCCTGACGTACATAAGAAACAAAATGAAACAGTAGGGAAAGTCTATAGACCATACGGCACTAACCAAATGGATAGGCTACGATTGGCTTGAACATTTTCAATGACCTAATAAGAAGAGAAACCCACCAAATGATGCGCGAGGTAATCACAAGAATTAGGTCCCACAATAGCACTAGTTTTTGGAAAAAATTTCCAACAGGTCATAGCACACCATTTGCGAACAGCCATCCTTAATAGCAGATGAGAATGTCATTCATTACTGACGACCTCAAAAAAGTTCCTCAGAGTGCTAGAAAACCATTCACGGTCATCCACGGTATCCAAAATTCGATGAAACCGACGAAGATATAATACTCGAAAATCCGAATGCAACCGCTTAACATCCACTACTTTATAAGATTGACGAATATGAAATGGAAAGAAAGCAGCTCAGAGACTGGAGGCACTGGAAGATAACAAAATAAATCACTCAATTCACATCGCGGCCATGAAACTGAAAATAGTCTCTCTAAAATAGAAGCAAGATAAAATCAAGATGATTTCCCAACCCGAAAGGCCAAAAAACAACACCAAATCATAGGTTACCGTGCTCTCAGTGACAGGGAAAGCTTTCGAGACAGACTAAAAATATTCAAGGAAGAACAATATAATCGCACAAGAACAAGCCAGGTTCAGCGGCAACCACAGCACAGGCGACCCGGTCCCAGGACTGAGCAGCAGAGCGACGCAGGCTGAACGCAACACGGCAGGCTCAACGCCAGCACGCTTTCTCGTGGACGGCGAACGCGCCTTCCGTTGGTTGTGGCATGCTGGGCTGCTCTTTGAAACGTTACTTTTGAACTTCCAATGCCAAAGTGTGCAGCTTACTAAAAACGTTGCTGGAGACAGGTAAGTACAAGCGCTGCTTGGTGATCACCATTCGACAAGCATTAAGCCAGCCGCAGCGACGCCACGTGGGACAGTCACGTCTCCACTGCTACACACCAACAACACGGCTGACATCGCTAAAGATCGAGGAACGAAAGAAGAGGCCTGTACAAACATGACACTGCGTACTGTTGTCAGGGCCCGACATGTGGCAGAATTAACGAGCAGGTCAGCCCCTTCACAAACAAGCAGGAATCATCACTAAGCAAGTCGAGTAGATTAAAATACAGTGGATCCACGAAATCTATCCTTCATCGCCAACCTGTGATTTTCAACTACCCCTACTTTAAATAAATATGCATTCCTCACGTTATCTTCAGAGGTACTCTGACAGTCAGTTATAAACAATGAAGAAATACGCCAACTGGAAAATAAGATGTTATAACACAGAGAGATGTTGTTGCGCCCCTCAGTGTCAAGACTGGTATTAAAAATAGCTCTCCATTCTACTGTATAACTTGTAGGCCTCTTCATCTCCAAGTACATACTGCAGCCCACATCCATCCCAATCTCCTTACTGTATTCACCACCTGGTCTACGATTTTCACCCACACTTCACTTCAAAACTAAATTGGTTACCTGTCGACGTCACGGAACGTGTCCTACCAACCGCCCCTCCATTTGGTCAAGTTGCGCCTCGCATGTTGCCACGTTTCTCGGGAATCCAAACTTATCTTCCCTGAGGTCGGCGTCTACCAGTTTTTTCATTCTTCTGTAAAGAATCTGTGTTAGTATTTTACAACGACGAGTTATTAAACCGATAGTTCAGTAATTTTCACACCTACCAGCAACTGATTTCTTTGGAACTGATAACATTAAATTCTTCTTAAGGTCTGTGGGTACTTCGCCTGTCTCATACGCCGGGCACAACAGGTGGGAGAGCTCCGCCGTGGCCGGCTCTCCCGAGGCTGCCTGTAATCCTGCCAGAAGACTGTTTACTCCCTGGGCCTCGTTTCGACTTAGATGTTTCAGAACACTGTCAAATTTGATCTCGCACAGTTACATCTTCCACCTCATTTACATCCATGACCACTTCCCTATCTGTAATATTACCTTCACTATGATATATATCTGACATAACTACATTAGCAAAAAACAAACCTATCTGATGTCATGACAGCAGAAATTCTAAATATGATGTAGCTATGCTATTGACTATACAAAGACATAGACCACTACACCATTCAGAAGGACTCCAGTTTCTTCTATATAACATGGCACTTACTTCTGACTTACACGGTTATGTTACAAATCCCTTCGTATCATACTAGAGATTAGTTCCTAAGCATTAGTCTTAAAGACTACTGGTACAATGTAACAGAACACAAAATGCCATAACGATCGTCAAACAATCGCAGGTGATGCTTTTTAAAAGGAAGGTTTTAACCCACTCATAAGGCGAATGCCAGGACTCAGCTGTAAGAATAACATCGTCCTCCAATCCGCCAGGATTACACGCTGTGTCCAAACCAAATAAGAGCCTCACATTTAAGATGGACAGCGTCACTACATCATTAAGCGCATTTCCATTCAAAGAGTAACACGTTTGGTAAGGCACATTGCTGCTTGTACTAAACTTAAATATTTTCATTTTCACCTCTCCCCTGTCAACAGTGACTGTAATTGGGATCAGCAACTCAGAAACAGACATTCTTTAACAAAGTCACTCTGAAGTAGTCGACGAATGATCTTGAAATTAACCACATTTTATTAAGACCTGACATATTAGGCGCTGCAGATAAGTGATCTTATGTATTTCTAAAACATTAAAACTTAATTACGAAACCTTTTAATTTTCTTGATCGCAAAAACACATTGCTTTACCATTCATTACACGTTTTGGTTGCCAATCAACTATTGTTAGCTTGTAAAAGAAACGATAAACAGGGAATTGCCTTACATTTAACCAAATTTAACAAAGTTACGTAGTATTGCGTGATGATACGCCAGTCATGGTAAATACAATGTGGCTATGAATTCTGTAGGCTTGAACGCCATCATCTAATAGCATATCTTGCAACTGTGTAAGTAATTGGAAAGTACCTATCGGGTGAATGTGAATAGTAAACTGTTTTCAGATATTAAAGAAATAAGCAAATAGAAATAATGAAAACATACCATGCTGACTAATGAACCACATTTTCCATGGACTATTGGTTACACCAACGAAGTTACAGAGTGCAACTCTCAACATATAGTAACAATCGAAACACACTCTTTCGTTAAGAATAAAGGCGCTAGCCCAGCTTAAGAAGCGAAAGTAATTTAAGGAAGAGACACTGTATCTAGTTACTTATATCGAAAATGAGTATGAGCAGAAATTAGTAAGTGCAGTTGCCTTTTTGGCCCTATCAGCTGTTCTCGACACTGCTTGGTGAGAAGCACTTCCTTAAAAATTCACGATTGTGTCGTCAATTTAAGGACTTACTTAACAACATGCTCAGCAATAGATCCTTTCATATCCATTCTCACAATGACAGATATAGGGTATGTAAACCAAATTATAGTTTACTTCAAATGTCTGTTCTGAGTCCACTACCACTTTGGTCTGTACATGCACAGCTTACCAAAAGTCTTCAAAAAAATTTATTTATGTTGATGGCATTTGCTTGGTGGCTCAGAGCCTCAACGTTTCTGATACTGAAACCTCTTTAGCCACTGATATGGAAGTCTTAGATGTATACATCAAGAAATAGTGGCTCCACCTAAATTCACAGAAAATAATTGTATCTACATTACATCTATGCAGAAGACAGTCAGAGTGCACACCAGAAGACAGATTCAGAGACCAAGTCTCGTTGTACTGCATTACATCATAATACACAGGAACAGCGCTAGATAGAACTCTTGACTTACAAGTAGCACCTAAAGTCAAAACGAGAAAGAACAGTCTTCAAAAATTTGGTGGTATCTTACGGGGAGCTAATGCTCGTGTTTTGAGATCCATAGCTCTAACCCTATCATAGGTGCTCTGTTGCTGAAGATTACTGTTCGACCAGGATCAATAGTGCTCATACTAACAAGATAGATGTCCAACTGAATCAGGTATTATGGGATGTATTCAGAGTACAATCGCTCTAAGACTTCCTGTTCTCAGCATCATCCTACCCCCAGCTCTAAGAAACCAGCTCTCCTAAAGGTCTGGAAGAACATTCTGAAGAATCCTCAGCTGGCCAGTCATCGAGATGCTCCACAGGCAGAACATCAACAACTGAAATCAAGGAAACCCTCATCATGCACAACAGAGAACCTCGTTGTGTCCTCTTTGATTGTCAACCATTTACGGAAAATTCAGTGGAATCCGTCATCAATAGTCAACAAGCATCTAGTCAAGGACCCATTCATGCAGACAGGATTCGATCTCCCCAGACGTCAGTAGAGGATCTTGAAATGGATTAGCAGTGGAGAAGGCTGATGTGCTTATCTCAAGCATGGGGTGAGTGTTCTATTTACAGACAATTCAATGTCACTTTCTAAATATTCCAGTTTCAATGGCCTCAGTATTATCATAACAGAAACAGGGTCACATGTTGCAGCACGCTTGAGGCAGCTGCATGTCCTGCCCGCTGCTGTGACGTCACATGATGATCAAATCTAATGCTAATTCCAGAGATCTCTTTATCCTCACACGTGCTGATTCGATTATGTGCATGCTTAATCATGAGGATATGTAATTACCCAGGGGCTGTCTTCTTGATCCTGAGGTGTATGTCATAATTTCATCAAATAATTACAAATGATTTATCAGTTATGCTTCTCCCATGGTCTTGGTCTCTGTATCCTGAAGTGAACTGGACTGTGGATACTGAAATAGTACTTACCGACGAGAGTCGTGGCACAGTGTCATTTTCACTATGTCTTCACTGCTTAGAAAGTGTGTTAACTGCCCTGTCGTTGTGCTATGTAATTTTTGCATGTTATTGCACTAAGTCTTGGGATTTCGAGGTCATGTATACAGCTCTATGATATTATCAGTTCATTTCAGAATGCTACTATTTACCAGTACATACATGTTAGCTTATGGCTTAAAACATATAAATGTAGGATTACCATGAAATCGTGAGTGTGAAGTTATAGTATAAACTGAGGATGTCCGTCGTAATGTAAAACACAATTTACTGATATGAGTTAGATCGAGCATTGTTAGCCGATGAAGCAAACTGAGAAGTTGATGACAACAGACTACGATCCTTTTCAACTTCCTCTTCACATGAACATCTGTAGCAATAAGGCAACCATCATCGACCTGTATAAAAGTGTCGTGAAGTTGTATTGGTTATGCAGTGCACTACGGATTGCAACAGACAAATACGGTGGCAAGTATAAGTGAAAGCGTTACTAAACGATGTTGTATGTTATGTAAGTGAATGTTGCATACAAGATGATTTAGAACAAAATGTAAACACATGTATGCTTGCAGCACCAAGGGCTGCTACCATAATCCTATAAATATTGAAACTGTAGAGCCTGGTTTACAGACAGAGAACGGAGATACGTCGTTGCTCCTGTTGGATTGAACACAATGGAAGCAGAACTTATAGCATAAAAAAACCAGTTATTTAAAGAATAATGTAGAGATATAAGACAGAACGAATATTAAGAAATGTGTCAACAATTGTTTTTTTTATTTTGTGCATGTAAAAAATGTTAATAAACAAAGTTATTTAAAATGTGTATTTATCTTTCATTGGAAGAGCACCAGTGCAAAACAAATATTATGCAAGATATTTACAGATATGATAAATACGTCATACTATTCTGCAAACCCTCAATCATACATACAGTAAATATATTCACTCATTGAGTGAATAGAGCCAGTATGGTACAGTGTCAAAAAATTTCGACGATATAAACACACATTTAAACAGCTTAAGAAGGGTTCAAGTTACTTGCAAATACCCACATACTTAAAACAGAGATATGAGCAACTGAAGACGGTATTGACTTTGTAAGAGGAGGTCCAATAGTACTACCTTCAGGTTTTCTGTTAGGACAATGCTTAGCATTTGATGCTAAAAAGGTTTGCAAATCTGATCTGCCTGTAGATACACACATAAAAATGTATTACATCACATCGGTTCCGAGAGATCCAGAATCTGTACAGAAAACTGAAGTAGAATCAAGATAAACATCATTTCCGCCCTTTTTATTGGTCATGAAAACCACACACTGCATATTGTTCCACCATACAGCGAGACCTTCAGAGGTGGTGGTCTAGATTGCTATGCACAACGGTATCTCTAATACGCAGTAGCACGTCCTCTTGCAATGATGCATGCCTGTTTTCATCGTGGCATACTATCCACAAGTTCATCAAGGCACTGTTGGTCCAGATTGTCCCACTCCTCAACAGCGATTCGGCGTAGATCCCTCAGAGTGGTTGGTGGGTCACGTCGCACATAAACAGCCCTTTTCAATCTGTCCCAGCCATGTTCGATAGGGTTTATGTCTGGAGAACATGCTGGCCGTGAGATACAAGAGGATTCCATTTACATTACATTATAGTCAGGCAGAGGTTCCGAACTCAGATATTGGATTGTAAGGCATACCCAGGAGCAGTTATAGACTCAGCTCAAAATATAATAGTGGTGAAGAGTAGACTGAAGTTGGAAACATTAGTCAGGAAGAAACAATACGCTAAAAAGTGGAATACGTAAGTACTAAGTAATGGAGAGGCAAGCTTAAATGTCTCCGAAGCTACTGATACTGCAATATAGCGCATTAGCCAGTTTAGTAGAATAAGAAGGACACTTCTATAAAGGACGATCGGAGAGAAACGGTCCAGTAAACGAAGTTCTAAAATGCATACCTTATGAGCTATGAGCACTTTTTCACGTTCGATACTGCGGAACGAGCACTAAGTAGTTTACCTCTCACTCTTTTTGACTTGTCAGTCCTTTTGTATTTCGTTCTTTGTACCTTACGAATATGTCTATAGTAGTGGAAAAGGCCAGTCACTTGCGTGCTGATAGCAAAGTTTAATCATCCTCCACTCGACCGTCATTTCAGCATCGTCAGAGTTCTGAGGTGCAGCGATCATGGTTCATTAAGTTACTTCCTCAGTTTGCACACATACCTGCAAATCCATCGCTATCCTCCGGTGGAAATGATGAAAGTAACTGTGACTGTTCACATGTATGAGCAACGCGTGGGCATTATCGAGGCATTTCGAGCCATGGAACAGAGAATAATTTTAGGAACTGGAAAATATATTTTAGAAAATGCTGCTTGTTCCAGATATAGGCACAGAAGCTCAGGACGACTCGCGAGAAATATGCACAGACAGTCCAGTTACGCTGGATTCCCTGAAAAATTACAGCAATCTTAGATAAATAAGGGCATAAATGAGAACTGCGCAAGGGGAAGTGGCACCTCATCTTGGAATGATGAGAAGTAAAAGTCTGCAGTCCTGCGAATGAATTAGGACACAAGCCGGCCAAAGAGCGAGCCCGAGAAAGTGCAACAGGAAACTAGAGCGGAAATTTTGCGTCAGTGAGGAAATGACACATGCAGCGCGACAGAGAAGTGAGAAAGAGTGGTCTGAAACCATGAAAGAGACTAAGACAAAACAAAATTTTTTCAGCTGTTCAACATCGCCTAGTCTTACAGCTGTGTCGGCTGTGCAGGGGAGATTAAAGGCTCTCTCCAGATTGCTGAGACTGTTGAGTCTGGTGGGCCTGGCGGTGGGGCGCGAGCCCGGAAACCTAGGGGTCACTCGACGAATTCTCCTCGGGTTATCAGTCGAATGGCGTCGTCGTCTCTTATACTATGGCTAGCAACTCGCGATCGCGTAAAAGCAGTGGAATTTGGGGTTTCTTCGCCGATTTAGGTGATGGGAAATCAAAGTGCAGCTGTTGTTCTAAGTGTGTTTCATATAAAGGAGGAAATACATTTAATCTAGCGCATCATGTTCGAGTGCTGCATCCAACAGTGTCATTGTCAGTCAGGCGCTTAGCGCCCCCTGCTCCTGCATCTTCCGATATTTCTTGCACAAATAACCTGGACAATCCAGAACCAACACCAGCAACTGTCAGAAGCGAACAGCAGTCGGTGCCAGAAAATAACAGTATCACTTCATTATAAGACAGCAGGCATCAATAACACAGGACGTTACCTACGTATTTTTCGAAACCTCTTTCGAACAAAAGAAATCAGGAGATAGATTTCACACTTCTGGAGATTGTTGTAAAGGATTATTTGCCCTTCAACATAGTGGAAAGCAAACATTTCCAAAGTTTTGTAGGCAAACTAAATGGTGCTTACAGAATGCCATCTCGGAAGACCATTTCCAATACACTACTACAACAACAGTACACCATGATGAAAGAAATTGTAAGAGTCAAAACAAATTCTGCGGAAGCGGTTGTGCTGACAATTTATGGGTGGACCTCAACCACAAATGAGAGTTATTTGTTGGTGACAGCACACTGCGTTAAAGACCTGGAGCTGGCGCCTTCCCTCCTAGAGTGCTTTAAATACGACGAAATGCACACGTCAGAAAAACTCTCCGAAGAACTGCGACATGTCGCAAGGGAATGGGGCATTCAAGAAAAAGTCGTGTGTGTTGTTAGCTACAGTGCTGCTAATATTGTGGCAGCTATAAGACTCACAGGCTGGTAACACATCCCCTGCTTTGCACACACAATCAATTTAATTGCTCAGAATGGGCTTCCACACATTCAACCCATTCCGAATAAAGTAAAAAAAAAGTTCAATTTTTAAAAGAAGTTCACAGGCCTGCACGAAACTGAAAATGATGCAGGAACAGTTAATGAGCCAGTTCTGACACAAAGACAGGACACTGTTACAAGTTGGAATTCAACCTATAAAATACTGCGAAGAACAATCGAGGTTAAGAATTCCCTAATGACGGTTATCACTCTGAATTATCCGGATCTTCCAAATCTGACTGCAGAGGACATTGCAAGTCTAACACAGGCCTGTGACCTGTTGAAAGTTTTCAAAGACTGCACGGAGGAAAGGTCAAGTGAAAATGTTGTCAGTGCCTCTAAAGTTATACTCCTTAGTCGCTCATTGAAAAAATGGTGTTGCAGGTTTCTTAATATCACTGAAATTCATGTAGACGTGCAGCAAATGGCCGAAAACCTAGCTAAGGACCTAAAATGACGGTTTCGAAATATAGAGGAAAATTCCATTTTCGCAGAAGCAACTTCATTAAATCCCCAGTTCAAAGTACTGGTTTTCCTGATAAAAATTCTGCTGAGAAGGTGAAATTAAACCTGATCAGGCACTGTGAGAAATTTGTGACAAACACGTCCACTGCTACTGCAACAATCTCAGTTCCAACCACTGAATCTACTTCTAGTCTCTGGCTCGAATTTGACGAAGTGTTTTCCAGGCTGCAGAGTAGTCCACACCCGAGAGCTGCTGCAATGGTGGAAGTGGACAAATATTTACAAGAGCCCCTGCTACAGAGACAAGGCTGTCGGTATACCCCTCGCTCTTTGAACTTGGAAAAATACGACTGTGTATTGTTGCGACCTCCACGCCGTCTGAAAGAGTGTTCTCGAAGGCAGGACACCTTATAACTGACAGAAGAAATCGCCTGACAGGAAAAAGTGGAACAAATAATGTTATCAAACGGAAATCTCTGAACATTCGCCAAATCCGTTGATGTTTATTCATAAATATATATGTATTTTTTAAAAATAATTAGAACAATCCTTAAATTGACATTTAGTGTAATTATTTCAATAATCCCCCCCCATGAACCATGGACCTTGCCGTTGGTGGGGAGGCTTGCGTGCCTCAGCGATACAGATAGCCGTACCGTAGGTGCAACCACAACGGAGGGGTATCTGTTGAGAGGCCAGACAAACGTGTGGTTCCTGAAGAGGGGCAGCAGCCTTTTCAGTAGTTGCAAGGGCAACAGTCTGGATGATTGACTGATCTGGCCTTGTAACAATAACCAAAACGGCCTTGCTGTGCTGGTACTGCGAACGGCTGAAAGCAAGGGGAAACTACAGCCGTAATTTTTCCCGAGGGCATGCAGCTTTACTGTATGATTAAATGATGATGGCGTCCTCTTGGGTAAAATATTCCGGAGGTAAAATAGTCCCCCATTCGGATCTCCGGGCGGGGACTACTCAAGAGGATGTCGTTATCAGGAGGAAGAAAACTGGCGTTCTACGGATCGGAGCGTGGAATGTCAGATCCCTTAATCGGGCAGGTAGGTTAGAAAATTTAAAAAGGGAAATGGATAGGTTGAAGTTAGATATAGTGGGAATTAGTGAAGTTCGGTGGCAGGAGGAACAAGACTTCTGGTCAGGTGACTACAGGGTTATAAATACAAAATCAAATAGGGGTAATGCAGGAGTAGGTTTAATAATGAATAGGAAAATAGGAATGCGGGTAAGCTACTACAAACAGCAGAGTGAACGCATTATTGTGGCCAAGATAGATACGAAGCCCACGCCTACTACAGTAGTACAAGTTTATATGCCAACTAGCTCTGCAGATGACGAAGAAATTGAAGAAATGTATGATGAAATAAAAGAAATTATTCAGATTGTGAAGGGAGACGAAAATTTAATAGTCATGGGTGACTGGAATTCGAGTGTAGGAAAAGGGAGAGAAGGAAACATAGTAGGTGAATATGGATTGGGGGACAGAAATGAAAGAGGAAGCCGCCTGGTCGAATTTTGCACAGAGCACAACATAATCATAACTAACACTTGGTTTAAGAATCATGAAAGAAGGTTGTATACATGGAAGAACCCTGGAGATACTAAAAGGTATCAGATAGATTATATAATGGTAAGACAGAGATTTAGGAACCAGGTTTTAAATTGTAAGACATTTCCAGGGGCAGATGTGGACTCTGACCACAATCTATTGGTTATGACCTGTAGATTAAAACTGAAGAAACTGCAAAAAGGTAGGAATTTAAGGAGATGGGACCTGGATAAACTAAAAGAACCAGAGGTTGTACAGAGATTCAGGGAGAGCATAAGGGAGCAATTGACAGGAATGGGGGAAATAAATACAGTAGAAGAAGAATGGGTAGCTTTGAGGGATGAAATAGTGAAGGCAGCAGAGGATCAAGTAGGTAAAAAGACGAGGGCTGGTAGAAATCCTTGGGTAACAGAAGAAATATTGAATTTAATTGATGAAAGGAGAAAATATAAAAATGCAGTAAGTGAAACAGGCAAAAAGGAATACAAACGTCTCAAAAATGAGATCGACAGGAAGTGCAAAATGGCTAAGCAGGGATGGCTAGAGGACAAATGTAAGGATGTAGAGGCCTATCTCACTAGGGGTAAGATAGATACCGCCTACAGGAAAATTAAAGAGACCTTTGGAGATAAGAGAACGACTTGTATGAATATCAAGAGCTCAGATGGAAACCCAGTTCTAAGCAAAGAAGGGAAAGCAGAAAGGTGGAAGGAGTATATAGAGGGTCTATACAAGGGCGATGTACTTGAGGACAATATTATGGAACTGGAACAGGATGTAGATGAAGATGAAATGGGAGATATGATACTGCGTGAAGAGTTTGACAGAGCACTGAAAGACCTGAGTCGAAACAAGGCCCCCGGAGTAGACAATATTCCATTGGAACTACTGACGGCCGTGGGAGAGCCAGTCCTGACAAAACTCTACCATCTGGTGAGCAAGATGTATTAAACAGGCGAAATACCCTCAGACTTCAAGAAGAATATAATAATTCCAATCCCAAAGAAAGCAGGTGTTGACAGATGTGAAAATTACCGAACTATCAGCTTAATAAGTCACAGCTGCAAAATACTAACACGAATTCTTTACAGACGAATGGAAAAACTAGTAGAAGCCAACCTCGGGGAAGATCAGTTTGGATTCCGTAAAAACACTGGAACACGTGAGGCAATACTGACCTTACGACTTATCTTAGAAGAAAGATTAAGGAAAGGCAAACCTACGTTTATAGCATTTGTAGACTTAGAGAAGGCTTTTGACAATGTTGACTGGAATACTCTCTTTCAAATTCTAAAGGTGGCAGGGGTAAAATACAGGGAGCGAAAGGCTATTTACAATTTGTACGGAAACCAGATGGCAGTTATAAGAGTCGAGGGGCATGAAAGGGAAGCAGTGGTTGGGAAGGGAGTAAGACAGGGTTGTAGCCTCTCCCCGATGTTGTTCAATCTGTATATTGAGCAAGCAGTAAAGGAAACAAAAGAAAAATTCGGAGTAGGTATTAAAATTCATGGAGAAGAAATAAAAACTTTGAGGTTCGCGATGACATTGTAATTCTGTCAGAGACAGCAAAGGACTTGGAAGAGCAGTTGAATGGAATGGACAGTGTCTTGAAAGGAGGATATAAGATGAACATCAACAAAAGCAAAACAAGGATAATGGAATGTAGTCTAATTAAGTCGGGTGATGCTGAGGGAATTAGATTAGGAAATGAGGCACTTAAAGTAGTAAAGGAGTTTTGCTATTTGGGGAGCAAAATAACTGATGATGGTCGAAGTAGAGAGGATATAAAATGTAGGCAGGCAATGGCAAGGAAAGCGTTTCTGAAGAAGAGAAATTTGTTAACATCCAGTATTGATTTAAGTGTCAGGAAGTCATTTCTGAAAGTATTCGTATGGAGTGTAGCCATGTATGGAAGTGAAACATGGACGATAAATAGTTTGGACAAGAAGAGAATAGAAGCTTTCGAAATGTGGTGCTACAGAAGAATGCTGAAGATTAGATGGGTAGATCACATAACTAATGAGGAAGTATTGAATAGGATTGGGGAGAAGAGAAGTTTGTGGCACAACTTGACCAGAAGAAGGGATCGGTTGGTGGGACATGTTCTGAGGCATCAAGGGATCACCAATTTAGTATTGGAGGGTAGCGTGGAGGGTAAAAATCGTAGAGGGAGACCAAGAGATGAATACACTAAGCAGATTCAGAAGGATGTAGGTTGCAGTAGGTACTGGGAGATGAAGAAGCTTGCACAGGATAGAGTAGCATGGAGAGCTGCATCAAACCAGTCTCAGGACTGAAGACCACAACAACAACAACAATTTCAATAATGTGTATGAGATAAACAATCCAATATGAACCATTATCTTTCAAGCGTGGATTCGACTCATGCTTCAGTTCCAGACTCAGAAGGTAAGCATTTTACTTTCATATTGGCTGTGCGAGCTCACACAGCCAGCCTCTTCGTTTGTATCTTTAATTCATTCGTCTGCAAGCGCTGCCAACGGTAGGCTACCCGTAGACGCGAAGTATAACTGCACAAAGAGTCACGGGTAATGTTGTCAGCACTGCAAGAAGCAGCTGACGCTGCCTTCCCCTCGCCCCTCACCACACCAACCCCACCTAAACCTATCGTTCCCCACAAACGCCGCGCGATCCGTCGACAGGCAGTAGAGGGAGGACTGAAGTGAAGGGAGGATGAGTGACGTAGCGCCGATGTAGTGGGAGACGGAAAGGGGATGAGAGTGAGTGAACTAGAACAAAGTGTGGAGTGTGCTATCTGTGAAGAATTTGAAGTACCAGTTCATTGAAATTGAGTGGTTAGTTCAAACTTCACTGGAGTGAAGCGTTCATTTGAACGACTCATTCACTAGCTGGCAGTGCAGCATTTCGCGATGGCGATCTACCTGCCCAGCCGTCAACCGGTCTGACTTTTGTGTCCTACATGACACTTCAACCTTGAACCTTGACCCTAACTTCTTACCGGATGAGCAACCCGGCCACATCTAACGACACTGGTCAAAACACATCTAGACGTGGAATGTTTATCTACGCCGTACTCTCATCTCTATGTGAAACGGTTCTGTACTGTGCCACGTCGGTTGTAGTTCACTGACGCTTTTAACGGGTTGCCAGAGTACAGACACACTTCTACTACTATGACTGGTGCCGTTTTTACTTTGACTAACGCTTGTCCTAAAAGGTAATTTTATATAATCAAACTCTGCTGTCTGCTATTTGTAGAACTTTTGCCCTACTTCGTTTTCTGAGGCTAAAGTGTCAGTTTTTATGTAATAGGACTATTCTGAGCAAATCCTTACTTTGCTTTTGTTTCAAATTCCATCATCTGGTAGCAAGGTGAACTGATGCGACGAAAATGATGTCAATAAAGTAACATCCTATGTTCTCCTACATTTTGAAATCAATAAAGGATTCTTTTACACATCAAAATGAGTAAATATATAGCATTGTGAAATTCGCCTGTACTCCGCCCCTCCATAAACTAATGTCAATAGCGTTAGCAGATTTTTGTGAATCGAGCTTACACACTCCATGGTTAGCGGCGCCATCCGGTAGTCGGCGCTTTCGTGTAGTAAAAACATACACACATATATACATTACATACGCGGCCAGTTCCCTGACGGCTGTAGTACAGCCACTCCCTGGTTCCTGCAGCGTTGCGAGTGACGGGCCATACCTACATCCGCACATGGGCTGTGTGATAGTTACCTCTGTCAGAGTCTGTGCATTCCAACACAATAGTGGCATTATGAGCAGTGGACCTGTATGGCTGACGATGCACACTGCGTATCCAATACGACCTACTTTCGGCAAGTTCAGTGCTTGATTTGTGACGATACGCATAGGTACTCCCCGCTGGTGTCTCGGTCTTGGGAAAAAAAAAGGATCGATACTGCAAATTTTGAGACGTGGTATGATAGAACATTATCTTTTTAGTAGTAAAGATGTTGCACTGTCACTTTTGAAATGCGCAGAAAAGCGTTAAAATACCGTCTGAAGAGGTCAGTTGCAGAAACACACACCTGACCCCCCCCCCACGCTGCCACCCTGGAAGGTCACCACAGTATCGGAACCTGTTTTTTACAAATCAAGCACTAGCTGAGGTTAAAGCTGTACACCACTTACCAAATGCATTTCATGTCATTATTTTTGTCACGGTACATAAAAATTTTCAGTGTGTGCATGGCAGCAAGAGCGATTCAGCTCAACAGATTATGGCGCTGTGTAATGCCTGGTGGCTGATACGTACCAATAAATATTACTACCTGTCTGTGTGAATAGAATTTTAAGCATAAAACGTATTATGCTATAGTTGACCTCTTTTATGCTACATTTTTGTATTTTAGATCTCAAGAAGTCTCGTCAATGATCTGAAACTAGTAATCAGTAGAGGAGTTTTAGCGCTCTTGAAATACGACTTTTATCCACACATTTTAACATAACAGATCGCCCATCATCCCTTTTGAAAATGGGAAATAATAACGAAAAAGAACTTTAACTTTTGTGCCCAAGGGCATATTTTGCACTGGGTTGACGCCACCTGCGACCGCAATTCTAACTCGGTCTAAATTTCTTTTGGCAACAGAGAATGCAAGATTGATGGCGCATTGTTGAATGTCAAGTTGCTTAGTTTCATTTTCATGGTTGATTTATAGACTAACCATTATAATTAGCAGTTTGTCACAGTTGAGCAAACGTGTTTCTTTTGAGGAAGATTTTCTACAATGACTCATAAAGACCTGAACGAGGCGGAAATTTTCGCTTAAGCTTTAATAGCCGAACAAGTATCAGAGTTAGGGGATTTCGAGTCGAATTATATAGACATTGAAGAGAATAAAAACAAAGAAGATACGGGAAGGGGTGGGAGCAATGAAGAAACAATGCACACGACAACACTCCCAATATGCTACTTCTGGTAGAGTGCATCCAGGAGCAGCTCCAAGAATACGTAAAAATGGTTCTGCGAACTTGGCCCATAAACCTCAGCGAAGAAGTATCTGAATCAATCAAAAAAATTTTTACTCCTGAAATGGTTAGGAAAATAACTGACGATACAATTGTATCATGTGAATACAAAAAATGGATCTCTTGCCAGCGATCTTGAACTATACGCTGTACAGTAACACATACTACAATATACTGACACACTTAACATAATCTGTTACATTAGTTTGCTTTTAACATCTAAGATGTACGTACTCACTTTGCATTTGACGATGTATTCGTTGTGACGCTTGATTTGAAACCAACAATCTGCAGAAATCAAATGTTTGAAAATAAGAGCTACCTCCCCAAATAAGCAACAAAAAAAAAACTAACATTGGATCTCACAGCCGATACATTTGTCCGAAAATGGAACAAAAATACGTAGTTTTATTCGGTAAGTCGCAAAAAGAGACGTCCTAAGGGACTTTATAAATACAGCGTTCATATAGGGTTTAGATGGGACCATTAGATTCCTGTGTTATAGCCTAAATACAGCATTCACGTACGGTTTGGATGGAACCATTAGATTTCGATGTTATAGCCAATAAGTCGTTAAAAGTGATGTCGCTATGAACGGTCTCGACTGAATGTATCCACAGGACGTGTGGCCTGTAATTGAAAAAGTGGCGTGCCAACGCGTCTCCTCGAGGCTTTCAGGCTTGCAGCGAAATGACGACGACGAGAAAAATTGAGGAATTGCAGCCAATATAAGAGGCCTTGCCGACGATCGCCCCAACCACGCGACATTCGCGAGCGGAACAGGAGTAGGCGGGTAACAGTATGAGGAGAAATGTTGTTGAGAATAGGTTCTGGGTTCGAACCCCAGTCCAACACAAAGCTTCACGTCATGGCATTTCAAATAAGTTACATGTGAAGAAGCAATATTTAACATCTCTCGTAGTTCGTTAACAAGGGCAATGGATGCTGGGTAGGAATCAGCGTCCGTTAAAAATGTTTACGTTATGTAATTTATAGTTGATATTTGCTAACTGATACTGTCTAAAATCGAGGTATATCACTCTCTGTATACCTAGTCAGGAATGACTGTTTCCGTCAGTCACGAAATCTTTGCTTAGTCTACATGACCTGGGTTTGAATCCATATGCAGAACGGGACGGTTCGTCATGTCATTTGAAGTTCATAGATATTCTCAACTAGCAGCTCGTGAATAACTTAAATTTTTAGTATCATTTTGCGTTAAATAATAAGTACGGTATGTTACTTTGAAGAAAAAAATCATGAATATGACGAACTTACTACGTGCATTACCTATCCGACGTAACACTGAGAGTGGTAACATTTGTGGTACATCATTTATTGTAATAAATGTGAGCTTACAAGCGTTAAGGACAGTTTATATGTGATAAAGGGTTCCCTGATATTTGTACTATCTTGGTATTACTTTACATCTTGAGTTACTGCGATACAGAGCAGTGTTTCCAAGTGGTGACTTGTTGGAACCATTTTCAACAGTCAAACGACTGTACTGAGAGGCAATTAGAGGACCTGCTAAACAGCTGCGTTATGCGGGTTGCATGCGAATCAGGCGAAATGCAATTCGATTCGTTCGGATACTTGTGAGCATGACTGTATGTACAAAAGTTGTGTAACAGAAAGGAATATTATGGGTCCGATACAAGTAGACTATCCTCACCATTTACGTACGTAATCGTTCATTGCTTACGGAAAGATTCCGGACCGTAACGTACACAGTGTAAGTACTGGCATCAGAGGCGGTACCTTCAGTGTCGGTGCTGTGTGGTCAGGAAGGGGCAAAGTGCAAGCACGTTCTATGAAAGAAATATTAGGCGCTGCTGTGACTAATAGTAAGGGCACAGAACTGTTTTGTTTGTAAACATTGTAGGGGGTGTTCTTGGAGGCAGATTATCTGTAAAAATATTCCTACATTATTCAAAGAATTCGTAAATATAGTATTGTCAACCAATCTGACTAAAATTTGAACTAATTTTTGGCATTACATAAAACCAGCAAGCGGATCGAAACCATGAGTTGAGTCGCTCAGTGACCATACTACCACAGAAGCGGAAGATGACCGACAGAAGGCGAAAAACAGAGCTGCCATGAATCATTCACTCGTTTCCAGAATTCTAAATTTTTGGAAATATTGCTTGCACAAATATGAATGGAGCATGAATATAACAGCAAACCCAGCGAGTTTAAACTGTGCCGACCACCTCACATTAACAATGCAGCGCCTTGCCAAAATGCCGACAAAGCGAGATAAGACTTTTCTCGTGTGGTAATATGCGGGATATTTGACCAAATGTGGCAGCTGCAACCGTGTAGGGGGGTGAACGAGATTTCTGTACGCGGTCGAAAGAAGTCAACAGCAGGCGCACGCCGCAAACTCTAAATACCGCAGCAAAGTGTGTGGAACACCGTGCGTCGGCGGTCACACATCGACCCGCGCCGTCTGCATTTCTCACAACTATTAAAACCGCGCCGTCTGCATTTCTCACAACTATTAAAAGCAGAAGGTTGCGGCCGGTGCCTTCAGATTTGCGCCACTATGCACGGACCGGCTGAGGATGGACATTTCGTCCCCATGCTCATACTTAGCAACGAAGCAACCTAGCATTTATCTGAAAGTGTTTATCTCCGCCATGTGAGTGTGTGGCGTACTGTGGAACGTTGTAGTTCCTCCACAGAATGAAAACGGCCCATTCAAGCTTTGTCTGTGACACTGGACAGAAAACATTAACCATCGGAGAATCTGGTTCATGCGCCGCAATTTCATGAGGATTTTCAGTAGCCCACACTCACATTGCGGAGGTTAAGTTTTTCAGATACATTCTAGGTTGCTTCGTCGCGGAAGATCAGCATGGAGGTTCAGCATGGAGGTTCATCCTCCAGTGCTCCCTCCGTTGTGGCGCGAATCTGAAGGCGCCGGCCGCAACCCTCCGGGCTGCAGACGGTACGGTTCAAAGTGTAACAGCCGACGCACGGTCTTCCGCACACCTTGCTGCGGTATTTAGAATTCGCGGCTTGTCGCTGCTGTTGACTTCTTTGTACAAAAATCTCGCTCACACTCCTTCACGGCCGCAGCTGCCGTATTTGGTCAAACATCTCGTACTTTCCAACACACGAAAACTCTTCTCTCGCCTTGTCGGGATTTTCGCAAGGCGCTGCATTGTTAATATGAGGTGGTCGGCACAGTCTAAACTCGCTGAGGCGAAAAATATTTCGGAAAATGTACAATTCTGGAAACCAGTGAATGATTTATTGGTAGCCCCGTATTTCGCCTCCTGTGTCGTCTTTCGTTGCTGTGACGGTATGGCCACTGAGCGACTCAACTCATGATTTCGATCCCGTTGTTGTTTTCATGTGACGCCAAAAGTTCTCTTAATTATTAGTCGGAAAGTTTGACAGTGTTGTATTTACAAATTCTTTTAATAATATAGATAATATTTGCACACAAAACCTGCCTCCAAGGATTCTCCTGATAATGTTAAGAATCAAAGCAGTTCTGTTAATCTCCAATTAATCACCGCAGCGCCTAATATTTCATTCACAAAATGTACTAGCACTTCTGTACTAACTAATCACACAGTGCCAAAACTATGTAGTGACTTCAATGCTACTACCTAGACTGCGTACATTAGTATCTGCCATCTTGCCGTAAGCAGTCAACGATGATGTACGTAAATGGTCAGTATATGCCTACTTGTACCCGATTTTTATTACTCCTTTCCAGTACACTATTCATTAAGTACGATCATGCAACCCAAGGCAATTTCACACCTGACTGACGTACTCATAGACCAAGACACAGGTACCGTTAATAGATATCGTGTCTTTGCATTTCGTAATTAAGTCTAGAACTTCTTTCTGTGCAACCTCAAGAATGAAAAATTAATAGCCCAATGGCTTTATTCTTCCTGCAAAACAATGCTGAGAAATTGATATATCATAGTGTTTTCTAACACGTATGGTGAGCTATCAGAGCTGCTATTCATTAACTTTTAATTCACGTCTTACCGACAATTTACTTATAGAATCGAGTGGCTCCTTTCCTTACCTGAAATACCGATAACAAGATACGAAGTGCCACAGTAACTGATCTAACTTACTTTAAAGGGCAGATGGACCTGTACTATATCGATGACTTGTACATATATTGTACATCATTTTCGTTACCACTCACCAATGATCCTGCTTCCTGTTTGTTTTTCATTTAAGGCATACTGAATCTGTAGCTGAGTTCACTGTTGCGTTCCATCTAGTAATGTAGTGTCCGAACACGAAGCTCCGACGTCATTTGCATGGGAAAATTTAGTCGATAATTTCACATCTCCAGACAAAAACCGATCGTGAAGGTTTGATATTTTGCACAGAAACGAATATTCTTTTAAATGGTGGTTAACGCAAGTACTGATCAGCTTTTGAAAGCCACCTAACAACTGTTTTTTTGAAAATCGGAAACCGGTAATGGTTTTGTGTAAATAAACTTTGCATATCATATTCGTCGTTGACTGCTCTAATTAAGTTATAGTCTTTATAATTTTACTACAGCCTAGTTTCTCATGCTGTTTGTTTTCGAGAATGCAGCGATAGATAGCAGGCACTATATAGTGTGTCTCAAATCAACATGAATATTATTCAAAAGACCAGTAGTAATTGATACGCGTTACCACTGCATTGGAAAGCACGTTTCCTCATAACATTAGCAGTAAAAAGTTCAACTCGATTATCCATTATATCATTCAGAAGACGCACTACATGATACCGATAACTCGCGTCATAAGTAAGCACGATAATATTCTTCAGATCCATTTGTTCCTTTTTAGGCCACTCGGCCAATGGGTTAACAAAAATTTGAAAGCGCACGAAAGACTTGAACTTAATAGTGCGACGGAGCAAAACGGAGCAAACGAAACAAAATCGTGGCCGGGACAGCACGGCCTGTATTAGCCTGGGCCGTGTTGACTCCCGCAGTGGCCCGCGCCCACATGTCAACAGGCGTACGAGGCTGGCTGCACCGATGCCTCTTTGTGCAGAGGCTGCGTCCGTCTTGTGCACACGCAAATTTACGCAGGTGTAAACGTACGTTTACACTAGCTACGAACTGTGTCCTTACTCTAGGTACGAACTGTGCCCCATACTGAAAATTACTGAACCTGCCGTTACAACTGTATTTCGATCCATGACGTCATCAAAACGGACATAAAACACTCGTCGAAATCTAACGTGCATAAAATATCTGACACAGCAATAATTATCGTTACTGTAACACTCCATTTCTTTGGCTCCGCTAACTCACAACCGTACTGTAACCTGTCAACCCAGCCGAGACCTTGGGCTATGCAACACGTCAATTTTCCACCACAACCTATATTAGAAAAAATACGTAATATACCAGTCATGTAAACATCACCGCGTTCTGTTGTATCCGTAAGTATATATGACGTCACGGAGTACATCATTACGCCACGGGGCAATGTTGACGCCCCCTATCGGTAGCTGCGACCTGCTCCAGTTTAGACAGTCGCCTGTACTGGGAAGACGGGTATTTACAGAACCTAAGGAGTGTTGACGCTTCAAAAAGGTGAAACAAGACGGAGGTCAGACAACTGCAAACTTTTTTTTAACTGGCTAACAACTAAATGGTTTATGACCAAATGGGCCACAAATGCGACAGCGAAATTTTCGCGAATCGCTTTTTTCTTCAGCAGAGGCATAGAAGTACCGGGTGGTCGTAAGTAAAATGCAGCCACTCACCGAAGTTCACTGTGGTCTGTAATTACCGTATGGCAACGAAACTTGGCAGGTATGCTAAGGCGTTAATGCGAAACCAGTCTTCGCCGGAGGAAATCAGTTCCGGTTTTAGTTACCAGGTGCGAATCTGTCGCTGTGCAACGTCTCGCCGAAGTCTTCGGTGCTCATACTGAACAAATTGTGCAGCTGGCGCTTAATAACAAGATCTACATTCTGCCTTTCTCACTTGTTTGACCCTTCCTGCCCACGTTCCGTTGCCAATCCATTACATATGGAAACATTTCTATACGTCTTTCTTCCGTTGATAGAGTCATTTGGTGGCCAAAATCGGAAATAATTCCTTTCCAGTGTAAACCGGTTCCGCAAGGGGGCTTTAGTATACCAAGTTTCGCTACCATACAATAGTTACAGTCCACACTGGACCCCTGTGAGTGGCTCAACTTCAGATTATGAGCACCCAGTGGTACAGTACCGTTACTGCCAGCCCAAGTATCGTGTGAGACACCACACTGTCAAAGATTCTGCTGGTGGACAGAACACGTGAAGAATTAAAAGCACCCAGAAACATTGTACACATTCGTAAGTCACCAGCGATCTTAATCCGTAATTATGGGCAATCGATGTGTGCTTCAGAGAGCGAATTCCACACATTATCGATTAAATGGCGGCCTTTTTCTGAAACTGTTTTGACTGCGGCCACTCTTCATCCGTCAACGTCACATTTCCCGACAATTCAGCCAACTGATGTCGCTACCCACGAGACGTTTTGGACAGGTCTTCAATACGGTGCTTCAATTGCGTTGCATATTTTGTGATAGCCGAGTATAAAAACGGAAACCACCACAAACACCCACTTCAGTGTCACGAAAGTGAGAGCCATTTGGAGCTCAGATTTCGGGTTGCGCATTGTTCATAAAATTCGTGGAACTTTTATTCAATCATCCTGTCCCTCTCGTGTGAAGACAGTCACTTTTATGTGACATCACGCGTCCTGTGCTGCGATTGGATGCGGCGAACAAACTGGACAGTCGCTGTGCTGATCTACACGTTTGCGAAGTTAAAGTTAGCAATTTCGTAGCTTTGGTACTCAAATTTGCGTTTTATGACGATATGTAGTCTAAATGATACACGACATTTCAGAAGTCTTCAAGATTTTCAGTACTTTATCATGCTAAAATGTCGGTAAATCGGACGTCAGTGGCTACCGATAATTCCCAAACAGTGACTTACCATCAGTAAAGGGTAAGGCTTCTGTGGCAGTATCTGCCAAACGAAATAATATTTGCTATAGGTTTCAGTCAAATATAATTAGCAAATGCCGCCACAAATGTAATTCCGACGTGATTCAGCGCTCTGACGGAAACTAACAACAAATCTACCTCGATTCTCGCAAATATTGCACTGGAAATGGCACAAATTAAATCTAGATTCGGTCGTCGTTATAGGCCGCATATAAAAATTTACACTGCACTTTAATTGTGTCATTTGAACGTCAGATAAAGAAGTTGGCAAGTGACAGTCAATCACCATCATTCATTCTTTGGTCACGTAAGATACGACTAATGCCCAAGCACGATTGCGACATCTTTTCTGCACAACAAGCCGCAGAGAACACTACGCCTCTCAAAGACCTCTCATGCGTTGCTTTGTCTCTTACCAGGCAAATAATAACACGTGACAGCCAGAGAAAGCACTGCAGAGTTGGGTTCAAATGGCTCTGAGCACTATGGGATTCTGTGGTCATCAGTCCCCTAGAACTTAGAACTACTTAAACCTAGCTAACCTAAGGACATCACACACATCCATGCCCGAGGGAGGATTCGAACCTGCGACCGCAGCGGTCGCGCGCTAGCAAACTGTAGCGCCTAGAACCGCTCGGCCACTCCGGCCGGCGCTGCAGACTTGAATAGAGCAAAAAAATTGTGGTGTGTGATCGCTTCTCTTTGATCAGCAAATCACAAACGAAACGTGACGTCACAGAACGATAAAAAAGAATAAGGAAGTTTTATTTCATGAAACGCAAACATTACGATAAATTTTCAAGAATTCGCCAACAAGGAACCAAATCTTCGCCTCAGTCAACGTAGGTTGGGGAAAGCAACAGATCGCTCGTGCATCACAACCTAAATTCCAGAAAACTGTAAAAATACCGAAATAAACACAAGTGCTGCGTTTCATCGTCAGAAACATGTCGGCATGACGCCACGAGTTCTGATTCGCGAGTGGAGTACAGGATTCGGAATGCCTACGCACTAAACAACTTCGGACGTCTGATTACTTTGCAGACGAGTTAACGTCTGTAATATCTGACGTTAAGCATGTAAGCGAGCAAAAGTTTAGGAACGGTTTGAAATTATTCTTAGCGTGTGTTAGAAGTCGCCAAGTGCTCAAATACTGGGTGTATAACGTTCGCGTATTTCAGCGCCGTGCATTACGTTACCTCACGACACGCCTTAAGTTTGCAACTGTGATACTTTTCTTACTGTGTGAAAGCCGTAACGTCAGGTTATATATTTGAATTAGTACCTTACAACATTCTAGATGTTCAAATTCGGCCAAATTAAGCGAAATATTGAAAAATAAACTTCTGTCAGCCCTGCAAGCCGCAACAGAGGCAACCTGCTGTCACTCTTGGCTGGCGGTCCAGAATTACAGACAACCACGGCTGCTGGAGTCAGTGGCAGAAGACGCCGTGTCGCACTGAAACTCACTCAGCCCGAAGTGCTGACTGTTTGATGGTTTTCGCATACTTGCGTCCTCTACGAACATTGGTTATTTCGTTGCAGTGACGTAACCAGGAACGCGTGGTTTTCGTTTCCAACAACTGTGGTACCAGAAATCTGCAGGAATCGACAATGGTACATCGAAACACTGCCCGACTGAATGTGGCGCTATTTTCCGTTCGTTGCACGCTATTCTCACTCAAGGTATCAGCGATTAAACGGCTGTAACAAGGCGATAAATAACGAGTAATAAATTATTAAACACTCGACGTGCTAATTTAACAAACTATTCGCCATCCCTAATGTTCGTATCGATCCTAATTGTTGAAGTAAGTCAATGTATTAAACAAGAGCAGTTCCGTCGTGAGTTACGCGACAAGCCACACAAAAGCGAGCAGAACATCATCCGCAGCTTCCAAATAACGCAGTGGAGGCGGGCTGCCCGCCTCACCTGTCTCTGGTGTTCTCGCCGAGAGGCGGGACTGCGCCGCACGCCGCCACACGCCTGTCCGCTCCGCCACAGCTGGGCCGCACAGACAGCCGGGGCGCGCCGCTGCCCCACTTCTCCCCCCTCCCCTCCAAACAACACGCTGACGTCACGGGGCGTCCACCCACGCCACAGTCCGTTCATCTCGTTCCGTGCTATGCAGCTGGTAACAAAGCCCCCCCCCCCCCTCCTACATGGGGCTCCCAAAACCGGATTTCGTAGACCGATTTCCCAATACCACTTCTGGTGAACGCAACGATAGAACTAAGACGCTGTACTTTGGTCACGGGACCAGGAGAGGTGTGAACAGAACATTGTATTGGTACTTACACATTAGCTATTCACTGTCGCATGACAGATTTGTAGTAGATGCAAACGAGGTGGTGGTGTTAGAAAAAAAGTCCCAAACTGCTGAGGTCATGAGTCCCCAGGCTTACACACAACTGAATCTGAGGGAGGACTCGAAACTCAGACGGGGGGGGGGGGGGGGGGGAAGGGGGGGGGGGACCAGCGCAGATGCCACCGACGCGATGTCTTCCGACTGTTACTGACAACAGTGAGAAGCAGGCGCCCCGTTGTCTGTTGGCTGCTGTGTGTAAAACTAACTCGTGCCCCATAATACGAGGAGAAGTGTTCTTCCTCTAAAACGATGAAAGTACACCATGACTATACAAACATACGCTGTGTCGTTCGGTGTTTCTCACTGAACATGGCGGACGTGTCGATGAAACACAACGCACAAAGAGAAACAAGCACCTGTTGCCAGTTTTTGCAAGAATTTCTAGCAGCGTAACTTTCTTTTCAAGTACGAATAAACTACAAACAGAGGAAGACTTTGGTGTATCAAGTTGAAAATTATGTCACATTCTAGCGTCGATGGCGTGATGGCAGTGGAAAAGTTTTGTGCTTGTAGGTGAAGCCAGGGAAAAGTTACGGCCACTTACGTGACACGCTTGGACAGTCGAAACGACAAGCGGTGAAGAACGTCTTTTAGATCTGACGACCAACATGCATCCATACCTTAAACGCATTCAAGGATTTTTAAACAGGTTTGTACAGTCATTTGGGCTAAAATTGTTTCTTTTGAAAGAGAGTGTTGAAGCATTCCTCATTGCTCCATGACTGGGCAAACTATAACGACTTTTGTTCCACGTGTCAGTCTGCAACCACTTGCATATTAAGCACTGCCGATAATTCACTGCCGTCCATCCAGCCCGAGAAACGCATAATGTGGAGATGTAGACACCTACTTCAGAAAATGTACACATATTCTGTACTCATCACGGCCGGCAACGTCCCATGATACACAGCCGTGATGTCATAACATGGACACACTGGTTCTGTTTATTACGACCGACTCTGCAGCGCCGCATATACAGCCCCTACCATCGACAGAGCTTGGCCTTACGGTCTTCTTACGACGATACGCTTAGCATTGCAAAAGATTTGTCCTATTATTAAGTTTTACCATTTAAATCGTGTAATTTTTGTGCTGCTACAGTTTTAATATACTCTCAAAACAAAATGGCGTACATCTAATCGATCGTTACGAAAACGGTGATCACAAGTGCCAAATGCACAAATTTCATCATTTTTTTCTGCATCGACAATCGAATCGTACAACCTTTGTCGTCAAAGGGTTTTTGTTGCAGTTTGCTTCCTCCTCAGCGAAGTAGTGCTGTGATTTCTTATACACTCCAGTCACGTATGAAATCGGTATGAAAGTTGCCTTGATGGCAATAGAGAAGAAATTTATCATTACTAGGTGCTCGTACGAAGTTTGGTATCCGTTCTCCGACGTGTCCGGAAAGTCCATATTAGAAAACTGTACTGCAAACTGGCACGCATCGTTCATGTACCTAATCACTGAAAACCATGTCCCAACTAGGGCAAACAAGTTGCTAAGGTAAAACTAGTGTGTGCTATTAGAATAGTGTCTTTAATATAGTGACTTTACATAGGAGAGCCTCTGAGGGGCTCAGAACATTTCTGTGAATGACGCATACTACTTTTGTTTCGATCAGACCGATGCTTTGAAGTAAGTATCAAAAATTGCATTTACTGTTCCGGAGTCTATCCACATACGGTTCCGGAGGCAATATGCAGCAGCTTTCAGACTAATCCAGATTTCTAACAAATGAAGCTTGTCTTCAGAAACTGATAGCACCTCTTAGTTCCGACAGGTTATGCTTAACCGTTCCTCCATGTGGACCACAACGTCACACACGCTATGTTAGTCTTGTGGCGCTGGTATAGATTGAGACCAGAAAGAAAAAAAAAACGATAAAGTCATTATAAATAACTTCCTTCCATTGATTTCTGTGTATGTTATCCAGCTCTCTGTGTATGCAATGCTTTATTTGAGAAGTAAGGATGCGTCTCTAGTTAGTAACGGTAGCAAAATTTTGCCCACAGCTGAAACTCCGGTTCCAAACCAGAGACGCCATGAAATGATGTCGCCCTTACTAACGAGGCGATGAAGCGAGTTGATCAACTCTGGGTTAATTTTCTGTTTTTTTTTTTTTGTATTTTCATCGCTTACGGGGACAGACTTAAAGAGCATACTGATATCTCTCTTAATCATCAGAAAACACGATAAGAAATGGTACTCTTTCCCGATGAAACTGTAAGAAAAGCCTTCACTTCATCTTCGTAATCGCATTTCTTTCCAGTTCGCCGCTCTGTAGTTCGTTAGTATCATATAAACGGATGATTAAAACGACACGGCGTTTATAATAAACTACCGCGAAACCTGCTGTGGGCATAAAATTTCGTTACAACTGGAAACAGAGTTGCTGCGTCAGACGCCGTCCGTGCTCTTACCGAGTTAAAACCTTAGTGGCAGTTCGACAATATTTTAAAATATTTTGCCCCACGTAGCGACGTAAATGATTGGACGAATTGCTCTGGAGAAACGCCGCTGTCTCGATTGAAATTACTGTTGCGAAGTCAGATCTGTGTGGCCTCTCTGATAACAGAAAACGTAAAGCAATATTATGATTTAAAAAAGTCTGTACCCCCGGTTTTGCGTTGATAAAAGTACTGTAAATATTTTTGTCTGAAACCAAGGTGCGAAATATTATACACAGATAAGTCGAATTTATTTTTTCGGTAATTTCTCTCGCAACCGCAATCGACAGAGCTTTGTCACTGCCTCAGCGATTGATTGTTGCTGTCAGCATCGCGGATTGTTGCCACTTCTAACTCTCCCGCGAGTAATGGCTGTTATATGGAGTAAATGAGAACAACAAAGAAATTTGCATGCATAAGTTTATCACCGAAATGAGAGTGAATCTATATTTGAGGCTGAGACTACATTTTTAAAATGTGCCCACAGCACAGCCTCGCGTATCCCTCCAGTTGCGATCGCGTGTCCACTCCCACATGTGAGTCACACTGACAGTCGCTGGCCAGTTTTACCATCTTAACGCATCCGCACAGTTCCTGTTTCGCACTCGGCACATTCATGGATGGCCTTCTGTCTCAGGTGCCTCCAGCTGATGTTATTCTACAGTCCCGAGAAGGAGGCGATTGTGTGAGAAGATCTTCCGGAAAACGTGCAGAAATCGTCAAAAAATACCGTCTAAACGTTTTTATCCAAACCAATTAAGGCATGTGATACTTTTATTATGCTCACCTGGATGACACGCGTTTTGCGGAATAGGGATAGCGGTAAGGAGTACAACGTATTTACACCTCATTGTATTGAAGACATAATGGCTAGAAAAGTCCCTCTAGAGTCAAGGCGAAGTCTTCATCACAAACGTTGGATTAGCGGATACATTGTCACCAGCCATCGTGAACATGTAATAATCAACTTGACAGCATCGTCTGATTTTTATGGATGCGAATTATGAACTCGTGGCAGTGTGTCCAGCTGTTCACCTTCAGTTTCTACAAATTGCATTCGTTAATCGGCAACAGATAAAAAACGGTCCGTCGAGGGCCTTTAACCACTAAACATGAGAGGAGGAAGACTGCGTTCAAGCCAACAATTAATTTCTCTGAAAAGGCGATGAAAAGGAAAAAGCTCGTGTCAGTGGTATTATTTTGTCGTTTGGCTGGTCGGCGTCGATCGGGAAAACGAAGATCACCAAAGCTTTATTTTACGGCGCCTGACTGCTTTATACACCTCTCGTAGGCGCATGTGGAACTGTGCACACACACACCACGTTTCATGCGTTCGGCCATAGAGGTAAACATATACACGGAGCACACATCTATTCTTCGAAACCTAAGTGGATTAGACAGTTACGTTATCTACACTTGGAATCAATTACTGATTTCAACAATTGATCTTGTATTAGTATCACACATGTAGTAATTCAATTAACCTACTTTCCCCAACAGTCACAATGTTAATGCGATAACTATCCTTGTTACGTTTGGCCACGTAGAGCGACAGCAAACGTTTCAAACACTGTCCTGTCATTTCTTTATTTTCACAAACGACAGAACTACAGTAATTCGACGAATTCCTCATCTTGTTGTAATGTGGCTCATTTAGCTGGCCATTTCCACAGAAGACTAAATATCGGGAAGGCACGTAGTTTTCTGGCCATTTCCTCAGGACTGCGTGTTATGTGTGGCATTATGCTTTAAGAAGTAACATCCGTAATGTCCTATTTTTGCACGGAATAAAACGCTACGATTTTGCTTAATCCGGTACAGATGCCGGCACAATATCGAGATAACAAGCGTAACGTACCAGAAAACTTTACTAGTAGAGCAAATTCATAACAGTGGGTTAGAGGTTCTGTCGTGTCAAAAATTTTCGCCATTTATAGAGTTTTAGATCTGACCACCGACATAGCCTACTTTCATCCAACCCAAGGATTCTGGAATTTGTTTGCTGCGTAGCTTGTGCTGTCATTTGGGTTCAAATTCCCCCTGTCGAAAGAGTGCCCAAACATTCGTCAGTGCTCCGTCAATGGGCAAGCTGTAACGACTTTTGTTTCACGTGTGTTTCTGATGGTTAGCAGGCACTTCCACGATACGTCATAGCGACAGCTCACCGCCGTCAGCCCAGCCCAGCCCTAGAAACGCATATGCAGATGCATAGACCTACTACGGAAAATTTACGTATGTTCTACATATATCGCGTTCCATGAGACACAACCGCGACGTTATGACCTCTGCACTCGTGTCCTGTTTATTACGACCGACTTCCCTTCCAAACGCCACATATGCAGCCCCTACCTTATGCTCTGTTCACTGATACGTTTAGTGCTCCAAAGACACGTTCAGAGTACCAGGTAAAAGGACCGGTGGCGCGAGTAAACATGTTCAGAGCACATAGGGACAGGTACAAAGGCGTGCGAGTTAACACGTTCAGAGCAGGTAAAGGGTTAACAAATAGATGACGTATAACTAACAGGTTGTTTGGAACATTTCGTGTTACAAGTGCCAAACGCATAAATTTCCATTGCTTGATTTCTGCCTCGACAATCGAATCGCGCAACTTCAGTTGCCAAAGTGTTAACGTTGTAGTTGCATCATCCTCCGCAAAGTAGTTCTGCGACATCTCACACATTCCGACCACGTATCAAATCAGTATCAAAGCTGCCTTGATGACGACACAGAATACATTTATGATTAATATTTGCTCCACCAAATGTGTTGTGCGCTCTACGTCGTGTTTAAATAGTTCTTACAAGAAAACTGTACTAGAAATTGGCGACAGTCATACGTAATCTTTGAAAACCGTCACCCAATCACCGGAAACACAGTTGCTGTGCTAAAATCACTGTGTACTACTAGAATTTTTAATTTGTCACTGATGCGTTGACTTTTACGTAACAAAGTGACTGTAGTACCCTGAAGAGTTGCATGCATAATGCATACAACGACTCTTCTGTTTCGTTCAGATCGACGCTTCGACGTAAAGATTTTGGAGCCAGTTTAGTCAGAACTGGTAACATATTGGTAGTGTGTGATGCTACGCGTTCTTTTGGTCAGAAGAAACTGATAGATCCTCTTTGTTCCGACAGATTGTACTTCGCCGTTCCTGCACGTCACACAGAGTATGTTAGTTTTGTGCCGTAGGTTTATAGTAAGACAAGAAAGAAAAACAAAAGACACCTGAGATCAGTATATTTAACGAAGTGATTCATTACCGTGTATGTTACTCACCTCTCGGTGTGTGTACTGCTCTGTCTGGAAACTGAAGAAGTGTCGGTAGCAAACTTTTGTCAACGGCTGAATCTCCATTTTCAAACTGGAGGTCGTCCGTACTAGCGAGACGATGAAGCGATTTGCCCACTCGGGGTAAATCTGTTAGTTTCACTGCTTAGGGGGACTGAAACAGCATAGTGTTGTCTCCCTTAATCCACAGAAAACACGCTAAGAAAGGTTACGCTCTTCCGATTAAACTACAGCTAAGAAAAGCCTTCAGCTTATCATCGTAATCGCAGTTCTTTCCTGCTGACCGCCCTGGCCGGCCGGAGTGGCCGAGCGGTTCTAGGCACTACAGTCTGGAACCGCACGACAGCTACTGTCGCAGGTTCGAATCCTGTCTCGGGCATGGATGTGTGTGATGTCCTTAGGTTAGTTAGGTTTATGTAGTTCTCAGTTCTAGGCGACTGATGACCTCAGAAGTTAAGTCCCATAGTGCTCAGAGCCATTTGAACCATTTTTTGACCGCCCTGTAATTCGTCAGAGTCAGATAAACGGACAATTAAAATGATGCGGTGTTTACAGTAAACTGCTGCGAAAACAGCTGTGGGGCGGAAATTCCGTTACAACTGGGAACGGAGTTTCTCGCGACGGCATTCTTGCGCCAGACACCGTCCGTGCTCTTGTCGAATTAGAACCTTAGTATTTTAGAAACGTCCATCGCCTTTGTCTCGGCGCCGTATCACTACCGTCGTGCTGCCAGACACGCTGTCGACGTCTGCGACGCTGTTTCCCCACGTCGGGACGTAAATGATTCGACGAACTTTTATACTGGACAGTCGCTGTACATGTTGGAAGTTTTACGAAATCTGATTTGTGCGGCCTCTCTGACGACAGAAAAATATAAAGCCCTTTTCTTATACCAAAGAATGTCTTGTATTTCTGTGTTTCTCGTTGACAACAGTGCTCTAAATATTTTTACGTAAAACGCTAGGCGAAGTGTTACACTTAGATGAGGCAAGTAACAGACGAGGGAAAATGTAAGAAATATGGCGCGCTTCCCAGAATTAACTGTTCACGTCGCTACTCATATTCAGGTCTCGGCAGGGCGTCTATTGCTGACACAATATGGTGACGTCATAACATCGATACGATCCTGCACTGCCACTGTACTGACCCTGGCCTCAAATTCTTACTACTAAGGTACTGAAGAAACATTTTTTTCCATTTTAATGTGACTCATTTTTGCTCTAATATGCGTCAAAAACACTTTGAAAACGCAAACGGCGGACGTCTTTCCGACCGGTTTCTACTCTTCTGGCTACAACCGCCAACTAATAGAATTTCTAATCGCTCTGTCTGGTGATTCAGCAAAAGGATCGCTTGAGCCGTCCAGACGACATGTTTACATCGCTGTGACGTCTTCTTTCCCGAAATGATGCTGTGGTCTCCACAGCACATTTCGGTCACATATAAAGCTGGCTCGTACTCGTCTTGTTTACAGTGTGGCAACACGTACAGTTGTCATTTCTGTAGCCTCTTGTCAAGCATGCCGTCCATTCTGCATCGTGTTTGAATAGTCGATACCACACCGCCGCAAAAGAAATAAGTGCGCAACCTGTATCTACACTTAATTCAAAACCGTGTACCAGTAAGCGTAACTTTGGTTGCTCAAACGCTTCGAAAGCTTTAACGGACGTGGATGAAACTTTTGAACATCCCTTTGTGTGCAATCTCCTGCTCCTCCTTATATCTTTACTGGCATCCGTAAGAAATGCATACCCACCACCGTTTCTTAATGTCTCCTCTCATATTAGATAAACACCGACAAGTTCGCTGTATCAAGGACAGACGCCTAAAAATTATGGAGCTCGCAACTTGGAGGCTTCTTCAGACTAGCAAAACCTATTAAGGTTTAATAAGTAAACATGACTGAAGAAAAGTGATATCCAAAATTTTCGTCAGAAGAACGTCGTGTTCCTTGTAAACGTCGTACCGTTCACCTTGCCTGCTCAGTAAATAGGCTACATGGAAATTCGCAGCAAATATTAAATTCTGGTCGACGGCTGCGTGGTGCAATAGATCATTGCCCATATATTTTAGGTATGTATTGAGATACTAAGAGAAGTTAATATAACCGCATTTAACAGTTTCTGAGTCATTACTGCCTAATCAGAGACGATATAAAAGGAACAGTGTGACCAACGCAGTTAAAAATTTTGTTTTGTTTTTAATGCTTTGGCAATTCACCAACGGTGCATAGTCTTTACTTTCATTAATACAAATTCTCTGGTGTCTCACGTGTTGCCCCATTATAACGTGACTGACACTTGTCACGATACTTATACATTTGCTACATCACTAGAGGACTTTCTGTAATAAAGAAAAGTATTTTACATCTATTTTCTTAGCGCGTTTTAAACGTAGCGTAGTTACCGTCTACTCAGTTTTAAAGTTACAGATCACTACCAACTCATTCCGTCATTTTCCCGTTTTTAGCAATTTCTACCAAAGATTAAGTGTACTGGACTCGCTGAGAATTCAACCAACATTTAGAGACAGAGGAACCGAACAGCAGCAGCACGCACCGACGTGTGACGTCACATGGAACCCCTGTCTCCGTTGATGACGCGTGACGTGTTTCGCCACATATACTCATTTGTCTTTATCGATGATTTCGCTATTTTTTCACTTTGGAACATCAGTATCTTTTCTTGGTATCAACAGAATCAAAGTGAACGCGCTGTATAATACTTTACAACCGCTATGATTATTAACAGTTTTACATTATACTTTTTACCAAGTACTCACTCGTTAGTTACCGTAATTCGTCACTCAACACTCAGCTTCGAGCAAAATACGTGTACATTTGAAACTTGGCCAGCTTTTACAGGGTACACCTCCAGTAGTAATTGGTGCATAAAATATATGTGTAATATACACGCAAAACGTAATCTACGAAAAAGACAAAGGTCAATCCGTGTTTCTGTTTAAGTGAATCACTCGAGTCTCTCCCTGCTTGGGGCAACGAACTAATGTTTGAAACTCTGCCCACAGTACAATTTAGCGTACCCTGCCAGTTATGAGGTGCTTGCCTAGTACCGTGTCCCATTCAGTGATCAGTTACGTCGATTATAATCTGTCCAGAGAGTGCCGTACAGCCGCCCACACATTACTCGATACTCTTCCTACGTAACAGAAACTGTCCGGCCTTTGTCTCACGCTGCTGTTTAGATTTTCCGTCTCAAGATCCGCCGGACAGTCGGTCGCTCCCAACACGTCACTCATGACGTCCTTCTCTGAAGATAGCGTTTCTTCCAGCGTCACACCTAACTGATTATGCTTCTTGTTACCCCATGCCACGAATGGTGCTATGTTTTTAGAAGTACCCAACAAAAAGAGAAATACAACGTATTATTTTAAGTTGCTGAAAATTACTCTTCGTAGGGAGTACGGTCAACGTGATATCAAGATAATTTTTTTCCTTCCTCTTTGAACAATTATATTCTGTGTAGTGTTGGAAAATCACACGATAAGAAGGGTTTGTTTACTTCCATTCTCTTAAAAAGCAAAACAAAACATAAACTTATTTCATGGTTTTCCTACATACTTATTTCATAGCGCTTCCCACGGCTTTGCTCGAGAACGAAGGCAATCTGTAGTTCACACCGCGCCGCCTCTCTGCGTTATACGATACCCTCTGGCACAGCGCGGAGGCGGATTTGAAACCGCAGCCGCCTGTCTCTCTGACGTGGCAGTCTTGCCCGCTCACAGTTATTTCACGTTACCTTCTTTCATGCTAACAGGCAACAAATTTCGACGTACGGATTCTCTGTTTTGTTTCACGAAAATACGTGATTTGCGCCGAACCAGCGATACGGAAAGACACATTCTGTTGCCGCCTCGCGATGCAGGAAGCAGTTGCGGAGGATGCAGTGTAGCCGTTGGCCGACAGATGGCAATATGCGACTTGCATAAATAATTAGATGTTACAAAGAAATATACAGTGCAAAAAAGGCTAATACGTCTATCGGGCGCCATTCTGTCACACAGCCATGAAGGACAATGTATAGAGTATAATACAGGAAATCGGATTTATGATACGATTTCAAATACAGGTGTAATTGTAGAACGGAGGAGGAATGTGGAGTGTAAAAATATTTTTTTTTGTCTGTCTTCCCGTTCTGGAAAAGGAACGATATGTGAATATTCACTTTAATTGCGCCAACGAGAATATGAAACGTACTTAAAAAGTGCTACATATGGCTAGCAAATGTGGTTTTCATAAACCGATCTCCGAGTGCCATTTCCGGTTCGTTATGTGACCACTTTCGTATCGATTCTCGCAATGCGGTTTCAGATGCCGGTTTTGCTACCGTATATTGAAAGTGAAAGTCGATACCAGAGCAATCCATCATTTTGCGGTTTTGAAGCATATTACATTTTATCAAAGACTAAGTATTGAACTGCTGAAAATGCGGTTAGTACTCCTGTCACGTCATGTCCGGCATATGTAACGGTACTCGATGGCAAACCTTGCTCAATCTGCACAGCTGAAGTTACTCCTATTTTTGACATGCGTTACACATACATCGCTTAACAACTTCCAAACGCGTCGTCGGCCAGTGTTCCGCCACAAGCACGAAATAGTAAAACCATCTTCGGTTTCGCATATTGACGGTGTATTGATTCTGAAACGTTTAATGGGACCTTCAGATCGCAGTAATGGAGAATGTGACTTTATGTTTCCGTTATTCCTCCGTCTCCTGCAGTCCACGGAGCTCCGTCCGTACAGCGATTCATTGTTGGTGCCAGCGCTGCAACATGTCGGCAGTTTATCGCGAGTAATGGCTGTCTGCTGACGTAAGTCGAAACAGGAAAAAATGATAATCAACGCACAACCACCAGCCAGACTATGGATTTAGCACAGTAACAAGCGAGTAAACTTGTACACGATAAATTACGTCAATGGGGCGCACATAACTGGGACTACGCTACATAAACCCACATTTAGAGTTATGCCTTCAGAGACAAACTCGCGAAAGTTATCTTTCTTCCCAAACGAAATTAGGTATCGTTTTCTTCGCTGAAAACGACACTGACTTCCACTAACCATTGCTGGCGTCATGTTTGCATGTGCTTCTTTATGCCCTCTGTCCGCATGTAAAAATAGTTCAATAATTGTAACGCCCCCCCCCCCCCCCCCCCATGAACCATGGACCTTGCCGTTGGTGGGGAGGCTTGCGTGCCTCAGCGATACAGATGGCCGTACCGTAGGTGCAACCACAACGGAGGGGTATCTGTTGAGAGGCCAGACAAACATGTGGTTCCTGAAGAGGGGCAGCAGCCTTTTCAGTAGTTGCAGGGGCAACAGTCTGGATGATTGACTCATCTGGCCTTGTAACATTAACCAAACGGCCTTGCTGTGCTGGTACTGCGAACGGCTGAAAGCAAGGGAAAACTACAGCCGTAATTTTTCCCGAGGACATGCAGCTCTACTGTATGATTAAATGATGATGGCGTCCTCTTGGGTAAAATATTCCGGAGGTAAAATAGTCCCCCATTCGGATCTCCGGGCGGGGACTACTCAGGAGGACTTCGTTATCAGGAGAAAGAAAACTGGCGTTCTACGGATCGGAGCGTGGAATGTCAGATCCCTTAATCGGGCAGGTAGGTTAGAAAATTTAAAAAGGGAAATGGATAGGTTAAAGTTAGATATAATGGGAATTAGTGAAGTTCGGTGGCAGGAGGAACAAGACTTTTGGTCAGGTGATTACAGGGTTATAAATACAAAATCAAATAGGGGTAATGCAGGAGTAGGTTTAATAATGAATAAAAAAATAGGAGTGCGGGTTAGCTACTACAAACAGTATAGTGAACGCATTATTGTAGCCAAGATAGACACAAAACCCTTGCCTACTACAGTAGTACAAGTTTATATGCCAACTAGCTCTGCAGATGATGAAGAAATAGGTGAAATGTATGACGAGATAAAAGAAATTATTCAGGTAGTGAAGGGAGACGAAAATTTAATAGTCATGGGTGACTGGAATTCGTCAGTAGGAAAAGGGAGATAAGGAAACATAGTAGGTGAATATGGATTGGGGGGAAGGAATGACAGAGGAAGCCGCCTTGTAGAATTTTGCACAGAACATTACTTAATCATAGCTAACACTTGGTTCAAGAATCATAAAAGAAGGTTGTATAACTGGAAGAATCCTGGAGATACTAAAAGGTATCACATAGATTATATAATGGTAAGACAGAGATTTAGGAACCAGATTTTAAATTGTAAGACATTTCCTGGGGCAGATGTGGATTCTGACCACAATCTATTGGTTATGAACTGCAGATTGAAACTGAAGAAACTGCAGAAAGGTGGGAATTTAAGGAGATGGGACCTGGATAAACTGAAAGAACCAGAGGTTTTAGAGAGTTTCAGGGAGAGCATAAGGGAACAATTGACAGGAATGGGGGAAAGAAATACAGTAGAAGAAGAATGGGTAGCTCTGAGGGATGAATTAGTGAAGGCAGCAGACGATCAAGTAGGTAAAAAGACGAGGGCTGGTAGAAATCCTTGGGTAACAGAAGAAATATTGAATTTAATTGATGAAAGGAGAAAATATAAAAATGCAGTAAATGAAGCAGGCAAAAAGGAATACAAACGTCTCAAAAATGATACCAACAGGAAGTGCAAAATGGCTAAGCAGGGATGGCTAGAGGACAAATGTAAGGATGTAGAGGCTTGTCTCACTAGGGGTAAGATAGATACTGCCTACAGGAAAATTAAAGAGACCTTTGGAGAGAAGAGAACCACTTGTATGAATATCAAGAGCTCAGATGGCAAAGCAAAGAAGGGAAGGCAGAAAGGTGGAAGGAGTATATAGAGGATTTATACAAGGGCGATGTACTTGAGGACAATATTATGGAAATGGAAGAGGATGTAGATGAAGACGAAACGGGAGATAAGATACTGCGTGAAGAGTTTGACAGAGCACTGAAAGACCTGAGTCGAAACAAGACCCCGGCAGTAGACAACATTCCATGAGAACTACTGATGGCCTAGGGAGAGCCAGTCATGACAAAACTCTACCATCTGGTGAGCACGATGTATGAGACAGGCGAAATACCCTCAGACTTCAAGAAGAATATAATAATTCCAATCCCAAAGAAAGCAGGTGTTGACAGATGTGAAAATTACCGAACTATCAGTTTAATAAGTCACAGCTGCAAAATACTAACGCGAATTCTTTACAGACGAATGGAAAAAGTGATAGAAGCCGAACTCGGGGAAGATCAGTTTGGATTCTGTAGAAATGTTGGAACACGTGAGGCAATACTGACCTTACGAATTATCTTAGAAGAAAGATTAAGAAAAGGCAAACCTACGTTTCTAGCATTTGTAGACTTAGAGAAAGCTTTTGACAATGTTAACTTGAATACTCTCTTTCAAATTCTGAAGGTGGCAGGGGTAAAATACAGGGAGCGAAAGGCTATTTATAATTTGTACAGAAACCAGATGGCAGTTATAAGAGTCGAGGGGCATGAAAGGGAAGCAGTGGTTGGGAAAGGAGTGAGACAGGGTTGTAGCCTCTCCCCGATGTTATTCAATCTGTATATTGAGCAAGCAGTGAAGGAAACAAAAGAAAAATTCGGAGTAGGTATTAAAATTCATGGAGAAGAAGTATAAACTTTGAGGTTCGCCGATGACATTGTAATTCTGTCAGAGACAGCAAAGGACTTGGAAGAGCAGTTGAACGGAATGGACAGTGTCTTGAAAGGAGGATATAAGATGAACATCAACAAAAGCAAATCGAGGATAATGGAATGTAGTCAAATTAAGTCGGGTGATGCTGAAGGAATTAGGTTACGAAATGAGACACTTAAAGTAGTAAAGGAGTTTTGCTATTTAGGGAGTAAAATAACCGATGATGGTCGAAGTAGAGAGGATATAAAATGTAGACTGGCAATAGCAAGGAAAGCGTTTCTCAAGAAGAGAAATTTGTTAACATCAAGTATAGATTTAAGTGTCAGGAAGTCGTTTCTGAAAGTATTTGTATGGAGTGTAGCCATGTATGGAAGTGAAACATGGACGATAACTAGTTTGGACAAGAAGAGAATAGAAGCTTTCGAAATGTGGTGCTACAGAAGAATGCTGAAGATAAGGTGGGTGGATCACGTAACTAATGAGGAGGTACTGAATAGGATTGGGGAGAAGAGAAGTTTGTGGCACAACTTGACTAGAAGAGGGGATCGGTTGGTAGGACATGTTTTGAGGCATCAAGGGATCACAAATTTAGCATTGGAGGGCAGCGTGGAGGGTGAAAATCGTAGAGGGAGACCAAGAGATGAATACACTAAGCAGATTCAGAAGGATGTAGGTTGCAGTAGGTACTGGGAGATGAAGAAGCTTGCACAGGATAGATTAGCATGGAGAGCTGCATCAAACCAGTCTCAGGACTGAAGACCACAACAACAACAATTGTAACGGTAGAGATATAAAAAATATCACCCTCTGGCTTCATAATTATCATGTCTGTATGCACACATGTCATGTGACGGTCGACCACCGGTTTCTTCACATGGCAGCGAAAACGATTTATTGCCATGAGACAGTGTGTAAATCTTGTACGGAGACATGGAAAGCGAATCGCGAAGGTGACCATTCATCTCTACAGAAAGTAACCGTCGTATTCGTCACTGAAAAATGATATAAGTGATAATATTTTCCATAATCGATCATTCTCGGAAGCTAAACGTTTTGTCGACCCATCACCGGAACTACATTTCTCCTCAGTTCTTAGGTTTTCAGGCCATCAGCAAAATATATGCGTACAATTACAAAGACGTGCAATTTATAAAATGCTGCGAAAAGAGTTGTGGACCGAACGTTCCGTTACAACTGGGAACGGAGTTTCTCACAGCGAAATTCTTGTGACACACGCTCTCGGTGTTCTTGCCGCGTTAGATCTGAATAGCAAATTTATCCAGCCGACTGCAGCCGTGCTGCGAAAGAAGGTGTCGATGTCGGCATGCCGAAAACGTAAACAAATGTCCGATATCCTCCGCGGTCTCTCAACGCTAAGACAACAGCCGCCGTGCCGGTACAAGTTACTGCTGAACGTTCTCGTCTCTACGGCCTGTCTTCTGACAGAACTGACGTCCCTTAGTTTTAAGTGAATACACATAATGTAGCTAATTTTGGCTAGTAGCGATCGTAGCTTATTTACGACGCTATGGCAGCATGAAAGCGGTGGTCAGATTGAACAGTAACTACGACATACTTACCTTAATTAAGAGGTAGCTCATTTTCGTTTACTTTGACGTTTTTAACACATGAAACATGATCATGTGATTGTTTTCATTTCGAAAGAAGTGCTGTCTGGTACGTCAGTTAAGTACGATACATGGAAATGAGATGCTTTAAGTTTATCTTGTTCTCACCGTGAAGACTGGTTAGTCCAAAGACTGTGTTTAGGCATACATTTTCTGTGAATTACCTTTCATTTTGAGTAAAGACGTCCATATGACTGATTTCGGTTACGTTCCTGTAGAGCCTACAATACGCTGTTGCGACCCTCAGTTGCTGAAATTCCTATGTTTCACACTATCTATTCGTCCTACACCTTTGGTCAAACGCTTTTTCCTAATCCTGTATAACGCTGCTGGATGGCAAACCTCGCTCAACCAGCACTGCTCAAATTATTCATTTTTTTACGTACGTTACATATACGTTGTTGGATGACTCCCAACCCGGTCGTCCGCCTATATTCGGCGATGTCACTGAAGGCCAGCACGCTATCCACAAAATCACGAAACTAGTACCATAGTTGCATGTTGACGCATTACTGATTGTGAGTACATTCACAAATCCAGATGGTAGTGACGTAGAAGCTGCGTTGACTTTTACGTTAATTCTCCGTCTCTTGCAGCCGTAAGACCTTTGTCGCTCCCTCAGCGAATGATTGTTGCCGCTAGCGCCGTGGAAAGCTGGAATTTTAAACTCTCCCGCGAATAATGGCGGTGGTGTGAAGTGAATGTAAACGATTAAAAAATTTACACGCAAGAGTTCGTTATCAAAATAAGAGTGAATCCTTGCTTGGCTCAGCGACGTAATGTTTAAAATTTTCTCATAGCAGAACCTCGCATAGTCCTCCAGTTGCGAAGTGCGTGTCCATTCAAACACGTGAATCACAGCCCTAGTCGCTGGCCAGTTGTACCACTGTAACGCATCTGGACTGTGCTGTTCCGCACTCCACACATTCACGGGTGGCCTTCTGTCACAGTTGCCTCCAGCTGATGTTATCCTAAACTCCTGAGAATCAGGATATTGTGTGAGAAAATCTTCCGGAAAACAGGTACAGAAATCGTAAAAGCATAACGCCAAAACTTTTTTTATCCACGCCAGTTAACGCATGTGATACTGTTATATTATGCTCACCTGGGTCACACGCATTGTGGAGAATGGGCGAAGCGATAAGACGACGTGGAACGTATGTACACTCCAGGGCTCCTAACACATAGAAGGGCTACAATAATTCCTATCGCATCAAGGTAAAACCTTAATCATATACGTAAAACTGGCGGATACGTTGTCACCAGCCATCGATTGTGAAGATGTAATAAAGGAAGTTGACAGCATTGTCTGTTCCGTATTGATGGGGATTTTAAGAACAGTGTGAGACACGGTTTCGCTTCCTGCCAATGTTTTCAACTGTTGGCCTTCTGTTTCGACAGATTGCATTCGTGCCTCCAAACAGACAAAAAGAAAAGATCTAGCGAGGGCCTTTACACACTGCACGTGAGAGGAAGGGGACCGCATTAATGTTAACAATTAATTGATTGGAAAAGGCTATAAAAAGATAAAAAACCATGTGTCACCGTTATTATTCTGTCGTCCATCTGGGCAGCATCGATCGCGGGAACGAAAGCCACCAAAGCATTATTTTACGGTGCCTGACTGCGTTATAACACGCTCGTTTGCGTGGTGAAACTGTGGACACACATCTCCCTTACCTTGGACCGTAGAGACACACATATAGACGGCGCATGCCTCTATCACTGCCGTGTTGATGTTTGCAAACAAATGGATTAGACAATTAAGTATCTGTAGCTGGAATTAAGCACTGCTTTTTACAACTGAAGTACTAGTTCTGCTAGTGTCACACATGAAGTAATTCAGTTAACCTTAGTTCCCTAAGACTCGCATTCTTAATGCTATACGTATCCCTGTCCATTTGGCTACGCGAAATGACAGCAAGCGTCTCAAACACTGTCCCGACAATTCCGTATTTTGAAGAACGACAGAATTACTCATTCGATGAATTCCTGCTCTTGTTGGACTTGGCTCATGAACCTGGCCGCTTCCACGAAAGATCAAATGTTTCCTGGTCATTTCCTCATCAGTATGCGTGATAAGTTTTACAGTACTTTATAGATGAAATAACATCCGTAATGTCTGCTTAATCCAGTACAGATACCGACAGCATATCGAGATAAGAGGCGTGATGTACCAGAAAATGTTACTGGTGGAGGACACTAATATAGTGAGTTACAGATTAAGATCATGTCGACCGACGTTCATCCCCTCTTTCAACGCTTGAAAGGATTTTTAACAATTTTGCTCCGTAGCTTGTGCAAGCAGTAATTTGGCTTAAAATTCTCCCTTTTGAAAGAACGTGTCCCAACATTCCTCAGTACTCCGTCACTGTGTATAATGTAACGACTTTGGTTTCATGTGTGTTTGTAATGGTCGGCAAGTACCTGCTTCTTAAGCAGTGCCGACAACTCACCGCCGTCTACCCAGCCCTGAAAACGCACATTCAGATGTAGACACCTACTTTAGAAAATTTTCTAACGTTCTATACACCGCGGCAGACCTCGTTCCATGATACACAATCGTGTCGTCATAACATGGGCACTCGCGTCTTACTCTGCAACGCCACATATGCCACCCCTACGATCGACAAGAGCTTAGGCCTTATACTCTTCTATCTAACATGATACATTTAGTATTCCAAAAGATTCGTCCTATTATCAAGTTTATGATTTTAAACAGAGTACCTTTTTGTTCTGCTACAGCTGTAAAAACTCTTAAAACATAACAGTGGCGTAGAACTAACCAATCTTTTGGCGCACCAATTACCATCGCTTTGTTTTCTGCCCCCACAATCGAATTGTGCAACCTCTGTCACCAAAGTGTTAACGTTGTAGTTCCAACCATCTGGGCAAAGTAGTGCTGTGATTTCTTAAACGTCCGACCACGTATCAAATCCGTATCAGAGTTGCCTTGATAATGACAGAGAAGAAATTTGCGATTAATAGGTACTTGTACGAAATTTGGTGTCCGGTCTCCGACATGTCTGAATAGTCCATACTAGAAAGCTGTATTAGAAATTTGCGCGAATCGTATCTGTACCTAGTCTTTGAAACCATGTTCCAATTATGGCAAACAAATTCGGCCGATTGTTCTGTGGTCTTTCGGCGCTAAGACAACAGTCGCTGTTGCGACATCTGATCTGTGAGGCCTCTCTGATGACAGAAAATGTAAAACCTTTTTATGATGCAAAAAATATCTGTATTCCTCGGTTTTGCGTAGATAACAGTATTGTAAATATTTTCGTCAAAAACACTGGTTTGAAATATTATAGTTACATGAGCCATGTACAAAACGAGGGAAAATGTTGGAAATATGGCGCGCTTCTCAGAATTAACTGTTCCCTTCGCTTCAGTTGCGTAACATATATTCAAGTCTCGGGGGCGTCACTTGCTGATACACTGTGGTGACGTCACAACAACGACACTCGCGACTCATTCACTGCGAAAGATCCTGCACTGTCGCATATGCTTCCCCTGTAATCGAGTGTGTCTGGCCTGACATTCTTCTTACTACACTAATACACTGAGTACTCGTAAGTCTCGTGCGTTTATGATGAAACATTTTTTTTTTTACGTTTTGTTGTAATGTATGTCTAATACACTTTGAAAACGCAAACGGCGGAGATCTTTCCGATCGGTTTTATCTCTCTTGGTTATGGCGTCCAAGTATATAATTATTTATCGCTTTATCTCCTGATTCAGCAAAAGGATCGCACGAGTCGTGTAGTCGACTAGGGGTAAGATAGATACTGCCTACAGGAAAATTAAAGAGACCTTTGGAGAGAAGAGAACCACTTGTATGAATATCAAGAGCTCAGATGGCAAAGCAAAGAAGGGAAGGCAGAAAGGTGGAAGGAGTATATAGAGGATTTATACAAGGGCGATGTACTTGAGGACAATATTATGGAAATGGAAGAGGATGTAGATGAAGACGAAACGGGAGATAAGATACTGCGTGAAGAGTTTGACAGAGCACTGAAAGACCTGAGTCGAAACAAGACCCCGGCAGTAGACAACATTCCATGAGAACTACTGATGGCCTAGGGAGAGCCAGTCATGACAAAACTCTACCATCTGGTGAGCACGATGTATGAGACAGGCGAAATACCCTCAGACTTCAAGAAGAATATAATAATTCCAATCCCAAAGAAAGCAGGTGTTGACAGATGTGAAAATTACCGAACTATCAGTTTAATAAGTCACAGCTGCAAAATACTAACGCGAATTCTTTACAGACGAATGGAAAAACTGATAGAAGCCGAACTCGGGGAAGATCAGTTTGGATTCTGTAGAAATGTTGGAACACGTGAGGCAATACTGACCTTACGAATTATCTTAGAAGAAAGATTAAGAAAAGGCAAACCTACGTTTCTAGCATTTGTAGACTTAGAGAAAGCTTTTGACAATGTTAACTTGAATACTCTCTTTCAAATTCTGAAGGTGGCAGGGGTAAAATACAGGGAGCGAAAGGCTATTTATAATTTGTACAGAAACCAGATGGCAGTTATAAGAGTCGAGGGGCATGAAAGGGAAGCAGTGGTTGGGAAAGGAGTGAGACAGGGTTGTAGCCTCTCCCCGATGTTATTCAATCTGTATATTGAGCAAGCAGTGAAGGAAACAAAAGAAAAATTCGGAGTAGGTATTAAAATTCATGGAGAAGAAGTATAAACTTTGAGGTTCGCCGATGACATTGTAATTCTGTCAGAGACAGCAAAGGACTTGGAAGAGCAGTTGAACGGAATGGACAGTGTCTTGAAAGGAGGATATAAGATGAACATCAACAAAAGCAAATCGAGGATAATGGAATGTAGTCAAATTAAGTCGGGTGATGCTGAAGGAATTAGGTTACGAAATGAGACACTTAAAGTAGTAAAGGAGTTTTGCTATTTAGGGAGTAAAATAACCGATGATGGTCGAAGTAGAGAGGATATAAAATGTAGACTGGCAATAGCAAGGAAAGCGTTTCTCAAGAAGAGAAATTTGTTAACATCAAGTATAGATTTAAGTGTCAGGAAGTCGTTTCTGAAAGTATTTGTATGGAGTGTAGCCATGTATGGAAGTGAAACATGGACGATAACTAGTTTGGACAAGAAGAGAATAGAAGCTTTCGAAATGTGGTGCTACAGAAGAATGCTGAAGATAAGGTGGGTGGATCACGTAACTAATGAGGAGGTACTGAATAGGATTGGGGAGAAGAGAAGTTTGTGGCACAACTTGACTAGAAGAGGGGATCGGTTGGTAGGACATGTTTTGAGGCATCAAGGGATCACAAATTTAGCATTGGAGGGCAGCGTGGAGGGTGAAAATCGTAGAGGGAGACCAAGAGATGAATACACTAAGCAGATTCAGAAGGATGTAGGTTGCAGTAGGTACTGGGAGATGAAGAAGCTTGCACAGGATAGATTAGCATGGAGAGCTGCATCAAACCAGTCTCAGGACTGAAGACCACAACAACAACAATTGTAACGGTAGAGATATAAAAAATATCACCCTCTGGCTTCATAATTATCATGTCTGTATGCACACATGTCATGTGACGGTCGACCACCGGTTTCTTCACATGGCAGCGAAAACGATTTATTGCCATGAGACAGTGTGTAAATCTTGTACGGAGACATGGAAAGCGAATCGCGAAGGTGACCATTCATCTCTACAGAAAGTAACCGTCGTATTCGTCACTGAAAAATGATATAAGTGATAATATTTTCCATAATCGATCATTCTCGGAAGCTAAACGTTTTGTCGACCCATCACCGGAACTACATTTCTCCTCAGTTCTTAGGTTTTCAGGCCATCAGCAAAATATATGCGTACAATTACAAAGACGTGCAATTTATAAAATGCTGCGAAAAGAGTTGTGGACCGAACGTTCCGTTACAACTGGGAACGGAGTTTCTCACAGCGAAATTCTTGTGACACACGCTCTCGGTGTTCTTGCCGCGTTAGATCTGAATAGCAAATTTATCCAGCCGACTGCAGCCGTGCTGCGAAAGAAGGTGTCGATGTCGGCATGCCGAAAACGTAAACAAATGTCCGATATCCTCCGCGGTCTCTCAACGCTAAGACAACAGCCGCCGTGCCGGTACAAGTTACTGCTGAACGTTCTCGTCTCTACGGCCTGTCTTCTGACAGAACTGACGTCCCTTAGTTTTAAGTGAATACACATAATGTAGCTAATTTTGGCTAGTAGCGATCGTAGCTTATTTACGACGCTATGGCAGCATGAAAGCGGTGGTCAGATTGAACAGTAACTACGACATACTTACCTTAATTAAGAGGTAGCTCATTTTCGTTTACTTTGACGTTTTTAACACATGAAACATGATCATGTGATTGTTTTCATTTCGAAAGAAGTGCTGTCTGGTACGTCAGTTAAGTACGATACATGGAAATGAGATGCTTTAAGTTTATCTTGTTCTCACCGTGAAGACTGGTTAGTCCAAAGACTGTGTTTAGGCATACATTTTCTGTGAATTACCTTTCATTTTGAGTAAAGACGTCCATATGACTGATTTCGGTTACGTTCCTGTAGAGCCTACAATACGCTGTTGCGACCCTCAGTTGCTGAAATTCCTATGTTTCACACTATCTATTCGTCCTACACCTTTGGTCAAACGCTTTTTCCTAATCCTGTATAACGCTGCTGGATGGCAAACCTCGCTCAACCAGCACTGCTCAAATTATTCATTTTTTTACGTACGTTACATATACGTTGTTGGATGACTCCCAACCCGGTCGTCCGCCTATATTCGGCGATGTCACTGAAGGCCAGCACGCTATCCACAAAATCACGAAACTAGTACCATAGTTGCATGTTGACGCATTACTGATTGTGAGTACATTCACAAATCCAGATGGTAGTGACGTAGAAGCTGCGTTGACTTTTACGTTAATTCTCCGTCTCTTGCAGCCGTAAGACCTTTGTCGCTCCCTCAGCGAATGATTGTTGCCGCTAGCGCCGTGGAAAGCTGGAATTTTAAACTCTCCCGCGAATAATGGCGGTGGTGTGAAGTGAATGTAAACGATTAAAAAATTTACACGCAAGAGTTCGTTATCAAAATAAGAGTGAATCCTTGCTTGGCTCAGCGACGTAATGTTTAAAATTTTCTCATAGCAGAACCTCGCATAGTCCTCCAGTTGCGAAGTGCGTGTCCATTCAAACACGTGAATCACAGCCCTAGTCGCTGGCCAGTTGTACCACTGTAACGCATCTGGACTGTGCTGTTCCGCACTCCACACATTCACGGGTGGCCTTCTGTCACAGTTGCCTCCAGCTGATGTTATCCTAAACTCCTGAGAATCAGGATATTGTGTGAGAAAATCTTCCGGAAAACAGGTACAGAAATCGTAAAAGCATAACGCCAAAACTTTTTTTATCCACGCCAGTTAACGCATGTGATACTGTTATATTATGCTCACCTGGGTCACACGCATTGTGGAGAATGGGCGAAGCGATAAGACGACGTGGAACGTATGTACACTCCAGGGCTCCTAACACATAGAAGGGCTACAATAATTCCTATCGCATCAAGGTAAAACCTTAATCATATACGTAAAACTGGCGGATACGTTGTCACCAGCCATCGATTGTGAAGATGTAATAAAGGAAGTTGACAGCATTGTCTGTTCCGTATTGATGGGGATTTTAAGAACAGTGTGAGACACGGTTTCGCTTCCTGCCAATGTTTTCAACTGTTGGCCTTCTGTTTCGACAGATTGCATTCGTGCCTCCAAACAGACAAAAAGAAAAGATCTAGCGAGGGCCTTTACACACTGCACGTGAGAGGAAGGGGACCGCATTAATGTTAACAATTAATTGATTGGAAAAGGCTATAAAAAGATAAAAAACCATGTGTCACCGTTATTATTCTGTCGTCCATCTGGGCAGCATCGATCGCGGGAACGAAAGCCACCAAAGCATTATTTTACGGTGCCTGACTGCGTTATAACACGCTCGTTTGCGTGGTGAAACTGTGGACACACATCTCCCTTACCTTGGACCGTAGAGACACACATATAGACGGCGCATGCCTCTATCACTGCCGTGTTGATGTTTGCAAACAAATGGATTAGACAATTAAGTATCTGTAGCTGGAATTAAGCACTGCTTTTTACAACTGAAGTACTAGTTCTGCTAGTGTCACACATGAAGTAATTCAGTTAACCTTAGTTCCCTAAGACTCGCATTCTTAATGCTATACGTATCCCTGTCCATTTGGCTACGCGAAATGACAGCAAGCGTCTCAAACACTGTCCCGACAATTCCGTATTTTGAAGAACGACAGAATTACTCATTCGATGAATTCCTGCTCTTGTTGGACTTGGCTCATGAACCTGGCCGCTTCCACGAAAGATCAAATGTTTCCTGGTCATTTCCTCATCAGTATGCGTGATAAGTTTTACAGTACTTTATAGATGAAATAACATCCGTAATGTCTGCTTAATCCAGTACAGATACCGACAGCATATCGAGATAAGAGGCGTGATGTACCAGAAAATGTTACTGGTGGAGGACACTAATATAGTGAGTTACAGATTAAGATCATGTCGACCGACGTTCATCCCCTCTTTCAACGCTTGAAAGGATTTTTAACAATTTTGCTCCGTAGCTTGTGCAAGCAGTAATTTGGCTTAAAATTCTCCCTTTTGAAAGAACGTGTCCCAACATTCCTCAGTACTCCGTCACTGTGTATAATGTAACGACTTTGGTTTCATGTGTGTTTGTAATGGTCGGCAAGTACCTGCTTCTTAAGCAGTGCCGACAACTCACCGCCGTCTACCCAGCCCTGAAAACGCACATTCAGATGTAGACACCTACTTTAGAAAATTTTCTAACGTTCTATACACCGCGGCAGACCTCGTTCCATGATACACAATCGTGTCGTCATAACATGGGCACTCGCGTCTTACTCTGCAACGCCACATATGCCGCCCCTACGATCGACAAGAGCTTAGGCCTTATACTCTTCTATCTAACATGATACATTTAGTATTCCAAAAGATTCGTCCTATTATCAAGTTTATGATTTTAAACAGAGTACCTTTTTGTTCTGCTACAGCTGTAAAAACTCTTAAAACATAACAGTGGCGTAGAACTAACCAATCTTTTGGCGCACCAATTACCATCGCTTTGTTTTCTGCCCCCACAATCGAATTGTGCAACCTCTGTCACCAAAGTGTTAACGTTGTAGTTCCAACCATCTGGGCAAAGTAGTGCTGTGATTTCTTAAACGTCCGACCACGTATCAAATCCGTATCAGAGTTGCCTTGATAATGACAGAGAAGAAATTTGCGATTAATAGGTACTTGTACGAAATTTGGTGTCCGGTCTCCGACATGTCTGAATAGTCCATACTAGAAAGCTGTATTAGAAATTTGCGCGAATCGTATCTGTACCTAGTCTTTGAAACCATGTTCCAATTATGGCAAACAAATTCGGCCGATTGTTCTGTGGTCTTTCGGCGCTAAGACAACAGTCGCTGTTGCGACATCTGATCTGTGAGGCCTCTCTGATGACAGAAAATGTAAAACCTTTTTATGATGCAAAAAAATATCTGTATTCCTCGGTTTTGCGTAGATAACAGTATTGTAAATATTTTCGTCAAAAACACTGGTTTGAAATATTATAGTTACATGAGCCATGTACAAAACGAGGGAAAATGTTGGAAATATGGCGCGCTTCTCAGAATTAACTGTTCCCTTCGCTTCAGTTGCGTAACATATATTCAAGTCTCGGGGGCGTCCCTTGCTGATACACTGTGGTGACGTCACAACAACGACACTCGCGACTCATTCACTGCGAAAGATCCTGCACTGTCGCATATGCTTCCCCTGTAACCGAGTGTGTCTGGCCTGACATTCTTCTTACTACACTAATACACTGAGTACTCGTAAGTCTCGTGCGTTTATGATGAAACATTTTTTTTTTACGTTTTGTTGTAATGTATGTCTAATACACTTTGAAAACGCAAACGGCGGAGATCTTTCCGATCGGTTTTATCTCTCTTGGTTATGGCGTCCAAGTATATAATTATTTATCGCTTTATCTCCTGATTCAGCAAAAGGATCGGACGAGTCGTGTAGTCGACATGTTTGCATCGCTGTGACATCTTCTTTCCCGAAATGGTGCTGTGGTCTCCTCCACATTACGGTCATATATAAGAACAGGCCCGTACTCGTATTGTTGACAATGTGGAAACGCGTAAAGTTATCATTTTTATAGCCCCCTGTCAAGGATGCTGTGCATTCTCCATCGAATTTGAATAGTGCATACCAAGAAGCTGTGTGAGAAATAGGTGCGCAACCTATATCTACACTCTTATCAAAACCAAGCCCCAAAAAGGCTTCCAAAAATGTAACTTAATGTGAACAACGTTATTTCATGCGGTCTGAAGCTATCGGTATGAAGGTATATGACTGTTGCATTGGACAGGGAGTTATTTTTTGTATGCATTCAACCAAAAGAATTTCGCTTAATGTTTTATTAAATGGAAAAATACAGACACGGTTATGTCTACATCTATATCTACATCCATACTCCGCAAGCCACCTGACGGTGTGTGGGGGAGGGCACCTTGAGTACCTCTATCGGCTCTCCCTTCTATTCCAGGCTCGTATTGTTCTCGGAAAGAAAGATTGTCGGTATGCCTCTGTGTGGGCTCTAATCTCTCTGATTTTATCCTCATGGTCTGCTTGACTCCTTGGTGAGCTGGCCAGATTGGCCGAGAGGATCTACGCGCTTCAGTCTGGAACCGCGCGACCGCTACGGTCTCAAGTTCGAATCCTGCATCGGGCATGGATGTGTGTGATGTCCTTAGGTTAGTTAGGTTTAAGTAGTTTTGTCTAGGGGACTGATGACCTGAGATGTTAAGTCCCATAGTGCTCAGAGCCATTTGACTCCTTGGTGAAGGTATGTTCTCGAAACTTCAACAAAAGCCCGTACCGAGCTAATGAGTTTATCTATCATCTCCGTAACGCTTTCGCGATTACTAAATGATCCTGTAACGAAGAACGCTGCTCTCCGTTGGATCTTCTCTATATCTTCTATCAACGCTATCTGGTACGGATCCCACACCAGTTAGCAGTATTCAAGCAGTGGGCGAACAAGTGTACTGTAACCTACTTCGCCGGCCGTTGGTGGCCAAGCGGTTGTAGGCGCTTCAGTCCGGAACCGCGCGGCTGCTACGGTTGCAGGTTCGAATCCTACCTCGGGCATGGATGTGTGTGATGTCCTTAGGTTAGTTAGGTTTAAGTAGTTCTAAGTTCTAGGGGACTGATGACCTGAGATGTTAAATCCCGTAGTGCTCAGAGCCATTTGAACCATCTGTAACCTACTTCCTTTGTTTTCGGACTGCATTTTCTTAGGATTCTTCCAATGAATCTCAGTCTGGCATCTGCTTTACCGACGATTCATTTTATATGGTCATTCCATTTCACATTAAACTAATTAACCTAAGGACATCACACACATTCATGCCCGAGGCAGTATTCGAACCTGCGACCGTAGCGGTCGCTCGGTTCCAGACTGTAGCGTCCAGAACCGCACGGCCACTCCGGCAGCTCGCACCGGCCAGACCGACGTCGTGGGTTGACTCCTGTTGGTCTCGTGTCGGCTTCGAAGCCACCACCCCTCGCTATACGGCGCGGCCCACTGGACTCGCGTGGCGACCTCACATGCGCCGACGCTCAAGACGGGCGAATCATCTTGGAGCTCATAGCGCCCTTTAAATCCACATGAACAGGCAACTTTTCCCCTTTCCCACCAGAGGGAGACACAAAAGCTACGATTGCCACAGGGGCGCCACCGCTAGAAAAGGACGGAGACTGCTTTACACTACTCGCTGCGGCGCGCTCTTCAAACCAGCAATTTTTTTCCACGGCTTGTACATGTTGAGCACTTCACGTCTTACAACATCTTTGTCGAAATTATCTCAATTGGTTACAGCCCTCTCACGAGTGCGATATTTCCCTGGCGATCTGAAAAGTGGGCTTCCACCGGTCTCAGTGGATAATTTTCCTTCATTGGCAATCCGCTGAACGGTTCTCAAGCCAACGCCTGTCGCTTCTGCAGTGCGTTCCTGAGATCTGGCGACGTCTGTGATAGGTCCACCGCTCTCTGCTCCGCGCTTGAAAAAAACATGTATCCTGTGCATATCGTCCCTCACCTGTTTATGGAGAGTTTGTCGTTTACCACCATCATCAGCCATGACAAGTTGCAACAACGCACTCGCCAAGACATTCACAGCAGACCGCTCAGAAAACTGCTGAACACCCATTGGCTGTGAGCGGATGCGTGACGTCAGGTGCGTAGAACGAGCCATAAATAGACCGCAGTCGTTCATGGTTCCAACTATACAGAGTGTTCATTTTTATTGGAGACATTGAAATATCCGAAAATCTACACATCGGATCAAACATGTTGTTGTTGTTGTTGTTGTTGTTGTGGTCTTCAGTCCTGAGACTGGTTTGATGCAGCTCTCCATGCTAATCTATCCTGTGCAAGCTTCTTCATCTCCCAGTACCTACTGCAACCTACATCCTTCTGAAACTGCTTAGTGTATTCATCTCTTGGTCTCCCTCTACGATTTTTACCCTCCACGCTCCTCTCCAATACAAAATTGGTGATCCCTTGATGCTTCAGAACATGTCCTACCAACCGATCCCTTCTTCTGGTCAAGTTGCGCCACAAACTTCTCTTCTCCCCAATCCTATTCAATACTTCCTCATTAGTTATGTGATCTACCCATGTAATCTTCAGCATTCTTCTGTAGCACCACATTTCGAAAGCTTCTATTCTCTTCTTGTCCAAACTATTTACCGTCCATGTTTCACTTCCATACATGGCTACACTCCATACAAATACTTTCAGAAATGAGTTCCTGACACTTAAATCTATACTCGATGTTAATAAATTTCTCTTCTTGAGAAACGCTTTCCTTGCCATTGCCAGTCTACATTTTGTATCCTCTCTACTACTCCCCAAATAGCAAAACTCCTTTACTACTTGAAGTGTCTCATTTACTAATCTAATACCCTTACCATCACCCGACTTAATTCGACTACATTCCATTATCCTCGTTTTGCTTTTGTTGATGTTCATCTTATATCCTCCCTTCATGACACCATCCATTCCGTTCAACTGCTCTTCCAAGTCCTTTGCTGTCTCTGACAGAATTACAATGTCATCGGCGAACCTCAAAGTTTTTATTTCTTCTCCATGGAGTTTAATACCTACTCCGAATTTTTCTTTTGTTTCCTTCACTGCTTGCTCAATATACAGATTGAATAGCATCGGGGAGAGGCTACAACCCTGTCTCACTCCCTTCCCAACCACTGCTTCCCTTTCATGTCCCTCGACTCTTATAACTGCCATCTGGTTTCTGTACAAATTGTAAATAGCCTTTCGCTCCCTGTATTTTACCCCTGCCACCTTTAGAATTTGAAAGAGCGTATTCCAATCAACATTGTCAAAAGCTTTCTCTAAGTCTACAAATGTTAGAAACGTAGGTTTGCCTTTCCTTAATCTTTCCTCTAAGATAAGTCGTAAGGTCAGTATTGCCTCACGTGTTCCAGTATTTCTACGGAATCCAAACTGATCTTCCCCGAGGTCGGCTTCTACTAGTTTTTCCATTCGTCTGTAAAGAATTCGTGTTAGTATTTTGCAGCTGTGGCTTATTAAACTGATTGTTCGATAATTTTCACATCTGTCGACACCTGCTTTCTTTGGGATTGGAATTATTATATTCTTCTTGAAGTATGAGGGTATTTCGCCTGTCTCATACATCTTGCTCACCAGATGGTAGAGTTTTGTCAGGACTGGCTCTCCCAAGGCCGTCAGTAGTTCCAATGGAATGTTGTCGACTCAGGTCTTTCAGTGACTGGTTTGTAAGACTGGTTTGTAAGGTTGAAGAAATTCACAGAGTTGCATCCAGTACGGTAATAGATTTTCCAAGTTCATGTCCAGGTTCAACGCCGTGCATTCGAGACGAAATGTGTCTCAGCACTTTCTGCCTGCAAAACGCTTTGAAGTTCTGAACAATCCCCTGGTCCAGTGGCTGGCTACGTGGACTTGGATTTGGCGGCAAGGAGATTGTATTCATATTTTTTAGTGCAGCATTTCAGTGGGAAGTGGCATTATCCAAAAACTTGCTTACCTTCTTTGTCTGTCCATCCTCCCATCAAATGCCAGCAACCAGTCAGTCAGTTATTGCTCAAATCATCCGAGAGCATGTTCAGTTTACTCAAGTCAGTACCCTTAGCGGTGTCGGCAGTAATTAAAGGCTCGTCACATTCGCCTGTTTCATTAACACGCAGTAGAGCAGTGAGTCGTTCTTTTGAAATTTTACTTCCTGAACAGTTTTCACCTTTAGCAGCCACGTTTTACTCTGTAGAGTTCTGAAGGAAAGACCAATCTTGTCACAGTTGAAAACACCTCTTTCTTCATAACCCTCACAAATTCCTGTTATCCTTTTTTGCCAGTCTGACGCGGTCTTTTCGTCCACTGGACTGGACTCGCCACACACGGTTAGAAAAGAGATGATGTTTCTACTCCTAAATTTGTCAAACCACCCTACAGGTGCCTTAAAATCTTTAAGACCCAACTCCTTGGCGATTCCGAGTGCTTTTTCGCGGATCAGAAGTCCACAAACTGTCGAGGTATTGCTGCGAGCACGTCAGAACCATTCGGCTGCCGACTTTTAAGCCTACTGTGTCGGGGAAACCGCGCTTACTGGTGAGGTCATCGTTGCCAGTCGACGATTTCAGAATGCCACTTTTGTACGTATCTTAAAATGTCACTGCTCGGTGTTTTCCCAGGTCTGGATGGACTTTTAAGTGCGCTTTTGGCCGCTATTGGGTACTATTTTTAAGTCTCTTTTGAATGAAGTGTTACAGGTAGAGTAGTGCAGACCTCGTTCAAAATGCGAAAAATTGTTTTAATCCAGAAAGGCCCTGGACTGGCTTCCCCTGATAGCTTTCGCCCAATTACTTTGTTAAACTTCGATTATAAGACTGAAGTGAGGATGTCGGCTCTGATGGAGATGATCGTTGCCAAACATCAAGCTGCGTATCTGGTCGTACCATTCTTACTCCTATAGCCGAGTGTCGTGACCTGGTTTCGGTTGCTGCTGTAACGTTCGTCCCTCGTGTCCTTGATTTCCTAGGCATTGATAAGGCATTTGGTCGTGTTAATCACGACCTCCTGCTTCGGATTCTGGAGGCAGTTGGTTTTACTGCTGACACACGGCGAGTGCTCTCAACTTTGTTTACAGGTATTTCAGCGTCGGTGGTTGTTAATGGCCAACTGACACCCCCCATAAATATCCGTCGGTGAGTGCCCCAAGGAAGCCCGCTTTCAATGACTTTGTGTTGTCTCTGGAGCCCCTACTTCGGAGCTTAGCATCCCAGTTGAAAGGTTGGACGCTTTCCGGAGGGACTATAGGTGTTGGTGCATACGTAGATGATGTGATGGTTCTACTCCGCAATTCTGCAGAGATACCTCGACGGAAGACTGTAAGGGAAGATTATTGTCTGAGTTCAGGTGCACTACTTAATGAAGGTAAATGCAGGCTTCTTACTTTGCAAGGTTTTGATGACGCAGTTGTTCCATGGGCTACTGCGGTGGATCGGCATACGTCTCTCGTTATCATAATTGATCGTTGTCCACTCAAAGTGGCGACGCTCAACCTGAAGTCTGATACGGAAAAAAATTCAGGGCGCGATAGTAGAGCATGAAAGGCGTTCTCTTACTCTGCTCCAGAAAGTCCGAATACTGGATACATACGTTTTATGCAAAACTTATTACGTGGCACAAATTTATCCGCTTCCCTCGATGATGGCGAATAAACTACAGCTACTGTCTGGTCGTTTCTTATGCAACAGACAATCTTTCGCCTACGGTGTGAAATGGTTACAAAGCCTCGTTCTTTTGGGGGGGTTGGGCCTGGCTGACATACGACGGAAGACGCACATGCTATATGTGCGACGCACTGTTTTAACGATAACTCAAGAAACTCACACATTCACGTCTCGTTTGTAAAAGTTAAACGAATAATTTAATAACAAGGGTTCTGTTCTCAAGCCTGTAATTGATGTAGACGACAGAGAATTGTACTGAATAATTGTTATTCAAGAAAGAACATCTCAGGTAAACGGGAAGTGGTCCAACGATATGCACTTGAAATACAGACAAAAATTACCCTCATCAAATGCAGTATTGTTTTTTTTTTTTTGAGAGCGTTACGATAATGATAGCCACATCCACGAACTAAACTGTAATCAAAGATAAGCGATACAGGATATACTCACCAGCTCAAAACAGTTCAGAGTCCAAGATGATGATCTACAGATTATCAGGCACGATTCAAAGGATAGTAACTCATACTCTGTCTATCCTCAGTTACGTAAAACAAGTGGAAGAAGCAACAGTCCTGCTCTGGAGCACGTTCAGACCTCTCGACACATAAAGTCCGTTGAGAAGTTTAAGTATGGGAGGGGCCATACAGCGCCCAGAATCAAACACCTGCATCTTCGCATACCGCTCGTTACCACATCCACGTCTCTCTCCTTCCAGAACTCGCTCCATTAAGCTCTTCGCTCGAAATGTCCCGATCTCCACTTGACTCCCGCAGTGCTCCGCAACTGTCCCCTCTTCGATTGGCCGAAAGATGTACAAAAATACATCATTATTTGACTCAAATTCGCCACTTCCCCGACTAAAGTAATACACTGTAGCGCCAAAGAAATTGGTATAGGCACGTGTATTCAAATATAGAGATATGTAAACGGGTACAATACGGCGCTTCGGTCGGCAACGCCCGTATAAGAAAACAAGTATCTGGCGGAGTTGTTACATCGGTTACTGCCGCTACAACGGCAGGTTATCAAGATTTAAGTGAGTTAGGACGTGGTGTTATAGATGGCGCACGAGCGATGGGACACAGCATATCCGATGTAGCGATGAAGTGGGGCTTTTCCCGTACGACCATTTCACGAGTTTACCGTGATAATCAGGAATCCAGTAAAGCATCAAATCTCCGACATGGACGAGTCCGGAAAAAAGATTTTGCAAGAACGGGACCAACGACGACTGAAAAGAATCGTTCAACGAGATAGAATTGCAAGGCTTCCGCAAATTGCTGCAGATTTCAATGCTGGGCCAGCAACAACTGTCAACGTGCGAACCATTGAACGAAACATCATCGATGTGAGCTTTCAGAATCGAAAGCCCACTCGAGTACCCCTGATGACTGCACGACACAATGATTTACGCCTCGCCTGGGCCCGTCAACACCGACTTGGTCAATTCCAGCAGCACAATGCGGCACCCCACACGTCCGGAATTGCTACAGAGTGGCTCCAGGAGCACTCTTCTGAGTTTAAACACTTCCGCTGGCCACCAAATTCACCAGACACGAACATTACTGAGCATATGCTGGATGCCTTGCAACGTGCTGTTCAGAAGAGATCTCAATCCCTCGTACTGTTAAGGATTTATGGACAGCCCTGCAAGATTCAGCCAGCCGGAGTGGCCGAGCGGTTCTAGACGCTACAGTCTGGAATCGCGCGACCGCTACGGTCGCAGGTTCGAATCCTGCCTCGGGCATGAATGTGTGTGGTGTGTGGTGTTCTTAGGTTAGTCAGGTTTAGGTAGTTCTAAGTTCTAGGTGACTGATGACGTCAGAAGTTGTCCCATAGTCCTGAGAGCAATTTGAACCATTTTTTGCCAGATTCATGATGTAAGTAGGCTGTTTATGTTTTCTTTATGTAAGTAGGCTGTTTATGTTTTCTCTATGTAAGTAGGCTGTTCATGTTTTCTCTATGTAAGTAGGCTGTTTATGTTTTCTCTATGTAAGTAGGCTGTTTATGTTTTCTCTATGTAAGTAGGCTGTTTAGGTTTTTTTTATGGTAACGCCACCTCTGTATGAAAATCACTGGCTGTGCTGTGTGCAGTCTGTGGCGGCTTTGCATTGTTGTAATACTCGCCATTGTAGTGTTAGGCAGCTGGCTGTGAATAGCGCGTAGCGTTGCGCAGTTGGAGGTGAGCCGCCAGCAGTGGTGGATGTGGGGAGAGAGATGGCGAAGTTTTGAAATTTGTCATGAACTGCTATATTTATATATGATGATATCAAGGTAAATACATTGTTTGTTCTCTGTTAATATCTTTCATTTGCTAACCACCCCTATCAGTAGTTAGTGCCTTTAGTAGTTTGAATCTTTTATTTAGCTGGCAGTAGTGGCGCTTGCTGTATTGCAGTAGCTTGAGCAGCGAAGATTTTTGTGAGGTAAGTGATTTGTGAAAGGTATAGTTTAATGTTAGTCAGGGCCATTCTTTTGTAGGGAATTTTGAAAGTCAGATTGCGTTGCGCTAACAAAAATATTGTGTGTCAGGTTAAGCACAGTACTATATAAATTGTTCAAAGGGGATGTTTCATATGTCGACCCTTAGCCGAGGATACCTCACTGGAATCTTCTGATTTTTTCTTGTAGTTTGTGTATTTAGTGTAGCTTTTGTTTATTGCTAGCGCGTAATTGTAGAGAGAATCTCCTTTGTAGTTGTAGTTTTTCATTGTTGTAGAGTAAAACAGTTGTGGCATGCATGTAGATTTGCACCAAGTATTTCGCAGCTGCAATTAACTAGACATTATTTCCATTGCTACGTTATTTTATTTTGCTCTTCAAATTGTGTTTTTCTGTGTTGTCGTGTGAAATACTGTGACAATAATGGCGTGTGAAAAACGTAATACTAGGCTCCAAAGTAAACTGAGAAATGACAGTGAAGACGAAGGCAGTGTCTTAGCGCCGCAGAGTAATGAATTAACTGATGTTCAAAGTAGTAATTTGGTAATCGTGCATAGGGAAATGGAGCGGGCGGCAAACAATGGCACGGACAGTGAAACAATTAGTGAAGAGGGAAGCATTATCGATCGATCGGTCGGCAACAGCTCGCCTCAGGAATCCGAAATGACAGGACACAATTTCGCAAATACTGTAGATTCAGGTTTTGGGTTATCACCGTTTTCTCAAATAAGTCAAGACGCATTTTCTGCTTGTCAAAATGTGAATGTTGCCGGTGCAAATGCACTGCCGAAAAGCGTAGAGAAACAGATTCCAGACACTAATACATTATTATTGCAATTAATGCAACAAATGGAACAAAATCAGAGACAAATGGGACAAAATCTTAAAAAGTTAGACACAGTGGAACAAAATCTCAAAAAGTTAGACACAATGGAACAAAATCAGAGACAAACACAGCAAAAGCTTCAAAAGTTAGACACAATGGAACAAAATCTTAAAAAGTTAGACTCATTGGAGCAAACTCTTGAACGAACACGTGAGGATTTAACTGCTGAGTTACATCACATTGAATCGAAATGTCAAAAAGTCTGTAATGACGTAAAAACACAAATTTGTGAGCATTTCCAACCTATTTTTTCGCGTCATGAAAATGCACTACAGAATCACGAAGCAGCTATAAAAGAACTGCAAACTATTGTTCATGAAAATCATGAGACCTTGCAAGCAAAATTTGACTCAGTTGCATCTACCGATACGGTTATGCAACTTGCAAAAACTCAGGAAAACTTAAAGGTCACAGTAGACACGATTGCAACACAAATGGACACTCTGAAACTTGGTTCAGAAAAACATAGAGAGGAAATGATTTCACTATCGGATAAAGTAGCCGAACTTTCAGATCAGTTCACTAACTTATCTACAAAGGTAGATGATGATCTGAATGACACAACACCTGTAGCTTTCATGGACACTGAAGAGTGTGAACAAATTAGAAAATTCAAACAAAATCAAAATCAAATCAATACACAGTACAAAAGAGAAATCCGGGAAGTGCAAGGTCAGTTGGCACAAGTAGTACAAGAATTACGTATTTCTGAGGACACTCGCGCCCCAATACGGGAAGAGGGACATACAAATACGGAACAGACACAAAATAATAACACAGGGCATTTCGGAAGTTATGAAAGAAATTGGCAATGTGCACCGAATTTTGAGATGGAACGGCCGACACGACCTAACAATGACCGATATGCGACTCGCCGACATGATGATTTTGACTATAAGCTGTTCATTACTACACGTAAATTCAAAACATTTAAGAATTCTGGCAACGACATTCATCCACAAGCATGGCTCCATCAATTCTCTCATTGTTTTCCTCCCAACTGGTCGTTAGAACACAGATTAGAATTTATGTGTGGCTACTTAGAGAATGAACCAGCTGTAAGAATGCGATCCGTCATTCACGATTGCCACAGTGAGGGTGAATTTTACCATGCCTTCCTCTCAGCATATTGGTCTCAAGCTACACAAGACCGTGTAAAACATAACATCATAATGATGAAACACTTCGAACAATCTGAATTTTCCAGTCTTGTGAAATATTTTGAAGACATGTTGCACAAGAATCAATACCTGTCAAACCCATACAGCCCCTCAGAACTCATCCGCATTTGCTTAATCAAACTGCCTGAACATTTACGACATATTATTTTGGCAGGACGTTGCAAAGACGACATTGAAGCATTTCAAGGACTCTTACAAGAACTGGAAATTGACACTGATAATCGCGGAACGCAGGAGCACAACAATTACAGATCACATCCGTCGCAATTCCGCGATGAAAGAAATAATAAGTGGACACGACAAGGCTATTCTTACAACGCAAATCGTGACTAAAATAGACACCACCCGTACGACAACCACTGGCAGAGTAATAATAGTTACAGAGAAAGATCGCATTTCCGTAGTAATGACTGTGACAGAGACAACCATAGAAACAGACAATATGGGAACAAAAATAATTATTATCAAGGGAGACAGAATAACTTAAGACGCAACGGTCCACCACGCAGCTACGATTCCGGGAGAAATTCTCCACCACATGACCGACAAACAAGAAACTATGTAAACTACCGACAAAACGACAGACGTGAATTTCATCAGAACTGGCGGCATTCTAACAGAGCTGGGCCCTCTCGGCAAGGCGAATTTGTAGAAGTTAGGTCTCCTAATCCCAATAACGACGCGCGCCAACAAAGGAACAGACAATGACCCGCACTGCAGGCAGCCACCTGCGCCGGCTGGCTCAGAGAAAAATAACATAGACGCTAACCTTGTGAAAAATTCCAGTATTCTTTACCGACGTATACCACATGATAATTGCGTTGAAGTTGAAACTCTGCGTACTAGGAAGAGTAAAGGTTTACACCACATTTCACATGTAAAACCGTTTATTGAAAGATAATCTGCTTTTTAACTTTGTCTTTGCCATAAAACTTTTCACTTCACATTTCTAGTATGCTTTGTTAGACTTAAGAAACTGTTAACATGCAACAATGTTTGAAGTTAAATATCCAGTCTAGAACCTAGAGAACATTTTTAAACAGAAATTACGAATGCATTGTTATAGTGAACAGACGTCACAGTGTTATTGTGTGTGTACATTCTTGCTTGTTAGTTGCACGATTATGGAATGACTATAAGGCTTACATACTTAGAACATTTACCAGTACTGCTAATGAGATTTTAATGCAACATTTTGGTTTACTTGAAAATACATTCTGGGTTTAAAGTACTTTCTGTGAGATACCAGACGACAGAGTGGTTAGTTTATGTAACAGCTACACGATTTTATCACGACGCTACTAATGAGTGACAATTTACAATGTTGCTTTTGCGGTGTATCTGTTTTATATCTGCACAGTTTTCTGAATTCTTCTGGAAATCAAAACATGTTTTAGTAGTAACTTTTGTGGTATAGCTACAATGAGACTGCCTTTTCCGTAGCACAACAATACGTTACAGCACAGTACTTTCTTCATCATGGCAATAAGCGCAATAACTACGATATCTATACATAAAGCATTTCACTTTTGTTTATCATGAGGTAAGTACATTGGGTTCTGCAGAACTTAGCTTTCAGAGGACAATAACTACGACACTTCCACAGAGATTATCTTACAGCAAGACGCGCATTTAGCGCTACAGGACACGCATTTGAGTGATTAATCTTATACTTAAAACACTTATTTTCAAAGATTTTTTAATTACAAAGAAAGTTTTCCGTGATACATTTCATTCCATTGCTGTAATTTGTAACACCTGAGGGTATAATTACGTTTATCCTCAGGGGGGTACACGCTTACTTTGTGTACCATGTGTGTGGCAACCACAAGGAACCCTAGCTAATATGGTATTTGCTTATACAACTTTACACGTCGGTACCATATTTCTCTAACACAGAATTACACATCTATCTGATTATTTGACAGAGAAACAAACATTCTTTTTACTACGTCAGTGACAGATGTTTACGCAATTACAGTTGGATAACTTCACACTTATGAAACTGTATTTTGTCTGTACTTTGTAAACTGTTCATATTTTTTTTTTTGGAACCATTGTGATACTATGAGAGCTTTGAATGATGTATTTGGTATGGATTCATGATTTTTAAAGTACGTTTGAGGCAGATGACACTTTTGACATGAGCAGAGAATTTTTTTAATTATTGGAGGAAGTTACGACGATTTTGAGATTTGACTGAAGTGTTATGATGTTATTATTACGACGACGATGTGTATTATGTTGTTGAGGAATGTTTATTATGCTACGTATTTCTCATGATGAAATATTGAAGAAGTGTCGACGAATATGTTTATGTATAATGAGGTAAGGAATAATGAGTAGTGTTTAGGGACTCTTGACTTGTGAAAAAGGATGTTGGAAACCAAGAATCGTACTTTAAGAGTTATGACATGTGTGAATCATGTGTGAATGTATCACAATGCCACTGAACATTTTTTGGACACTGTTATATTCATAGGATTTTGTTTCTACAGATTTGCAACGCTAATTCTTGACCTGTGAAGTATTTTTATGTGAGACTGTCACTTTAGCGAAAATTGCTGTCGTAAATATTTCCGTACGAAAGTTAAGTGACCACCTGCACGTAATGCGTCGCGGGCACCCAGCTGTGTCAGACGCCTGGAGAAAAAGTCATTAGCGCGTGCCTTTCAGAGCACAGGAAGAAAAAAAAAAAGAAAGGGAAGGCCATTATCCTGGCCATTGTCATTCCTTTAGAGAAAGCATCGCAAAAACGACACGGTCGAACTTGAAAACATATGATTACACTAGCTCTTAATTTACGATATTTACTGAAATGCCTAATAAAATGACAAGAAATATTTTTACATCTGCACACCTGATTATGACAAGCGTCTTTCTATGAGAGTTGAGAGAATTTCTACTAACTTACGAAATGTCACATGACTACTGAATGATATTTTTATGCTTTGCTTTTCATAGTTGCTTATTTCATTTGACATCTGTTTTCCAGCTGTGTTGCAGCATTGCTTTTATAAAATAAAATGCATTTGCTAATGTGAACACTTTCTGTCAACAGATCTATTAAATAATTATTTTATGATCCACATTCTTTAAAAAAAGGAGCACTTGGAAAGGAAAGAACAATAAGAAGGAACTGGTAACTGCATTCATAATTTTCTTTTCAAGTAATTGGTAACTTTTTGGTAGAATAACTTCTTGTGGTGCACCACTTTAATTACTTAGACATTAAGATGTGATTATACATTTGCCTTATCTGCATTGTTATCTTTAGTGTACTATTTTTTCTACTGGAGCTATGTCATGTTTCGATATAAGCTGCTGTTTGCCAGGCGTAGTGCTACTGAACTTTAATTTGTGTTACTCTGCTAAGCCAGATTTATTTTTTTTTTTTTTGCTGCACAGTGCCCTATATGAGTTGTAATATTGCAATTGCTTTGGCATTTGTATTTTTGTCATTGATGTTTGTGTCAATTGTTTTGTGCTGCTGCATTGCCTCGTCCCTTAGTTTAGCATCTGAGCTCAGTAGATTTAAGTTAGCTTAAGAGGGGGTAGACTATATGAGAAACTGACTATGGAGAATAGGTAAAGAATGCATTGCGAAGTTATATAAAAAGGATTTGGGCCCAAATGAGTATTGTACAATCAGAAATAATTATTTTGAAAGAAATATGAACAGAATACAGAAAGCATGCTTGGATAAGATTGTTTTGGTGGAAGCAAAGGTTGAAATAAGACGAAAGATCTATAGAATGAAGTTTTGGGATGGACTGCAGTACCAAATGTTACACTGAAAACGAACCCTGTCCTTTCCTTTTGTGTTATCCCACTATGTGTTTGTGTACCCTTGAGTATTTGTTTTCTTCCTGTCTCTGTGTAGTTTCATAGAATTTTTTCTTCTTTTAATATTAAGCTACATTCACTATGATGAGGAATACTGTTATCCTCGAATATAATTGGCATTAATAATATGTTATTTACTTTGTAAAGATGTTTAGACATTATTTACTCTGTTTTGTGTTAATGCTAATGTGTGAAGTTGATGTTTCAAAAGTTATTGTGATCTTTTATGTATGTACTCATGTCATAATTCCTGTAACACTGACGTATATGTCTATTTCTATTCTTTTGTAACGCCTGTTTTACTACAAATGTTATCTGTATTGTTATGTTCTTTAATGATGTATTTTGTACCTTTGTCATTGTATTCTTCTGTTATAAAATTGTAATTGTCACCAGTTCATGATATTATTAACTTGTAAGTTCCATTTCACTGCACACGTTTCTGTTGGTCATAGTATATGGACAATATGTGAGAAGTAGGGACTGATAGTGTTTGCACGTGTGTTGGTAATTCAGCAAGGGACTGGATAACAGCATTGCTGGTTCTAAGGACAATTAAAAGAAAAACTTTCTGAGTGCACAAGTGGTGGTTTATGGACTTGCTATATTCTCTGCAAGAATCTTCGATGGTGATTGTGCACCTGCACAGTCGCAACGGATGGCTGCTGGCCGTCTCTACCAGGACTACAGTGGGTCTGCACCTCTGGTGGCCCACCAATACCATTATCTCTACAAGGACTACAGTGGGTCTGCATCTATGATGACCTACCAACGCCATTATTTCTACAAGGACTGCAGTGGGTCTGCACCTCTGGTGGCCCACCAATACCACAATCTCTACCAGGACTCCAGTGGGTCTGCTCTGTGATGACCTACCTACCAATATTCTTCCAAACTTCGAATGACTCTGCTGTGGGTTTGCTCTGTTGTGGCCCATTACCTGTCTGCATGTCGAGAGTCAGCACTGTCTTTCCGTTGGAAGGTCAACACTACTTCTTCAAGACTGCATGGAAATCCACTACTTCTATGTGCATTTTCTTTTACTGCTTGGACTTTGAGAAAAACTCTGCAATTTTACTGTGATGAACAATGTGGACTGTCTTTATGGACTGTGAGAAATTTTGATCTTTTGACCAACATAATATTAATAAGTGTGTGCATTTTATATCTTTGTTACTGTAATTGTGAAAAATTTTTGTCAAATCTGTATTGGCCAGTGCCCAACACCATTTGTAAAAATTTTTGTGGGGAGCATGGGGGCTATGTAAGTAGGCTGTTTATGTTTTCTTTATGTAAGTAGGCTGTTTATGTTTTCTCTATGTAAGTAGGCTGTTCATGTTTTCTCTATGTAAGTAGGCTGTTTATGTTTTCTCTATGTAAGTAGGCTGTTTATGTTTTCTCTATGTAAGTAGGCTGTTTAGGTTTTTTTTTATGGTAACGCCACCTCTGTATGAAAATCACTGGCTGTGCTGTGTGCAGTCTGTGGCGGCTTTGCATTGTTGTAATACTCGCCATTGTAGTGTTAGGCAGCTGGCTGTGAATAGCGCGTAGCGTTGCGCAGTTGGAGGTGAGCCGCCAGCAGTGGTGGATGTGGGGAGAGAGATGGCGAAGTTTTGAAATTTGTCATGAACTGCTATATTTATATATGATGATATCAAGGTAAATACATTGTTTGTTCTCTGTTAATATCTTTCATTTGCTAACCACCCCTATCAGTAGTTAGTGCCTTTAGTAGTTTGAATCTTTTATTTAGCTGGCAGTAGTGGCGCTTGCTGTATTGCAGTAGCTTGAGCAGCGAAGATTTTTGTGAGGTAAGTGATTTGTGAAAGGTATAGTTTAATGTTAGTCAGGGCCATTCTTTTGTAGGGAATTTTGAAAGTCAGATTGCGTTGCGCTAACAAAAATATTGTGTGTCAGGTTAAGCACAGTACTATATAAATTGTTCAAAGGGGATGTTTCAATGATTTCAGTTCCCTCAAGCACTACTTGAGACATTAGTCAAGTCAATGCTGCGGTTCTTCTGCGTGTTACCAGTTTGGATTTTCAGTGTATCTTACAACAATATTCGATATAGAAATGTAATAAACATTCGGTCACACTCAGACCATTCACAATGCCCGGGATTAGCCGAGCGGTCTAAGGCGCTGCAGTCATGGACTGTGCGGCTGGTCCCGGCGGAGGTTCGAGTCCTCCCTCTGGCATGGCTGTGTGTGTGTTTGTCCTTAGGATAATTTAGTTTAAGTAGTTGTAAGCTTAGGGACTGATGACCTTAGCAGTTAAGTCCCATAAGATTTCACACACATTTGGACCATTCACAATAAACAAAGGTTTGTAGAGACATAAGTAAGCCAGTGTTGTTGCGCAAGTACTTCCCCGATAAATGACAACAGATTGTCGTTGGATATTTTTGAAACAATTATTGAGACCTCTTTGTGAGAAGCGTCTTTTGGCAGTATTTTACGAAGTTGGTGCCAGCTAACACATCTGTCTGATTACTTCCTACATTACCACTGTGTTATATTTGTTATTGTAGCTCCGTTACGGAATACGAGGCAAGAATCGGTGACGTACCTCGGATTACCTGCAGGTGTGGGGAATTTCATCTGTGAGGGGACGGATGTTTTTTTTTCCTCAGTCTGCGTTTCGGTCGCTTTTAAGCGGCGGCTGCACTCGGCCGAGACAGGGCAAGTCAGGGACCTTCCCGGAAGGAGGCGAGGGCAGTGAGTGAGAGCGGCAGAGGGCCCCACGGTCGCACACGGTCCGCCTCTTAAGTTTCCCCCGCTCCGCGACGGCCAGGCCGCTTCACAGGCCTCTCCCCGCGTTGCTGGCGGCCTCTGTGTGTGTCGGCGGGGCAGACCGCCGGGCTGCGCTGCTGGCTGTGCCAGAGTTGGCAGAAACCGCCCGCCGGAGGCGCACCCGCACACCCACTCGTCCAGGGCGACACCGGCTGGCGGCCTGCCACGCCTGCCCACGTCCGGTGCCGCCTCTCGGTTTTGAGGGAACAGTGCCGGTTTTCAGAATGAGATTTTCACTCTGCAGCGGAGTGTGCGCTGATATGAAACTTCCTGGCAGATTAAAACTGTGTGCCGGACCGAGACTCGAACTCGGGACCTTTGCCTTTTGTGGGCAAGTGCTCTGCCAACTGAGCTACCCAAGCACGACTCACGTCCCGTCCTCACAGCTTTACTTGTGCAAGTACCTCGTCTCCTACCTTCCAAACTTTACACAAGCTCTCCTGCGAACCTTGCAGAACTAGCACTCCTGAAAGTAAGGATATTGTGGAGACGTGGCTTAGCCACAGCCTGGAGGACGTTTCCAGAATGAGATTTTCACTCTGCAGCGGAGTGTGCGCTTCTGTAAAGTTTGGAAGATAGGAGACGCGATACTGGCAGAAGTAAAGCTGTGAGAACGGGGCGTGTCGTGCTTCGGGAGCTCAGTTAGTAGAGCACTTGCCCGCAAAAGGCAAAGGTCCCGAGTTCGAGTCTCCGTCCGGTAGACAGTTTTAATCTGCTACAAAGTTTCGTGCCGGTTTTGTTGCTACGGCAGGACTGGCCATTTGCGAGTCAAACCTGGCGTTCTAGTATCCTGTGTCAAGATCCTAGTTTTAATTTTGTCCTGACACCAAAACTGAAGTGTCAAAGAAAGTTGTATTCCTACGTAACATCGTATAGGGTGGCTCAGAGCACGCAGAAGTGCCGCAACACGACGTGCCGTGGACTAACGTCCTAAGTAGTGCTGGAGGGAATTGACACCGTTAATCCTGCAGGGCTGTCCGTAAATCCGTAAGAGTACGAGGAGGTGGCGACCCCCTGTGAACAGCACGTCGCAAGGCATCCCTGATAGGTTCAATAATGATCATGTCTGGGGAGTGGAAGTGGAAGTGCTTAAACTCAGAAGAGTCGCTCTGTAGCAATTCTGGGCGTGTGGGGTGCCGCATTGTCCTTATGGAATTGGCCAAGTCCGTCGGAATGCACCATGGACACGAGTGGGTGCAGGTGATCAGACAGGGTGCTTACAGACGTGTCAGGGTCGTATGTGGACGTATCAGGGGTCCCATATTACTCCATCAGGACCCCCCCCCCCCACGGTATTACAGAACCTCCATCAGCTTGCACAGGCTCCTGCCGACATGTACAAACGTCTCTTCCAGCCTTCAACAGTCAAATGTCGGTGTTGACGGGCCCAGGTGAGGCATAAAGTTTTGTGTCGTGCAGTCATCAAGGGTACACGCGTGGTTCTTCGGCCCCAAAAGCGCATATCCATGGTGTTCCGTTGAATGGTTCACACACTGACACTTGTTGATTACCTAGTTTTGAAATCTGCAGCAATTTCCCGGGCGGTTGCACTTCTGTCACGATGAACGATTCTGTTCAATCGTCGTCGGTCCTGTTCTTGCAGAATCTTTTGCCGGATGCAGTGATGTCGGAGATTTAATGTTTTACTGCATTCCTGATATTCACGGTACACTCGCGAAAGGGTCGTAGGGAAAAAACTGCACTTCATCGCTATCTCGGAGATGCTGTGTCTCATCGATCGTGCGCCGACTACGACACCACGTCCTAACTCACTTAAATCTTGATAACCTGCCATTGTGGCAGCAGTAACAGATCTAACAACTGCACCAGGTATTTGTTGTCTTATATAGGCGTTACCGACAGCTGCGCCGTATTCTGCCTGTTTGCATATCGCTGTATTTGAATACGCATCCGTGTACCAGTTTCTTTTGCGCTTCAGTGTATTTTGGAGGGATTGTCTCACAATATCTGTAGCAATTGTATTTATGAGAAATTCGTCACCTCATCAGTGCGATGTACGACGGCCAGAGAAACTGTCGTTCGGCACTCCTTGTGCCTCCGTATCAGCGTGCATCCTCTCCAGGGTGGTGGATGTCACAATTGTTCCCTTTTTAATAATGACGGATATAAGTAAATCAGCGCCAAATAAGACGCACCACATGCTAACTTCCGACTTCTAAACAACATATTCCGTGACAGGCGGATATATACAGGTGGACCGGTTCCTTGGCCTACACGATCTCCAGACGTACCCGCACAAGTCTTTCAGCTGTGGGGGCATTGGAAAGCTCTTCTGTACGGCACCCCGGTACGAGACGTACAGAGTCTCCGTGAACGTACTGTGCACAGCTGTGAAACAATTTGCAGTTGTCTGGGGCAACGTCAGCGGTGCAGGGATTGCGCGCGACAGCGGGTTGATGCATGTATTCCTGTTCACGTTGGGCATTTTGAACACTTAATTTAGGAGAGTGCTTCATACTGTGGCAGTGTGTTCTTTTTGCGAGTGTTTCGAATAATTAATGTGTTGAAAAGCTCTATAAACTGAGCTCTGACTTGAAGCGTTTCCAGGCCAACGTGTAAGGAAAGCTTCCTGAAAGTTTGGCCACGCGATTCTGTGACGCCCTGCAGAGTTGGGCGTCGTCGCCACCTGCCGGAACGAGGCGACAGCTGTGGCCGCCAGAGCGCCGCTGCTCCCCCGAGCTGCGCCACTGAGGGCCGCCGCTGGCGCCGCCCCCAACCCTAGTCTGCTGTCACTGGAGACGCAGCACAACTCGAGGAATATCGGAGATATACAAGCAATACACGCTGACATGAAATACACGATGGGTATAATTTTTATTAAACACTAAAGAAAGTTGAGAAGTGGGAGGAAGTGGCCAAGGAAACGGACACACGAAATGGTAAGTTGCATTGTAATTCGTTGTTAACATTCTACACTGACATTGTTAAAACTCTGTAGTAAATGCCTAGGTTCCTTACAATATCATTCCTTACTAGCGTGTAGCCCTCCATATCTACCAGTGAAAACGGAATAGATGGATTTAACCACGTCTTTGATATCAATATAGAATCGAAACTATCGTCCGAGTACATTTCTATATATACAAATTTTATAATGGGGGAACATAGGTACGAAAAGTCGTCAAAAATTACATGTATATAGGTTATATATAATATATTAAAGAAATAGGTACCTAAAAAGCATCCTGTATTAGAATGTAACGTTGTGTCAAATTTCAAAGCAATGGGTCGGAGGTTAGTGCCTATGCACAAACCGACAAAACGTTTTTATATATAGAGATACATGTTCATCATAATAGCTTACCTTAAAAACCCATCTAGTTTCTCCTTGGTTCCAATGGGCCTTGTAGCGTTGCATCCCTGTCTGTCAATTTCATTCTTGATGAGACCATGCACTTCTTGGAATTGATCACGGTTTAATCTAAAATAGTTCGTGAATTTTTCATCATCAAATTCCTAAGTTAAAGTGAATTCCCCATGACCTAGTCTTCTTTTCATGTACGCACTTTTTTCTGCGTTTTGTTTCATCAATACGATGTAACACACCGTTTCTAACTCAAACTCAGAATCGGAATCCGATTCTGAACTTGTATCTAGTAACACAGCAGAAGTAGTCGCCATCTCTGCCAGAGCCAAAGTCCCTCAGCCAACTGCGTATTGAAACTGCGATCCAGCTTGCGATGACTGTCGCCGTGACTCACGCTGCCGTGAGGAATTCGGCGTGAGCCCCCCTGCGCCACCCCACGGGCCTGCGCCTCTCCTCAGCGCCAGCCGCTGCTCAGATTATTGCCGCAGCTGCAGTGCGAGTCAGCACAGCCGCACGCCGAACGGTCAGTCTAATACGGCCGCCCGGAGCGCCGCCTTTCCTTCAACCGTGGCCACCGCTGCCAGCCGTCAGTCACGCACAGTGGCTACATCCCCGCCACGCTTTTCTGCAGCATCGCAGCTTCTCGCCGTCCTCTTACGAGACCTCGTACAAACTCACTCATGTGTTATCACCTTAAAAGTATTCTTGTCTGACATCGACCCACCACCTCTTGTATGGACGACACTAAACAAAACCTGAGTCACATCCTCATTATGGCGCTACTTATGCGACTGGCGTGAAATTTGAACACACGTCATCTTTCAAATGTATATACACTCGCACTAACTTTGGTTTTATGTTGCACAACTCCTTCTCGGCGTTGGGACTTTTTCCTTCTGTGTACAATAATTTCGCAGCAAGAAAGCAGTTTGCAGCACACATGCGTGACTCGCCGTCGCCAAGATCGCGCTCTGAACTCCACACTTTTTCTGCAGGAGAAGACCTTCCAGCACTTTTATTACGACGTACAGTTTCATTCGTCCCAGTACAAGTTCCAATCGATGCATTACTGGACATTGCTTTATTAAGAAAAATGTTTAATTCCGCGCCGTCTGTTATTTCAGAAAACTATAAGTAGCTGTCACGATACACCTTGCCTAACGTTCTATTAGAATTAAAATAAAGTGGACTGTAGAGAAACGAAAGTTGTCGTAATCCACGTCTCCGATATCCTACTCATCCACACCCATCAGGCGAATGACGAGTGAGTGTGCCAGCGTTAAATACGAGTATATCGAGAAAGAACACCAGCGCCGTGACTCTTTCGTGGGGAACGAGACTGAATCAGTAGTGATAGATACTGATTTGGAAAGTAGTGAAGAAGACTCAGGAATCAAAGAACACCACAGCTAGGGAATTGGACGGCAGCTCGACGGAAACCTGCACGGCAACAGAAAAAGCTGATACGGCTGATGAACTTCCGACTTTGACTTGAGCAGCTACACAGTAACGAATTACTGTAATACGTACGTACGTCTCATTTAATTTTATTTCTTAGATTGCTATAATTTACTTTGGCTTCACTTTACAACAAGAGGCTGAGTATTACACATTGAGGAAATGTGTGGTGCCAGTACGGCTGCCGTGTGGAGTGCTGTGTGCCCGCTCGTTCCCTGGCGTGCCCACACATTTTAGTAAACAGACAGACATCGGCGCACTCGCAGTGTGTTGTGCAGCAGGTAGCTCACTGTAGCGCACTCGCCTGTAACACTGTCAGTGGCGGTTTGCGAGCCTTTCGTTCAGCACATATTTGAATCACCCTATCAAAGTCTAGCGGCCTTGCCAAAGTATGTTCAGTTGGCGCGGTCCCCAGATCTGAGAGACGTTGCTGGTGTGTGGTGGGTCTGACACAGTCTTTAACACGAGCCAGAGTGCTCACAGACCTTAATGCTTCAGCTAAAGCCATGGAAGTGGGTACGAGATGCGCACAGCTACACATACACTCGGAAATGAACTTGGAATTTTAAGCTCGTGCAACTTATTCGAGAGGTCTAATTGTTTCAAAGGAAGTATAAGCAGTTGGCACTCTGATAGTTTTCAAATATTTAACTTCTTCCTTTACATCTGTCCTGATATCGTTATGGTATTCATTGATAAATAACTTGCACGCCTCGGTGAACTGATCGTCACTCACCTTTGTGTATTTCTATAAAAACCCAAATGCTTCATCTGTAATCTTCACTGTTTCACATTGGGTTTTCAAGTTATATACTAGACTGTCAATTATGGTATAAAAACCTTTTATCGTGAATAAATCTTCTGAATTTACATCTGTCACTTCGTACCTGGCTTCATCACGAGATGAGTTTCTGTTCTTAGTGTGTACCTCCGAAAATTTAGGACCGGTATTAATTGCGCTGGCAACAACTTTAGATTCGGGGAGAATGGTGTCCCAATTAAAAGTTACGTAATAAGCAGTCAAGGCGTCGTGTCTCAATGCCCGTGGTAGTATTTCGAGCTCGTAGTAATTTGAGTCTGCAGTCAGCTTGTGCCATCAACTTTACCCAACTCGATGTCACGATTAATCACTTGAAAGATCTTCCGGAACCTAAAGAACCCTCTGCCACTGAGTGTGTTTCAGCTGACAGATTCAACTCGACTTTCCGGGGTTTCAGCAGCAACGGCAGCCTCACCCACGTCAGTTGCAGCCGGCGCCACAGCTTCAAGCCGAGCATGCCAGACGTGGAGTACGGACAAGTCCCAGCACGCTGTTTCAGAGTGTCCCATCGTTGTGGACAGCAGCTGAACAGCTCGCATAAAAGCTGAACCACTCCGAGAAACGTATCTGCTTCGTGACAGCACTCACTTGCAATAGCAACTCCTGTTTTCTGGTTACAATCTACGAATTCCAAAGCCGTTCATTTATTTCTTGTAATTACTCGTAAATTTCCTTACTGAAACAAATATAACGCGGGATGAATGTCGCCTGTTCCGCATCATTTGAATCAGGAGCTGCATCAACAATAATTGAGTAATACTTCTCAAAAATGGTTCAAATGGCTCTGAGCACTATGGGACTCAACTGCTGAGGTCATTAGTCCCCTAGAACTTAGAACTAGTTAAACCTAACTAACCTAAGGACATCACAAACATCCATGCCCGAGGCAGGATTCGAACCTGCGACCGTAGCGGTCTTGCGGTTCCAGACTGCAGCGCCTTTAACCGCACGGCCACTTCGGTCGGCTAATACTTCTCATTTCCCCTCTGTTTCAAGATGACAGTCCTGACGTAATGGGCACAACTAGAAATCATTTGACAGATAACGCACTTGTAACGCTTTCCAGCTCTTGTGCGTCTCTGACCTGCTAATGTATTTGCGATAAGTGAATCGTAGTGACTGAAGAACACTAATATTCCGAGGAAATTTCCATTATGTGGACCTCCAATTTTCTGACATCAATCTCTGAAAGCCAATCTTCTTTGACCAATAAATAATTTTACATCAAGTAACGCAAAGCTTCCCATGTAAGATGGCTCTTCTGCAAACGAACAAAAGAAGAACATTACCTCTTTACTTCCCACTATTAGCTTCGTCACTGTACCTGTTTTATTTCATTTCATTTCTTCACTTTTAGGGTTCTTCCAGGACAACAGATACACCGTAGAAATCGCTCAAAACGGAATCACATGGGACTAAATTAATTTTCCAAATTGGGCAAGTTTCCGGATTACACAAAACTCACTAGGCTACATAAAATTTGTCACGTATCATGCATAAAGGTATAAATTTATGAACGTATTTACGCAGTACGTGCACTCCTGCACAATAGATGTTTGTTTACTGTATATTGTACAATAGAACAGTAGACTATTACACTAATTGATAAATTATACGGCATTTTTGTATTTTTACTTCGACTTTAAATTCTTGTATTGTTGTATCTAATACCCAGTATTTCTACGTTTATCTCCTCTACAATTCACTTATTTGTCACGTATCAAGGAGGGAAATTGTACGAATTTCCTTTTCAAAATCGTTTACTCTACGCAATGTTTTGCACTGTACTATAGTTCCAACAGCGTGGGAGTATTTGTGTGTACTCTAACTTGCATAACATTCTTCGGGAAATTAATTTTTCTAGGGACATAATTTTGCTCCTTTTCTCCGTTCTGATCAACTTGTATGTTGCGGATTCCTGTTAAATTTGTTGCTGACATAAAAGTGCAGTGAGTTGACAGAAAGTCATAACTTCGAATGTTGTCATTTGCACCACAAGAAACGTTTCACATTTTAATAAATTAACCAATTAATGCTGCATTTCCTTGAGTTTCGATGGCCATAAATGCGTCTTGTTCTTGAGCTCGACACTCCGGTTTCCTGAAGCACTTGGTAACAGTTTTTCACTTCATTTCGCTGACTGCCAAGTCAATCCAATTTACTCCATCCAGGACAGATACTGGCCGTGCCAGAGCAAATTCACTTTCTGCTTCTTCAGCACAAAGAATACGAGATTGCATCTACAATCGCACGTAACGGGACTGGTATATGTAAATAGCCCCCTGGTCCACTGTTTGTGGCGGGAACCGAGCCAGTTTCACGTTTGACAACTTACTTGACTTTCTCGTGGCAGGTTGCATTGTCTGGGAAAAGGAAAACTTGGCAATTTACTGTTTTCATTATGGCGTTGAAGATCACAGCCATTCTTCCGTAAGACCGCACATTATCCATGCCTTTATATTGCTTTGCCATGTGACTAGAAGGTTACTGAGGTCTATATTTTCGAAACAACGCGGTTTTGCCGCCTTTCCAGTCACCTCTGGCGTCTCCTTTTCACGTAATATATTTCCGCACAGTAGTACAGTGAGTCTTTCTTGGGACATTTTTCCACCGGTGCACTTTTCACCTCGAATTGCTAGAGATTCTGAAGACAGTGCGCGACGAAAGAGACCCGTTTTATCGGCTCCGAACACGTCTTTCGGATCATAATCCGCAATTAGGTCGCACAATATTGTCTTCCGTTCTGTTGCTACACTTTGCTGCACATCCTTAGCTTCCCCACACACTTCACTCCACACGATGTTGTGCCTAGCTCTGGAATCGTACAGCCTTCCCGTGTATGCATAAACCCGGTGTTTCCAAGCTCTTTGGCTCACTATGCAACGTGGGTCCAGAAAAAGGTAAGTTATTTTCCCACGCACTTACGAACCATTCCCACATTATTCCGTTAGTTTCTTCATCTCCCGTCTTCTTCGCCTTTCTTTTCATTTGCCCCATCCCAATCATCCATTCATCCAGTATCTTCTTCTTGTTTCTTAAAGCATCGTGAATTTGTTTTTCACCGCATTTGAAACGGAGCATTATTTCGTGTACAGAGAGTTGGTCTATCTCACTCGCCTCGATTACCTTAATGTTTTCATTGAGTGTAAGTGTTTGCGACTTGTACTTTTCCTTCGAATCATTTTATCACTTAAGGCGCTACTAGTCAAATGAAACGGACAGAAAATAATGCTGTTAGTGCGTCATATCGGAACAAGACTCGTCTCCTTCACTGCACCGACTGCAGCAGCGTCCACAGCTGCGCTACAGTGTTCCAGCGTGCGCCCCCTCCCCCCTCCCCCCCGTGCGTAAATAATAATGGAAAACCAACCAGAGACCCTTCCAAACCGAGCGCTCACGAACGAACCATTTCCTTTGATGTACCGACATTGCGCGCTAACCTGTTCGTTGTTGCACAGAGCGGTGCAGTCTGATGTCCACGCCCGCAGCACATCTGCTCTTTTCTCAGTTTTGCGCCGCCGAGCAGACAGTCAGGCATATATTGTCTTTGCGTCAAAATTAACTTTCGGCGTTACACAGTGAATTCTTAATAAAGTCGTAGAATTAGCGATCTGTTCTAGACACGTTCCGCTGTATATATATAAAAAGAAGTTAGCTTGTAAAAGTGTATTGAATGCGTCGGGACTGAAATACTTCTACGGTTTGGGCAGATTTCCGACTTATACACGTTCTGCATTGATCAAATTTTACTGTATTTTATTTTGTGTCCACTCTCGAATGAAAATATTTTCTGCATATTTCGTGTAAAATCACCTTGTGATGCAGTCAGATTACCTTAGATTTTAATGTTGCTGGCAATCGTAACAGATCATAGCGACATTCTACAGTTGTTGCTGCGTACATTTGTTACGCACATGCTTTGGCAGTTTTTCCGACAGCATTTAAAGGAAACACACTTCAGATTCCATGACAAGTAATGCGGTTTCAATGTATAGTGTCTAAAGAAAAAGTCGTGCTTTCAAGTCAAGCAAGAAATAGAATTGCGTGCAATTCACCTGTAAGAATGGTAAAAGTGACAAGAAAGAGCTGGATGGGCCACGCTGGTGCAGGATGAAGAAATTATTTTACAAAAGCAGCCTCATATTTGCCAGCTTTGTATTCTAGGGCCGCCGAAACCTTGAGAGACGTGGGGCCTCCCATGACGCCTGATGCCCGGGGATTTGCCCCCCGCCCCCCTGTTCCCAGCCCCCCCCCCTTCCTATCTCTTCTGGCCTTCCCTTCACCTCTTCTGCGGTAGTGCTTCTCTCCATAGTTTTGAAAGTTTGCTAGTTTCATAATTAAAAATTGCTTTCCCCGTAATAATGAACCCATCTTAAAAGCGTTTTACTTGCAACACGGGTAATCTACTGAAGTTATATTTTCCGAAACTTTGACACAGCAAATCGTGGCCAAATCTGTACACTTTGGGGAGATCTCTAATTCTGCCCGTTAGTTACGCTGCACATTTTCGTATGGCGTACGTATAACTACTGAGACTATCAGATACGCAATTCATCCTTAAAAACACCTAAAGGCCCGCTACACAATCAAATAGTGGCACCCAATTTTACTCTGTGTGCCAAATGACAGAGCACAGGTAACTTGCTTGAAATGTTCGGAAATGTAGTATTGTGCACTTCAGAAAACGAAAAGACGTAGTATCCTGTGGCTGTATTATCAATGAGTCACAGCGGGAATCGTTTACAAATGGCTGCGTGTCACACGTTGTAGGGATACGGAATGGAATGAGCACGCAGGCTGTGTAGTGAGTGGAGCAGGTCGTGGGCAGCGATTTGTTGGTAGGATACAGAGGAAGTGCAGCCGGTCCGAGACTGGTTTACGAATCACACGTGCGGCCCACCCTGGAGTGGGGCTGGCCGCCCTGGCAGCGCCTGTGCTGCCCGCCGATCGAGAGCTCCTCCGCGAAAGGGTCGCCTCGAAGGGCGGCGTCAGCATCTCAGTCTTCAGAACAAAAATCCAGGTCTAATGTCGTCATTAAGTAACTACCACTTTACAAAGTCTGTAAACTACTGGCATCCGATTTATAAGATTTTACGCTCGAACGAGGAAAATGACACATTTCGCCATTTTTCGTAAAAGTTATTGCTACAAATGAATGAAGATGTCAAACAGTGGAGTGAAAAACAAAAAAACCATTTCAAACAACTTAATGAATCTCTCAAACAGTGGAATGAAAAACCAAACAACAATTTCAAACAACTTAATGAATAACAAGACAACAATTCCAAACAGTTGAATGGAAAACACGACAACCATTTTAAACAATTTAATGAATCGTTCAAACAATTTAATGAATGTTTCAAACAGTCCAACGAAAAACACGACAACCTTAATGAACAGAACAAACAACTTAGTGAACAGATTACAACCGTTACCGTGCAATGTCACGATACTAAAGAACAATTACGTGAGGAAATTAAGGCTTGTGCTAGTAACAGTAGTGAAGAAATTAGATCTGTTGCATAAGAATTAGGTAATACACATGCAGCCACAACAGAATCACTTAGAGATGAAATTAGTGCAGTCACTGAACAATGTTCAGAAAACGCAACACAGATACGCGACGAGTTTAAATTAGTGTCAGCAGAAGTTTCACGCACTCTGGATACGAAAGTAGATAAGAAATTTGAACAACAGAACAGCCAAATTGACGAACGTTTTAAAGTGATAGAAATGAAAAATGTTTCAGCCTTTAACACATCACAGCATACACCACTTTCCGAACATTTGCCACACTCACACAGCCAGTGTAACTTAGGTAATTTACAGAGACTACGTGACTTTTATTACGAAGTGACACAGACAAACAGATTCTCACACAAACCTGAACCTGTTCACAAATTCAGAGACGATAACGTTGATTATAAGCAATTTTTATCCGTAAAAAAATCTAAGGTATTTAAAAATGACAGAGCTCAGGTACACGCTTTGAACTGGATACGTCGAATTATTTTTGTACTTTCACCAGCTTGGCCTGTAACGCAGAAACTAGCTTTCGACTGGATACGACAATTTGCTTTTGAATTTTCACCGGCATTGCCTGTAAAATTTATTTGTAGCGCGTAATAGACCTCAGGGGATTCATTACGCTTTAATGAATATGTGCCGTAGCGTGCACACGGCCCCGAGCCGTAGTAGTGCTATTTCATCTTTAGTTTTCTGCACTGCTGCCTTCTCTTCTACTATCCTTTATATCTATTAAAACAGCTCTTCAACTATCGATCTATCTATGATTAAGAATGAATAAAGAAAACCTGATACAAGTTATACCGAAAGTGACAGTTTTCATTAGACGCTCCAGAAATGACAACCACGAGAACTTTAATACCGGACAAAAATTTAATCATCAGTATGTACAAAATTTTCAGAAGTCGCAAACACATTTTGGTAACAATAGAGGTTTTTTCCAACAACAGCAACAAAACCAGCCGGTTAGCATACCTAACCAACAATGTAATGTACAAGGTCAACGAAGCTTTAATGTTTCGCCGCCTGCACGTATAGCGTCAGCTCCAACAAATAGTAACGCACAGCAACAAGGAAATAACTACGTACAGAAAACACACCATTTAAACTCCTATCGCAATGCACCGTATAGAAATGACTATCATGACAGACGTAAAAGTAATGAGCACAATTTTCAGCGTACGTTTAATAACAGTCGGTCTTATCGGCAACAGAATCATCCACAGCAACAAATTATCATGAATGAACCAGACAGTAGATATCATCCCGAACGTAATACGTCAGGAAGAAATAACAGAACAGTTCAAATAGTGGAAATGCCACAGCATCCTCCCGAAAATAATAGCACGTCGGATAGAATTTGACTAGAGGTTGCATCTTCCAGCTACGCAAGGAATACTTTTGACACGCAGAATCTTGTACACGAAAACGTTATTACTTTTGACGACATCCGAGACACTCTTTTGCAGGAAAAACCAGTTATTCAAAAAACCATTTCACATCCTGTCATCGAAGTAAAAATTGGATCATCCAAATTTTCAGCAGTAATCGATTCTGGATCTCCTATCTCAGTCATAAATGAAGAAACTTTCAACGAATGTAACAAAGAGAATACCTATCCTACGTTACTATTAGGCAAAACTAAAGTAAAAGGAGCAGTATCTGGTAAAGGAGTAGATGTAAAATTACAGACACATTTATCATTTTGTATTGCAGGTCATACATTTCACTCAAATTTTTGGATTGTTCCCTTATTGACGACAGACGTTATTTTAGGTACCAATTTTCTGGTACAACACGACGCAATTATTGATTTTCAAAACTCGTATTTAATGTTAAAGGATGAAAATGTACAACTGGCTTTAGAATTTCAGCACTCTTTATCTGCAGAAGAACAAACAATTAATCGTACAGAGGTCATTTCCGCATCACGTAACATACTGTCATTCGACATTGTTAACAGATACGTACGTACACAACTATAATATTCTAGACGAAGCCGACTATGACGTTATATAGATGATTTCTGATAAAGTTAAACAGAGCAGTGCAAATACAGACGACGAACGCACGAAACTACGCAAAATTCTTTTACAGCAAGCTCCAGTTTTTGACAACGTTCCTGGTACTATGTCCGGTTTTATGTATGAATTTCAAGTTAAACAGCACGACACATTTAAAGCCAAGCATTATCCCATTCCGTATATTCACAGAGAACAAGTTAAGAAAGAATTGCAAGCTATGCTTGACCAAGGAATTGTTGAACCGGCAGTTAGTCCGTACATAAACCCGCTCCATATTGTTAAGAAAAAAGGATGGTTCACTTCGCCTCGTACTTGATTTGCGTCACATCAACATTATTATTAATGAAACGGATCGTCCACAGACACTAGAAGAACTTCTACAGAAATTTCATGGTACTGCTATTTATTCCACATTAGATTTGAAATCGGGATTTTTGCAAATTCAACTCCATCCGGACTGCAGAAAGTACACGGCTTTTCTCTGTTTTGGTGACTGTTATCAATTTTGTAAATTAGCGTTCGGTTTAACTATTTCTTCAGCAGCATTTATTCGCGGTTTGAATGCAATACTTCCGACAGAACTTAAAGACAGGATCACAACGTACGTAGACGACATTCTTATGGCAGAAGTTAACTGGTCTGAACACAATCTGATTCTCGAACAACTGTTACGAACTTTTCGTGCACAAGGACTCACAGTTAATCTCAGTAAATCGCACTTTGGCAAAACTTCTATAAAATTTCTTGGACATGTAATTTCAGCAGAGGGCATTGCGCCTGACGCGGATAAACTTCAAGCTTTACGCGACATTACTGTTCCTACGACGAAGAAACAACTACGCAGCTTTTTGGGTTTAATTAACTATTTTCGTAAATTTATTCATTACTCTGCTTTAGACACCCCTCGATTATGTCAATTGACAGGTAAAAACACTATTTGATCCTGGGATAGCCAAACACAATCTGAATTTGTGATCCTGAAACAAGCTTTGTTGAATGCACCACTTTTATCACATCCAGATCTTACTAGAAATTTTTCCATTGCGACCGACAGTTCTAACGCCGCTTTAGGCGTACACATTTTTCAGGAAATTGAAGAAGATGGCACTACAGTAATTAAAAACATCGCCTTTGCGAGTCGCATTCTGCCACCTGCTGAACGCAATTATTCTGTCACAGAACTTGAAACATTATGTGTTGTATGGGCATTTACGAGATTTTGGCATTTTCTTTATGGAAGACATATGACCGTTTACACAGGTCATAGAACTATACAGTTTTTACTTTCCGCTAAATTTACACACGACAGATTAAGCAGATGGAAACTTTATTTTCAGGAATTTAATTTTACAATTGTTCACATTCCCGGTACACAAAATATTGTAGCAGACGCACTATCCCGTTCTCTCAGCAACAATCAGCAAGACATCGCAACCGACTTCTGCAAAGCAAATTTCAGCGTCATGTACATTCAACAAGTTGCATTTGAGAATTTCATTTCGTCGTCATTACAAGACATAGCACAAGAGCAGAGTAAAGACAACGTATGGAAAGAAATTAACACCTTTGGCATGATAGGAATAATGTTACCATTAGAAACCATTACACTGTACGCAATAACATTCTGTTTCGCCGCTCTCACCGTGACAGCAACAATTGGTTATTATGCATTCCTGACGAGCTTATTAACAAATTAATCTGGTATACTCTTTTAAGTTACGCACATTACGGAGCCAGAAAATGTTTTCTTATACTGAGACAGAACTGTTATTTTACCAACATGGAGAACCGTATTCGACGAGTTTTAGCGTCATGTAAAATCAGCCAGAAAGCTAAGTCAGATACGACTTCACATATTCCTCCATTACATCCCATTGTACCTGTTAAATTGAGACACATGGCCGCTGTAGACATTTTGGGTCCGATTCCCAGAACTAATAGAGGTTTTTGCTACATATTTGTCGCTGTTGAACTCACTTCAAAATTTGTTACCTTCGCTCCGTTACGCAAAGCTACCACTAAAACTGTTTCGAAAGCATTTGTAAAACATTTTCTATTCCATGTAGGGCATGTGTTGAAAGTAATTTCCGACAATGGACCACAGTTTCGATCTGCTATATGGATACGTATGTTACGAGCTAGAAACATTTCTCCGATCTATATATCCAGGTACCATGCTTCTTCGAACCCTTGTGAACGACTAATGAAAGAAATTGGTAAACTATGTAGAATATACTGCCATAAAAGACATATTGATTGGGACACACATACTCTCATTCCAAGATGTAATTAATTCCATACCAAATGAATCTACTATGCTATCTCCGACTGTTATACTGAAAAATGTTGAACCACCTAACAAAATTAAAGATTTAGTAACCTTTCCTACATCTCGTCGACTACGACACCATGAAATAATTGACATTGCGCTGAACAACATCAAACGTGCCGCAGAGCGCCGGAGAAGACAGCAAAAACAGGTTTGTACACGCCGTGACTTTCGCATTGGATAGAAGATATTAGTACGCACACATTATTTATCTAACAGAGGAAAAGGTAGATGTAGTAAATTTGAGCGTCTATATACAGGTCCATATCGAATTCGCAGCATTCCTCACCCCAATGTAGTACACGTCGAAACTCTGAGAACCAGAAAAAGTAAAGGCAATCACCATGTCACCAATATTAAACCTTTTGTTGAATGAACATACTTTATGATTTATCACACTGTAATGCCATTTCCTGATTTTTTTATATAACCACTTATGCAATTATATTTACATGAACACTTACTGATGATTATCGTATTTTTTTTTTTTTTTTTTTGGCAAGTGCCCGGCAAGGTAAGGTTAGCAGGTCGCTTTTCTTGTCGTTACACCTCAGACCATGCACATTTTCCAGATAAACTTACACATTTTATGACCACTTATGCAATTATATTTATGTGACTACTTACTGATGATTATCGTATTTTTTCTTGGCAAGTGCCCGGCAAGATAAGGTTAACAGGTCGCTTTTCTTGTCGCTATACATCAGACCGTGCACATTTTCCATTCTTCACGTATGTATGATTGTTTTCCTGTTTTGTTTGTATGCACTATGAAATGTTTAAGATATAACAAACACCAGTTGACTTTGTCATTTTGCCTTATGATATCTCAACATCGAGACTATTTGACATTTTTGTTGTTGCTACGTTGTAATACTCTGTGTACATTTTTGCACCTGCACACTGTCTATGTTTTTGACATATTACGTTTTCTGTCATGCTATGCTGTATGCTTAATTACATCACTAGAAACCAGTTTTTATTTAATGTGTATATGATTTAAATGCAAGACATTAATCATTGTTTATCATTTTCAGAAAGAAATAACGTGTAAAAGAAATAAATTAAACAGACCACGTTGGATTACTACCAGATAGGGTTGATAGAAGATATAGAGAAGATCCAACGGAGAGCAGCGCGCTTCGTTACAGGATCATTTAGTAATCGCGAAAGCATTACGGAGATGATAGATAAACTCCAGTGGAAGACTCTGCAGGAGAGACGCTCAGTAGCTCGGTATGGGCTTTTGTCAAAGTTTCGAGAACATACCTTCACCGAAGAGTCAAGCAGTATATTGCTCCCTCCTACGTATATCTCGCGAAGAGACCATGAGGATAAAATCAGAGAAATTAGAGCCCACACAGAGGCATACCGACAATCCTTCTTTCCACGAACAATACGAGACTGGAATAGAAGGGAGAACCGATAGAGGTACTGAAGGTACCCTCCGCCACACACCGTCAGGTGGCTTGCGGAGTATGGATGTAGATGTAGATGTAGATGTAGAAATGGGAATTTCACCTTCGGAATGAACGAAAGAAGATGCAATACCTCGTCACGAAGAGTAAATGGATCAGAATTAACAAGCATTAACAAGAATATACTATACACATCGTATGATAGCGGTCTTAACTAATTTTTTCTTTCAGAATACGAGGCGATTGATGCGGGCTGTCAGACAGAACTACACATCTTAGTTTTAGTGATGAAATATACTAGAAATAAGGAACTCTATACTATGAATATTTGTATGATGAAGTGTCTTTTTGCAGATGATAATGAATGATGATGAATAGTAATGAAGAATATGCTAATATGGATAATGAAGTTTTTATTTACAGGTGATGATAATAATGGAGTTATGGTGATATGAATAATGAAGTTTTTGTTTACAGGTGTTGATAGTGATAAACTTTATATGGCCACTAAACACACCACTTTTAAGTTTTTCTTTGCAGATGAGGATAATGTTGAAGTTTATGTATTTATGCTATGTAGTTATTTAAGTATTTGTTGCAGATCATCTTGACAGTATGTATTATGTCGCATGGTATGATGACTGAAGGTTTTGGAAATGACAGCTAGAGAACATATATATTTAGTACACATTTCATTAACCTGTTAATTCGAAGTTCACTACTTTTCAGCATAATATGCGTTTCTTCTTTCAGTTTAATAATCCATTTTGTATATTTTGCAGGAGAAATTATTCATGAAATTAATGTGCTATAAGCAGTTGGTCATTAAACCTGTGTCATTAATGAATGTGATCACATATACTCTATTTGTTTTATAACTTTGCTACAGCTGACTCATGACGAATGACATTACTTATCCTCATTTGCAGCAATAAGTCAAGAGTAAATATTTTTATGCCCCGGCAATTAATTATCGATCCCAACGCAATGAATTGCTAGCACAAAAAAAATGTATTACCAGCCCCAATTAATGCTACCAGTTTAAGAGAGTTCTGAGTAATACTGAATGATGTTTTCTAATCACAGACCTTGAGTAGTAGTTACAGTGTGTTACATTTTAAATATGTCGTATGTCACTTGAATGAAGAGTTCTGAGCAATAGTGAATGATATTTTGTAATAATGCATGGATGTTCTACACTCTTTAACTCCTGTTTTGAAGGATGACTTCTGGTGTTTTGTAACTGACCAAGGAGTGCCAATAATTATTTTAAATATGTCATATGTCACTTTAATGATGAAAAATGTTTTGTAATATTCAATACTTGCTGGCCAACGAATGCCACTGTTTCTTATATTTTAAATTTATATTATGTCACTTACATGCTATATATATATGAATACCAGTAGCGTGATGCTACACTCATTAGCTCCTGTTTTGACTGATGACTTCTGATGATTTGTAACTGATCAATAAGTGCCAATTATTATTTTAAATATGTCGTATGTCACTTGAATGATGAAAAATGTTTTGTAATATTCAATACTTGCTGGCCAAGGAATACCACTGTTTCTTATATTTTAAATTTGTATTATGTCACTTTCATGCTATATATATGAATACCAGTAGCTTGATGCTACACTTGTAAGTAGGCTGTTTAGGTTTCTTTATTGGTAACGCCACCTCTGTATGAAAATCACTGGCTGTGCTGTGTGCAGTCTGTGGCTGCTTTGCATTGTTGTAATACTCGCCATTGTAGTGTTAGGCAGCTGGCTGTGAACAGCGCGTAGCGTTGCGCAGTTGGGGGTGAGCCGCCAGCAGTGGTGGATGTGGGGAGAGAGATGGCGGAGTTTTGAAATTTGTAAGACTGGAAAATCATGAACTGACATATATATTATGACTATTAAGGTAAATACATTGTTTGTTCTCTATCAAAATCTTTCATTTACTAACTATGCCTATCAGTAGTTAGTGCCTTCAGTGGTTTGAATCTTTTATTTAGCTGGCAGTAGTGACGCTAGCTGTATTGCAGTAGCTTGAGTAGCAAAGATTTTTGTGAGGTAAGTGATTTGTGAAAGGTATAGTTTAATGTTAGTCAGGGCCATTCTTTTGTAGGGATTATTGAAAGTCAGGTTGCGTTGTGCTAACAAATTATTGTGTGTCAGTTTAAACACAGTCATGTAATAATTTTTCCAAGGGGACGTTTCATATGTTGACCCTTAGCCTAGGATACCTCAGTGGAATCTTCTGATTTTTTTCTTGTAGTTTGCGTAATTAGTGTAGCTATTGTTTATTGCTAGCGCGTAATCATAGAGAGAATTTCCTTTGTAGTTGTAGTTTTTCATTGTTGTACAGTAAAACAGTTGTGGCATGCATGTAGATTTGCACCAAGTATTTCGCAGCTGCAATTAACTAGATATTATTTTCAGTGCTATGTTAATGTGTTCTCTTATTTTTGTTCTTCAAATTGCGCTTTTCTGTGTTGTCGTGTGAAATATTGTGACAATAATGGCGTGTGAAAAACGTAATACTAGGCTCCAATGTAAACTGAGAAATGACAGTGAAGACGAAAGCAGGGTGTTAGCGCCACCATGTAATGAATTAACTAATATTCAAAGTAGTAATTTGGTAACTGTGCATAGGGAAATGGAGCGGGCGTCAAATAATGGTGTAGACAGTGAAACAGGTAGTGAACAGGGAAGGATTATCGATCGATCGGTCGGCAACAGCTCGCCTCAGGAATCGGGAATGACAGAACACAATATTGCAAATACTGTAGACTCAGGTTTTGGGTTCTCACCGTTTTCTCAAATGAGTCGAGACACATTTTCCGCTTGCCAAAATGTGAATGTTGCCGGTGCAAATTCACTGCCGAAAAGCACTGAGGAACATGTTTCAGACACCAGTGCATTGTTATTACAATTAATGCAACAAATGGGACAAAAGTTTCAAAAGTTAGACACAATGGAACAACACCAGAGACAAACACAGCAACAGTTAGACACAATGGAACAAAATCTTCAAAAGTTAGACACAATGGAACAAAATCAGAGACAAACACAGCAAAAGCTTCAAAAGTTAGACACCACACTTGAATAAACACGTGAAGATTTAACTACTGAGTTACATAAAATCGAATCGAAATGTCAAAAAGTATGTAATGACGTAAAAACACAAATTTGTGAGCATTTCCAACCTATTTTTTCGCGTCATGAAAATTCATTACAGAATCATGAAGCAGCCATAAAAGAACTGCAAACTATTGTTCATGAAAATCACGACACCCTGCAAGCTAAAATTGACACAGTTGCATCGACCGATTCGGTTATGCAACTTGCAAAAACTCAGGAAAACTTAAAGGACACAGTTGATACGATTTCAACACAAATGGACACTCTGAAACTTGGCTCAGAAAAACACACAGAGGAAATAATTTCACTAATGGATAAAGTAGCCGAACTTTCAGATCAGTTCACTAACTTATCTACAAAGGTAGATGATGAGCTGAATGACACAAGACCTGTAGCCATCACTGACACAGAAGAGTATGAACAAATTAAGAAATTCAAACAAAATCTGAATCAAATTAATACGCAACACCAAAGAGCAATCCGGGCAGTACAAGATCAGCTGACACAGGTAGTACAAGAATTACGTATTTCAGAGGACACTCGCTCCCCAATACGGGAAGAGGGACATAGAAATACGGAACAGCCACAAAATAATAACACAGCGCATTTCGGAAATAATGAAAGAAATTGGCAAGGTGCACCGAATTTTGAAACGGAACCGCCGAAACGACGTAACAATGACCGACATGTGACGCGCCGACATGATGATTTTGACTGTAAGCTGTTCATTACTACACGTAAATTCAAAACATTTAAGAATTCTGGCAACGACATTCATCCACAAGCATGGCTCCATCAATTCTCTCATTGTTTTCCTCCCAACTGGTCATTGGAGCACAGGTTAGAATTTATGTGTGGCTACTTGGAGAATGAACCAGCTGTAAGAATGCGATCGGTCATTCACGATTGTCACAGTGAAGGAGAATTTTATCATGCCTTCCTCTCAGCATATTGGTCTCAAGCTACGCAAGACCGAGTAAAACATAGCATCATGATGATGAAACACTTTGAACAATCTGAATTTTCCAGTCTTGTCAAATATTTTGAGGACATGTTGCATAAGAATCAGTATCTTTCAAACACATACAGCCCCTCAGAACTCATCCGCATTTGCTTAATCAAATTGCCTGAACATTTACGACATATTATTTTAGCAGGACGTTGCAAAGATGACATTGAAGCTTTTCAGGGACTGTTACAAGAACTGGAAATTGACACTGACAAAAGCGGAACGCTAAAACAGAAGCACAACAATTACAGGTCACATGCGTCACAATTCCGCAATGACAGAAATAATAACTGGACACGACAAGGCTATTCTTACAACGTAAATCGTGACGAAAACAGACACCACCCATATGAGAACCATTGGAAGAGCAGTAATAATTACAGAGAAAGATCGCATTTCCGTAGTAATGAATATGACAGAGATTACCTTAGAAACAGACAATATGGGAACCAAAACAATTATTATCAAGGGAGACAGAATAACTTCAGACGCAACAGTTCAGCGCGCAGTTACGATTCAGGAAGAAATTCTCCACCACATGACCGACAAGAAAGAAATTATGAAATCTACCGACATGACGACAGACGAGATAATCAAAACGACAGACCTGAATTCCATCAGAACTGGCGAGCTTCAAACAGAGCAGGGCACTTTCGACAACGTGAATTTGTAGAAGCTAATCCCAATAATGATGCGCGCCAATAAAGGAACAGACAATGACTCGCACCGCAGGCAGCCACCTGCGCCGGCTGGCACAGGGAAAAATAACATGCACGCTAACCTTCAGAAAAATTTTAGCATTCCTTACCAACGTATACCACATGATAATTGCGTTAAAGTTGAAAGTCTGCATACTAGGAAGAGCAAAGGGTTACACATTTCACATGTAAAACCACTTGTTGAGAGAAAATCTGCTTTTTAACTTAGTCTTTGCTATAAAATTTTTCACTTCACGTTACTAGTACTCTTTTTCAATCTTAGAAACTGTTAACATGCAACTATGTTTTAAAGTTAACTATCCAGTCAAGAACCAATAGAACTTATTTAAACAGAAATTACGAATGCATTGTTATTGTGAACAGACGACACAGTGTTATTGTGTGTGTACATTCTTGCTTGTTAGTTGCACGATTACGTAACGACTGTAAGGCTTACATACTTAGAACATATATTGGTACTGCTAATGAGATTTTAATGCAACATTTTGGTTTACTTGAAAATACATTCTGGATTTAAAGTACTTTCTGTGAGATACCAGACGACACAGTGGTTGGTTTATGTGACAACTACACGGTTTTATCACGACGCAACTAATGAGTGACAATTAACAATGTTGGTTTTGCAGTGTTTCTGTTTTATATCTGCACAGTTTTTCTGTTTTATTCTGGAAAGTAAAACATGTTTTAGTAGTAACTTTTGTGGTATAGCAGCAATGAGACAGCCTTTTTCGTGGCACAACAATACGTTACTGTACAGTACTTTCTTCATCACGCCAATAAGCATAATAACTACGATATCTATACGCAAAGCATTTCACTTTTGTTTATCATGAGGTAAGTACATTGACTTCTGCAGAACTTAGCTTTCGGAGGGCGATAACTACGAGACTTCCACAGAGATTATCTTACAACATGACGCACAGTTTAGCGCTACAGTACACATATTTGAGTGATTAATTTCGCACTTAAAACATTTATTTTTTTAAGATATTTGAAGTACAATGATACAAGGGTTTTCCATGATATATTTCATTCCATTGCTGTAATCTGTAACACCTGAGGGTATAATTACATTAATCCTCAGGGAGATAAACATTTTTTTCTAGTCAGTGACAGATGTTTACGCAATTACACAGCTGGATAACTTCACACTTATGAAATTTTAATTTTGTGTGTACTGTGTGAACCCTTCATAATTTTCGGAACCATTGTGATACTATGAGAGCTTTGAATGATGTATTTGGTATGAGATCACGATTTTTAAAGTACGTTTGAGGTAGATGACACTATTGAAATGAGCAGAGAATTTTCTTTTAGGTTTTGAAATTATTGCAGAAAGCTACGACGTTTTGACTGAAGTGTTATGATGTTATTATTACGATGACGATGCGTATTATGCTGTTGAGGAATGTTTGACATGTATTTATTATGATGAAATATTGAAGAAGTGTCGACAAATATGTATATGTGTAATAAGGTAAGGAATAATGAGTAGTTGTTAGGGACTCTGGTTTGTGAAAAAGGATGTTGGAAACTGAGAATCGTACTTTACGAGTTATGAAATGTGTGTAAATGCGTGACTGTATCACGATGCCGACGCAAATTTTTTAGACACTGTTATATTCATAAGATTTTGTTTCTACACATTTGTAACTCAAATTTTCGACCTGTAAAATTTTTTATATGAGACTGCCACTGTAGCGGAAACTGCTGTTGTAAATATTTCGTTAAGAAGGGTAAGTGACCTTGATGTAATGCGTTTTTGGCGCCCAGCTGAGAGGTCTGACAAAAGAAAGCCATTAGGTGAAAAAAAAGAGGCCATTAGCCTCGCCATTGACATTCCTTTAGAGAAAGCATCGCAAATACGACACGCTCATTACTTGGAAAGATACAATTGCACACCTGATTATGACAAGCGTCTTTCTACGAGAGTTGAGAGAATTTCTACTAACTTATGAAATGTCACATGACTATTGAATGGTATTTTTATGCTTTGCTTTTCATAGTTGCTTATTTCATTTGATATCTTGTTTCCAGCTGTGTTGCAGCATTGCTTTTATAAAATAAAATGCATTTTCACAAAGAAATTTTAAATGTTCAAGTTCGTAAAGGCGCCAATATTGACTCAGACCATTACTTAACCCATGTGAAACTAAAGCTAAAACCCCAAAAGTTCAACAAAAGGACACCATTAATCCCCAAATTTGACACCAGTAAAATCCAACCATCATTATTAGCAGACGAATTTGACAAAACAAGTGCACAAAATTGGGAACAACTCAAACACAAGATTATCAAAAGAGCTCAAGATCAAATTCCTTTACGAAAACACAAGAAACATGCTTGGTGGAATGAAAACTGTGATCATGCAATCAAAGCCAGACAAGAGACATTTAAAGCATGGAATAGCAACAAGACAGAAGACACATATGATACATTCCTGACAACTAGAAAAGACACTTCAAAACTAATTAGACAAACAAAAAGACAATATGAGAATAGTCAACTCTTAGAAATTGAAGAAGATTTTCAGAAATACAATACCAGAAATTTTTATAAAACTTTTAAAACCAAAATAAAGGGGTACCAACCCCAGAATCTTTGCTTCAAGAAGGAAAATGGACAGTTGGCTCTTAACAACCAAGAAAATTGCAAAGAACTTTCTAAATATTTTAAGAATCTTCTAAATTGCCCTGAGCCCACAGAAAGATTTCCACCAAAAATTCCCCAACAATGCAATCCAGTTTCACTTGCACCAAATGAAGAGGAAATCATTAAAGAAATTCATAGGTTGAAAAACAACAAAGCATCTGGTGAAGATGGAATTGTTGCAGAACTTTTAAAGGCAGCTGGTCCAAAAACCGTTAAAGAAATTACTTCAATCATGCAAAACATTTGGCAAACTGAAAAAATTCCTGATGAATGGAAAACCGCCTTGATTCACCCACTTCATAAGAAGGGAGACAAAACTGATGTTAATAATTACAGAGGAATTTCTCTTCTTCCAGTCACATACAAAATCCTCTCTCAGTGTCTTCTGAACCGAGCACAACAACAACTTGAATGGAAAATTGGCGAATATCAAGCAGGTTTCAGGCCAAATAGATCTTGCCCAGAACAGATTTTAGTCCTCAAACAAATTCTCAGACATCAAAAAATTTACAATAAAAAACTAGTTTGTACCTTTGTAGATTTTAGAAAGGCATATGACTCAGTGGATCGTGAATCTCTTTTCCAAATTGTGAAAGAACAAGGCCTGGATCCTAAAACCACGGCAATTATGAGAGACACGCTAACTGGTACAAAATCAAAAGTAAAGTTCAGAGGAGAAATTTCAGAATCCTTTGAAATAAAAACAGGCGTGAGGCAAGGTGATGGACTCTCTCCGTTGCTATTTAACTGCGTTCTAGAAAAAGTAATACAAGAGTGGCGCGAACGAAAATTGGAGTTCAAAATTGACCAACCAGTGAAATTAGGACGAACAAATATTCGAATAGACTGTTTGGCCTTTGCAGACGACTTGGTTATTCTAACGCAGGACATCCAAATTGCTCAGAAACAAATAGAAATTCTTAAAGAAACAGCAGAAAGAGTAGGTCTCCAAATCTCATTTGAAAAAACACAGTATATGACTAGCAACAAACTGGCACCCAAACTTTTGGAAACTAAGTATGGAAAAATCAAAAGAGTTTCGCAATTCAAATATTTAGGTGAAACAATCTCAGAGACTGGTCTAGAAAAAATTGGAAATGAAATTCGTTGTCAAAAGATGGAGACAGCTTTTAGACTTACAAAAGACATCTACAACAAAAAATGTCTCTCAAGGTACTCTAAATTGAGACATTACAACACGGTCATAAAACCAGAGTGCCTTTATGGGGCTGAAACGCTAATTTTAAACAGAAAAAAGGACATTCAAGAAATCCAAAAAAGAGAAAGAAAAGTAATCAGAAAAATTCTAGGTCCAAAATATACTGAAGAAGGAACATACAGGCTAAGAGCAAATAGTGAAATTCAACAATACACCAGCATATATTCGGATATGAAAAAACGCAGATTAAAATTTTATGGGCATATTAAAAGAATGGATGCTACCAGACTAACTAAACAAGTAGTGGAATTCTACGAAAATCGAAGTAAAGCTAAATTTGAGACAATAAAATGGATTGCTGCTATAAAAGAGGACATGAAAGAGGCAGATATAAAACAAGATGAAATTCAAGACAAAATTATTTAGGCAAAAAATTCATGACTGGGTAGTTGGTCAAGCTGAAAAACCAAAGAAAACTGGAACCACATGGTCTGATGAAAGGAAAAGAGCTCATTCCGAGAGAATGAAAACAATTTGGGCAGAGAGAAAGTCTAAAAGAAAATAACTGAATGCCCCGTGATTGTACTTCGTGTGGTCCAGTAGGGCCCAAACGTGAATAATAATAATAAAATGCATTTGCTAATGTGAACACTTTCTGTCAACAGATCTATTAAATAATAATTTCGTAATCCACATTCTTAAAAAAAAAAGGAGCACTTGGAAAGGAAAGAACAATAAGTAACAGTAACTGCACACATAATTTTCTTTTCAAGTACATGGTATTATTTTTTTTACAATAAGTTGTTGTGGTGCACCACTTTAATGACATAGATATTAAGATGTGAATATACATTTCCCTTATCTGGATTGTTGTCTTTAGTGTAATATTTTTTCTGCTTGATCTTTGCCATGCTTAGGTATTAGTTGAAGCATTTGCTGCTGCTGTTTGCCAGGCATAATGTTACTGAATTTGACTTTGTATTACTCTGTTAAGCCATTTTACTACTGATTTATTTTTCTTGTTTCCCGCTCATTGCATTATATTAGTTGTAATATTGCTGCTTGCTTTGCCATTTGAATATTTTGTCATTGCTGTTTGTGTTAATTGTTTTGTGCTGCTGCATTGCCTTGTCCCTTAGTTTAGCATCTGAGCTCAGTAGATTTAAGTTAGCTTAAGAGAGGGTAGACTATATAAGAGAACGAGTTGTGATAAATTGGAAGTAATGCATTGAGAAGTTATATGAAAACGATTTGGGCCAAAATGAGTATTGTATAATGAGCCATAATTATTTTGAAAGAAATATGGTTAGAATACAGAAAGGAGGTATAGATAGGCCTTTTTGGGAATAATGATGAACGAAGGGAGATCTCCAAGAACAAAAAAGGTTTTGTTCACAAAATACTGCAGTACCAAATGTTACACTGAAAACGAACCCTGTCCTTTCCATTGTGTTATCCCACTATATGTTTGTGTACCCATGTGTATTTGTTGTCTTCCTGCCTCTGTGTACTGTTTCATAGAATTTTTTTTCTCTTCTAATACTAAGCTACATTCACTATGATGAGGAATACTGTTATCCTCAAATATAATTTGCATTAATAATATGTTATTTACTTTGTAAAGATGTTTAGACATTATTTATTCTGTTTTGTTGCTCAAGTGTGAAGTTAATGTTTCAAAAGTTATTCTGATCTTTATGTATGTACTTATGTCATTATTTTTGTAATGTATTTTTGTAACACTGATGTATATGTTATTTCGATTCTTTTGTAAAGCCTGTACTACAAATGTTATCTGTATTGTTATGTTCTTTAATGATGTATTTTGTATCTTTGTTATTGTATTCTTATGTGATAAAATTGTAATTGACACTAGTTCATCAAATTAAGTAACTTGTAAGTTACATTTCACTGCACACGTTTTTGTTGGTCATAGTATATGGACAATATGTGAGAAGTAGGGACTGTTAGTGTTTGCACGTGTGTTAATAATTCAGCAAGGCACTGGATAACAGCATTGTTGGTTCTAAGGACAATTCCAAAAACTTTGTGAGTGCACAAGTGGTGGTTATGGACTTGCTATATTATCCACAAGACTCTTCAATGGTGATTGTGCACCTGCACAGTCGCAACAGATGGCTGCTGGCCATCTCTACAAGGACTACAATGGGTCTGCATCTTTGATGGCCCACCAATACCATTATTTCTACAAGGACTACAGTGGGTCTGCACCTCTGGTGTCCCACCAATACCGTGATCTCTAACAAGACTACAGTGGTCTGCTCTGTGATGACCTACCAATATTCTTCAACTTCGACTGACTCTGCTGTGGGTTTGCTCTGCTGTGGCCCATTGCCTGTCAGCATGTCAAGAGTCAGCATTGTCTTTCTGTTGGAAGGACAACACTACTTCTTCAAGACTGCATGGAAATCCACTACTTCCGTGTGCATTTTCTTTTACTGCTCAGACTTTGCGAAAAACACAGCTATTTTACAGTGATGAACGATTAGGACTGTCTTTATGGACTGTGAGAAAGTTTAGCTATTGACCAACATTGTATCAATAAGTATGTGCAATTGATATCTTTGTTATTGTAATTATAAAAAAAATTATCAAATCATTATTGGCCACTGTCCAAAACAATTTGTAAAATTTTTTGTGAGGAGCATGGGGGCTATGTAAGTAGGCTGTTTAGGTTTTTTTATTGGTAACGCCACCTCTGTATGAAAATCACTGGCTGTGCTGTGTGCAGTCTGTGGCTGCTTTGCATTGTTGTAATACTCGCCATTGTAGTGTTAGGCAGCTGGCTGTGAACAGCGCGTAGCGTTGCGCAGTTGGGGGTGAGCCGCCAGCAGTGGTGGATGTGGGGAGAGAGATGGCGGAGTTTTGAAATTTGTAAGACTGGAAAATCATGAACTGACATATATATTATGACTATTAAGGTAAATACATTGTTTGTTCTCTATCAAAATCTTTCATTTACTAATTATGCCTATCAGTAGTTAGTGCCTTCAGTGGTTTGAATCTTTTATTTAGCTGGCAGTAGTGACGCTAGCTGTATTGCAGTAGCTTGAGTAGCAAAGATTTTTGTGAGGTAAGTGATTTGTGAAAGGTATAGTTTAATGTTACTCAGGGCCATTCTTTTGTAGGGATTATTGAAAGTCAGATTGCGTTGTGCTAACAAATTATTGTATGTCAGTTTAAGCACAGTCTTGTATAAATTTTTCTAAGGGGACATTTCACACTCATTAGCTCCTGTTTTGAATGATGACTTCTGATGGTTTGTAACTGGTCAATGAGTGCCAGTGTTGTCCGTAATCAGATGACTTATGAACATTATTCTGTAATACTACATACATGGTACAGAAATGTTCAGTAACTGGGCGATGAGTGCCACCAATTACTCAAATCAGTTGATAGACTAGTATAATTCTCAATGATGACTGGCATAAGACTTAATGTCCTTCACCTTCTGACCTAATTACCAGAAATTACTGCAATATCCGTTTGTCCTGTCTATCCTCATGATCATGGAACACTATATTTGGTTTTTGCACTAATTCTACGTTGGTGTACCTTACAAGAACGTGGTGTTGACACGACAGGCTGTCCACCACCTTGAGCGATAGAGATGTTATTATGGTCCCACTGTTTGGTGTACATAATGTACTACCAAAATGATAACATGGAATATTAATACGACATTTCAGTGTCTTGGCTACACTGATTAATACTTCAGGGAAAAGAACTTCAGATTGTTTGATTTGGTGTTGTGCTTCTGTAGAAAGCTGCGTGCAACCTGATGTGCTACAACCATGATGCAATCCTTCCCTTTCCTATCCTAGTTCTTGTAAAATAGTAAAAAACTACAGTGCGTGTGCACTTTATGTCGTTTTTTAATATGATTTGTACTCATTGCGTATAAATTTTGTGATTTCCTGATATGTTCTGTACTACAGTGCGTGTGCACTTAATGTCATTTGTCAATACGAGGTGTGGCTAGAAAAAAACGGACTAGTACTGGTGAAACAATAAAACGAATGCAATAAGGCTGAAAGGCACGTGGCCTGTCACGTGACTCTCGCTCCGCCTACTGCTCGAGTTTCATCTGTCTCCTGCACTCAGTCTGCCCGTGACGTCTGTTTTAAGTAGTTGACGTTTAGTCTGTGTGTCGGAAAATGTTGAGTGTACAGAAAGAACAGCGTGTTAACATCAAATTTTGTTTCAAACTAGGAAAATCTGCAAGTGAAACGTTTGTAATGTTACAAGTGTACGGCGATGATTGTTTATCGCGAACACAAGTGTTTGAGTGGTTTAAACGATTTAAAGATGGCCGCGAAGACACCAGTGATGACACTCGCACTGGCAGACCATTGTCAGCAAAAACTGATGCAAACATTGAAAAAATCGGTAAACTTGTTCGACAAGATGGCCGTTTAACAATCAGAGCAGTGTCTGAGTTAACAGGAGTTGACAAGGAAAGTGTTAGGCAGATTCTTCATTAAAGTTTCAACATGAACAAAGTGTGTTCAAAAATGGTTCCAAAGTGTCTCACAATTGAACAGAAGGAACGCCGAAGAATGATTTGTTCTGACATCCTGGAAAACATTGAAAGTGATCCCACCTTCTTACAAAATGTTATTACTTGCGATGAATCGTGGTTGTTTACTTACGATCCCGAAACTAAACGCCAATCGATGCATTGGAAAACTCCTGGTTCTCCACGACAAAAAAAAGCACGAATGTCAAAATCGAAATTCAAGGCAATGATGATGGGTTTTTTTTGACATCAAAGGGATTGTGCACATTGATTGGGTACCAGAGGGACAAACAGTGAATCAGCATTACTACATCAGCGTCCTGGCTACCCTACGTGAGCGAGTACGGAGAAAACGGAACGATTTGTGGAGAAAAAAGTCATGGATTCTTCACCAAGACAATGCCCCAGCTCACAGTGCGTTGTCAGTGAAGACTTTTTTGGCAAAACACAACATTCCCATCTTAGATCATCCACCCTACTCACCTGATTTGGCCCCCTGTGACTTTTTTCTTTTCCCTAAAGTCAAGTCAGCTTTGAAAGGAACTAGATTTGAGACTGTTGAAGCATTAAAAGAAAAAGCGACGGAAGTAATGTATGGACTTACCGAAAATGATCTGCAGCATTGCTATGAACAGTGGAAAATTCGTATGGAGCTGTCTAGAGACCGAGGAGGAGAGTACACTGAAGGAGATAACATGAAACTGAAAATAATTGTAAATAAATGTTTTTTCCAGCATCAGTCCGGTTTTTTTCTAGCCGCACCTCGTATGATTTGTACTCATTGCGTATACATTTCGTCATTGCTTGATATGTTCTGTACTCAGTGCATGTGCACTATATTTTATTTCACGTTGTGCACTTATATATATGTATATATTCTGTGATTGTAAACTTAGTTAATTAAGAAAAATTTGTTGCTCATGGCAAGTCCAATTGACTCACCATCGCTGCCAAATTTTTGCCCCCCCCCCCCCCCCAGTGGAGGGTTATGTAAGAGGTATGCGCTGCCTGCAATAGGCAAGGCATAGGAGAGTCTCTGACCAGAGAGCAGTATGTAGTAAGTAGTTGCTTGTCGCTAGTCTGCAGTAGTCTGCAGTAGTCTGCGCGTGTCTGCAGTCTGCTCTGGTCGGGACTCTGGAGGATGAGTATTATTGTATAAGGTAAAGAAGCAGCCTTGCGCATATCTAGTAATGTATGTGAAGTGTCATCCAATTTTTTTTAAAAAAATGGCCTAATAATAATTTTTATAATATAAAGTAATTTTTTTAAAAAACAAGCATTCATTTCAATATAAAGAATTTATCCAATGCATGATCATTCCTTTCACGAATCACAAATGTATAGGCCAGCCTTGCACGGAGCTGTGCCGAAAATGTTTTTGGTAAGAGCAGATATATTCGCGGTTTTTATTGAGGTAAGAATTTTTGCTTTTTCATTCAGAATACAGGGCCGTGGCGCAGCGCTGCTGTCGTCCTAAAATTTACCAGGTTACTGAATTTTTTATTTTTATTTTCGGGGTTTAGGAATTTTTCTGTTTCGAACTTAACATTCAATGAGAAAAGAATTTTGTGGGTACATCAAATGTGAATGCATTTCTGCACGGAGATTATAAATGGGAACCAATTTTGTTCAGAGGCTACATTAAATTAGAATCACATTCAATTATTCATATTTAAATTCATTTTATTATTACGTGTGGGGAGGTTACAACGTGTCGCATCTTTCCCAGCCATAGTTTACGCTGGATAAGGTTATGAAGAAGATCAGCATTCTACGCGCAACACGCAGTAAAATAAAAAGTCGAAATTCTTCCAAGGGCGATGTAGGCTTCATGTTCCCACATTGTGGTACCTTAATAATCTGTCATAGAATACCAAGTAGAAGAGAATAAATTTTCTCATACTTGTGTCTTCTTTCTCAATGTGAGCGGGAAGGTGCTCCAAACAAGTTATTCGAAGTTTCCCTGTCCATTCGCAGAAAGCTGACGTAGCCGTCACGTTCCGAGTGTAACATTTCCCTTTAACAGGTTACAGCTCGTGTATTTCTCATTCTAAATCACCTCTGGACCAGCATCTCGTTTTCTTCTTCTTTAAAGACAGTGCCAGACTATGTTAGAAATGTTTTACCTGCATTTGGAGCATGAACAAACAGCGTCTGCTCCAAAAGTGAGATTAAATTAACAGACTCGTTGGTTCACGATTGACAAATAAGTGCGCGGACCTTATATCGACACGGCAGCCGCTTCGTGTTCTCCTGTCGGCCGGTCACAGCACGGGACACGTGACGCCACACGGACGTGCTTCTGGCGGTACGACACGGCACCGAGGACGCTCACCGCAGTATTCGTGCGGTATTATTTTCACTGTCCTGTCAAATGGAGTTTCTGGTGCCGGCCTGATGTGTGGGAAACCGCGGGTGGCTGAAAGGAGCAAAGCGACGCGCCGCCACGTTTGTTTACGTGTTTGCAAAGGTAAAGTACCTTATTTGATGGATATATACTTGCATACTTCGAAAATATGCAGTTTAATTAATGCACCGCACTAGAGACCTGTCCAGAACGCGACGTTTTTTCTGCGATTTGTCGTACAGTAGGGTGAGGAAAGTTTGTTCAGCAGTTGTCGCCACATCACTTTCTTAAACAGAAAATGAAAATCACTTTAATCGCAAAATTTAAAGTGTTCGTCTTATGATCCATCAAATTCGGATGACGTGGGACCACTACGGAACGTTAAGACTCGCTCTCAATTTTAAATATGACACAGTGTTGTAGTAATAAAGTAGACATTGTATACTAACGTGCGGTGTTGTGTGCACTGCTTACTATTATTGTCGAGAAAAATGAGCGAAAAGTCCGCACCTGGAGTTTTTAGCGGGTCGCTATCGACTTTTCTGACACGTCTGCTATGCATTGACGCATTTCGTAATCATTTCCTTTATAAGGTGTAATCTGTTAATTATAATGTCCCAAACAGAAAACCGTCCCCAGTTGTCGGAAGAGAGCGCAGGTAAGGTGGGCAGCAGAAGCGATTCATAAAACTGCCGCCAACTATCCTCCACATCGATTTGTTGTGCAATTTTAGCAGATAATCTGAGTTAAAACATAGTGAGGTACCTCGAACAGAATGAGGTCCTCTATGTCAAGTAGCACGGGTTTCGGAAACGTCAATCTCGTGAAACCCAACTCACTTATTTCTCTCACGGCATACTAAAAGCCACGAGTGGGGGCAGTCAGGTAGACCCAGTACTTCTCGATTTCCGAAAGTCATTTGAATCAGTAGCACATCTACTCTTATTATCAAAAGTACAATTGTACGGTGTATCGAGCGAAATTTGTGACTGGATCGAGGTTTTTTTTGGTAGGGAAGACGAAGAAAGTTGTCACGCATCGGAGATTCATTGGCGGATGTAGAAGTAACTTCTTGCCTTAGGGAACTGTGTGTTGAGATCGTAGCTGTTCGTATTCGTGCTGTCCCATTAATGACCATGCAGACAGTATTAATAATAATCTCAAACATTTTGCAGATGATGCAATTCTCTGTATGGAAGCAGTGTTTGACAAAAGATGCATAAAATACTCAGTCAGGTTTTTAAAAGATTTCAAGGTGTACAAAGATCGGTATCTTGCTTTAAATGTTCGGAAATGCAGTATTGTGCACTTCACAAAACGAAAAAATCGCAGTATCCTGTGACTGTATTATCAATGATTCACAGCTGGAATCATTTACAAATGGCTCCGTGTCACACGTTGTAGGGATACGGAATGGAATGAGCACGCAGGCTCTGCAGTGAGTGGAGAGGGTGGTGGGCATCGATTTGTTGGTAGAATACAGAGGAAGTGCAGCCGGTCCGGGACTGGTTCACGAATCACACGTGCGGCCCACCCTGGAGTGGGGCGTGGCCGCCCTGGCAGCGCCTGCGCTGCCCGCCGACCGCGGGCTCCTCCGCGAAAGGGTGACCTCAAAGTGCGGCCGGCGTCAGCATCTCAGTCTTCAGAACAAAAATCCAGGTCTAACGTCGACATTAAGTAACTACCACTTTACAAAGTCTGTAAACTACTGGCTTCGGACTTAAAAGAAACGGTGGAACGAGGAAAATGACAAATATCGCGATTTTTCGTAAAAATCGCCGATTTCGCGTCGTTTGTCATGTTGTCGTTTACGCGAAATCTCTCTGTCCACAGCCATAACATAAATGCTCATCTCTGTTACACTAAACTTAGATAATCAACACCTGCGCGTTCGCACAGGCTATCGTTAACTCTATCCTGAGAATAAAGGAAGCTCGGACTGAAATGTTTCGAAATGTGACATTTCGGAGCCCTGGGTGATTAGCGATGACGTTACCTGCACAGCTTTGTTAATAGAAGGGTGGTGGCACAGAAGTGCCTGGCAGGAATGGGAAAAACCGACCGGTTAAAGCCGATGCCGGTATTTTAGTTCCGAATAACCGGTATTTTCCGGTATTTCTTTGGTCTCCGTTGTAACAGGCGCTTTTTTTAATTTTTTACTGAATACACAGTAAGAAGCCGCAATATCAGTTCGACATATTGCTTTATTATACAAAATGGGAAAGGCGATCAGTGCTATTTTACTAACAATGCTGACAGAAACGAGGAACAAACACACGGCGTAAGAACCGGCACGGAACTGCTGAGACAGCGACGTCCCCGGCCGTACGGCTGCCATCGCAGTGGCGCCGACAACGGTCGTCACAAGGTCCGTAAAAAAATGGGTCGTCAGACGCCGTCGCCAGACGTCGCCCGACGGAGTCAGCCGACAGCGTGCGCACGCTGGGCCCGATCTCCTTCGTCATTTTTTGACTGGGCCATAGGAGGTTAGGTTAGCTTAGAAACCATACTATGAATCAAGTAGGTTAGGTTCTAACGACGCCCCTCTCATTGCATACGAGTGCTGCATAGTGACTTCTGTTTTTAAAGAGACGCCGAATCCGTGGAATGAGCTTTCCTGTCTCGTAAAGAACGTGGCGAGTACTATACAAAAAATGGCTCTGAGCACTATAGGACTTAACTGCTAAGGTCATCAGTCCCCTAGAACTTAGAACTACTTAAACCTAACTAACGTAAGGACATCACACATCCATGCCCGAGACATTCGAACCTGCGACCGCAGCGGTCGCGCGGTTACAGACTGTAGCGCCTATACTGTAGCGCCTAGAACTAGACAAGTTGTACGAATATATGAGATGACGGGAGAAACGTATCGTTAATACTCGAGATAAAAGCAAGTTGTAAACACTCTGGTTCGCTGTGTTTGTTTAAAGTTGTGCAGACATGTGTCAATTAACTGTCAATAAGTGTCACTGACCACACGAGTAAAACACAAATATAAGGTGTAGCGTAAGATACTGTGGTAACCTACAGCACTTACAAGTCGAAGTACACACTGTGCACCACCTTTGCACACCACTTCATATCAACACAATCACTGTCCTACTGGCATAAAACGACAGTAAGGAGTAATAATAAGTTGTGCGCAACTAATGACAGCCTGTCCCAAGAAATACCCAGTACAGTAGCTGTAAGTAGGGTAAACCTTGGCAATTTCGTGAGGATTTCTGTATTAACTTAATTTAAAGTACATAAAAAATATTTTAAAAGCCTGCTGAATTATATATGTAAGCCTGTCCGTAAATGCATTACTCAGTATGCACAATGTTATGATTAGTTGATTCTACATTCTCTCCCTTATGATTTCATGAACTAATAATTTTGTAGGTTATTTCGTGACACCCCTTAGTAAGCTCGTGACATTACTTGGGTAATTTCGTGATAATGCATTAATTAAATAATGAAAGCATTGTATTTCTATCATCATCATCATCATCATCATTTAAGACTGATTATGCCTTTCAGCGTTCAGTCTGGAGCATAGCCCCCCTTATACAGTTCTTCCATGATCCCCTATTCAGTGCTAACATTGGTGCCTCTTCTGATGTTAAACCTATTACTTCAAAATCATTCTTAACCGAATCCAGGTACCTTCTCCTCGGTCTGCCCCGACTCCTCCTACCCTCTACAGCTGAATCCATGAGTCTTTTGGGTAACCTTGCTTCTCCCATGCGTGTAACATGACCCCACCATCTAAGCCTGTTCACTCTGACTGCTACATCTATAGAGTTCATTCCCAGTTTTTCTTTGATTTCCTCATTGTGGACACCCTCCTGCCATTGTTCCCATCTACTAGTACCTGCAATCATCCTAGCTACTTTCATATCCGTAACCTCAACCTTGTTGATAAGGTAACCTGAATGCACCCAGCTTTCGCTCCCATACAACAAAGTTGGTCGAAAGATTGAACGGTGCACAGATAACTTAGTCTTGGTACAAACTTCCTTCTTGCAGAAGAGAGTAGATAGTAGCTGAGCGCTCACTGCATTAGCTTTGCTACACCTCGCTTCCAGTTCTTTCACCTCTAACTGACATTGTATTTCTATAAAAGATATTATTCTGTCATTTTACGACACTGAGGCTTATTTATGATAATAATGATAAAGTACTAACGAAGTAATGAGCAAAAACACTGCATTGAATTTACTAATTAAATGAAAGCCTCATTTTAGTCTGCATCAGAAAGGTTTCGACACTTGTTGCACATAAAAACGTCCTCACTCTCTTCAAAAGTATGTTGACACTTCGAATGGTACCACATTAAACACAAACTACACTGTATCCATAGTGCCCTGATTTTTTCCTCACGTCTTCTAGATAAGTGTGGCCACAGGATCCACATTTATTGGTATCTTTTGTCCTCCTCTTTGTCACTCCAGAGGTGCTGGGTTGTAGATTTAATGTATCTTCCTTTCGTGGCCTACCTATAAATCAGTGAATTTCATTAAAATAAATAAACACCAACTCAAAGGAACAACAGCCAACTCTGTTAATGAAGCACGTAGGATAATATTTTAGAAAATGCATAGGCTACCTCTGGTTCCTTTTGGAAGCTGCTTCTTGAATTGGAGTCAGACATTTTACCTTGCTGTCTGTCTTTCTCCTCCGCTTGCATTTGTTCCCATCATCTGTTAAGACAGGCAGAGCACGAAGGTCATTCACCTCTGAATGACTTTCTGGATCATCTAATGCTGGCTCCAGATTGTCTTCTGCAGGTTTGTCTGTCAGCTTTGATGTTGCTATTGCCACATCAGTCACAGTGGCAGGATTAAATGGATATATCCCAGTCTTCCTAAAAGCTGATATGATGATCTCAGGACTGAAAGCACTGTAGTAAGCAGGTTTCAACAATTTGTGGAAATCAGATCTGTTGGGTCTGAGGCCTGGATTCTTGACCATGTAGCTATTTAAAGATTTTCCCCATGATCTTTTAAGTTGCCTATATACCCCTACATCCAATGGTTGCAGAATGTGAGAAGAAAATGTCAAAAGAAAGATCTGGTTCTTCTTGGTCAGATCAATGACCTTTTATTTTTTTAAAATTTTTTTTTATCGTTCCGTGGGACCAAATTAAAGAGAAGTCTCCATGGTCATGGAACGAGTCAATACATGAAATTATAACAGGATAGTAGAAACAGATAAAATGAAATATAAGAAACATATTCAGGCGACAAGTCGTAAGTTTAAATAAAGAAAATCAACAATGTAACACTGGAATTTGCTTAGTTTTTCAGCTCTTCCAGGAGCTCCTCGACAGAATAGAAGTAGTGAGCCATGAGGAAACTCTTCAGTTTAGACTTTAAAGTATTTGGGCTACTGCTGAAATATGGGATCCATGGGAATCCATTATTAAAATTATAGGTCTTGCAGGAGGTATACATTGTATGAAATAATTGGTCCATTCCAGAAAAAAGTTCTCCATTTATCCTCCCTTTTGGTGATAAATGGTGCCAGGAATTACGTCTTTCAGAAGATTTTCTGACATTCGAACACCCGTAAATATTACCATAGGTGGTATCCGTGTGATTTTCACCTCGATCAGCAAAAGTTCTGCTATATACATACTTTTTTCCAATTGCTGCAACGATCTTGCATGCGTACACCACATATGAGAGCCCTGTCTTATCACAATTCCATACTAGATCTGGACGATTTTGAACTCCTAGATCTGTGACTAATGCTTCTAATTCTTGATAAAAGTCAGTAATTATTGACTTATTTCCGCCTGAAGACTTATAAGCAGCTATATTTTCAGGCACTCTTAAGGGAAGCCCATAACGTGTTTTAAAATCTTTCCACCACCAGTCCCCTGCAGCTTGTTCTTCTTCACTGAAGAGATGTTTTCTACCAGTTGCTGTAGCTAGCTTATATGCCAGTTTTAGAATCTGAATTACAGTCAATTCCTGCATGGAAAGTATGTAATTGCATATTATTTGTTCCATTTGTACAGGTAAAGCAGAGGTTTCCCTAATTTAATTACGCCTACACATTCACCTTCAGTCCTGCTAAGAAAGTCTTTTAGGGTAGGCCACGGCACTTGACATTGCTTTGATGCCTTGTAAATTGAGTACTTCTCCTCTTTTACCAACCTTGCTGCTGTAATAATATTTTGGTTGGCATAATAGCGATATTTTGGAGGCATCTAACATGCAGAAGCAAAAAACTGGTTAAGTTCGTGATAGCTTGGTTAATTCGTGATATGTAAGTTTAATATATTATCTGGTTTAAAATGAAGTGCTCTATCTATACCACGGGCACGCTACTACAAATAATTAAATATCTGCTTTTAAATACGTTTATTAGCCAGTATTTGCGAAGACTGTCTAGGGTGGCGCAAGATGGCAGTTAAAATGCTAAGATGTTTACTATAGTTCAATTCTTTTACCTTGGCGGCTCGCGCACGCCCGCCCAGACGCGGGAGATTGCTGCGTTGCCAGTTGCACACGACGCACGCGCCAAGGGAAGCAGCGCCATAGTATAGTAACTTACGTTTAGGGAGGAGCGCGCAGTTTATGAAGTAAAGCCACCACGGCCGCATTAACCCTTTCGCTGCTACAGAGACGTGCTCCCCGCATTCCCCGCTGTGCGCCATTTTGTCACCACTGCACTGCTCGCCTGTGCAGACACATGGTGTTCCCACTGCTTTGACACACTTATCATTAGATTTCACAAAAACTATTTGGCCCAAAAATTTGATTTTTACACATCTTCTTGACTGATTACCTTCCCCCCCCCCCCCCCCATAAATAATTTAATTTTGTTTCGATGTTCAACGGATTTATTGTGCAGCATTAAATTTAGCAAACCACTGCACGAAATTTTGAAGCGTTTACAGAGGTAAAAGTCCACAGCGTACACTTTCCGTATGATAGATTTTAGTTGCCACTAGATATTTCAAAACATTACATTGAAACAAATAAAATTCATGAAGTAAGACACTTCGATATTGTTTTTAAATAATGAAAATGTTAAGCATCGAATAAGGTTTAAATCCAGACACCTTAACCATTACGCTTCCGCAGCTTGTCGTTCAATTGGCTTCCTGGAGGACTTTAAAGAATCACGCAAAATACCGACAAACACTGTTGGTATGACTATGAATTACTCACGTTTCGCCGAAGTACAATAGGAAATAAACAATTACCGCTGTTCTTTATTGCGAAAAACCGGTTAGTCAGAATGAATGTCCTTGCTATCTCCTGAATTAGGAGGCTTATTGCTTGTTTGGTTTAATTAATTAATAGAATATGAAGCAATTGGTATAAAGAATGCTTTATCCAAACTTTCTTTTATAGAAAGTCTGCTATCAAGACATTGCTTTCGTTCAGTTACTTTATTTATGACTGAACGTTTCTAAAACTGAAGACACTCGTCGGTGCTCTGCACTGGAGTCGAGATCTGGCAACGTCGTTCTCTGTTCATTGGCTGGCTGTGTTGTGTGACGTCAGATGCGCAGAGCGAACCTAAACTCGGACGTCATCGTAAATGACGCGCACTTTAGCGCAGCTAAGGCTATTACGTCTGAACTGACGAACGCAAAAACACAAACCTTAATCAGAAAAATTTATTTATATCACATAAACAACTGTGCAAAATCAAAAAATGTTACTTTGTTAGTACGAGGAGTAATCAGCACTTTGAAAGCACGTGGGATTCTGCAGCGCGAAAGCGAAAGCCAGTTACCCCCAACGGGAGAAAACAACTGACTGTGCTGCCGAGGCCGCAGGTAGGGGCCGTGTGCTGCTACATGTGGGCCAGAGGCTGCACTTCTGGCGTGGTTGATAAATCCGTGAAGAGGAATCCACAAAGTGTCACGAAATAAGCAATGCCACCAACTTACCAAGGTTTATCCTATATACGATACACCACCCTTTTGACTCGAATAAATTATTTTTGGAGGTTATGATCTATGCCTAATATTTCCAATAAAGATTTTGCTAGATGAGGTTTCGAATAAACCTGCGATTGCAGTCCATATATTCCGGATTATATCCCGATATATTTTCATCCTCAGGATACCAGAAACGCACTCTTTTCAGTTTCTGACGCTCCATATTTAGTGCGTGAGAACATCGGTCGGTTTGACCGAAGAAAACTAACTGATCTGAACTTCACCGATTGTCGTCCGAAGTCTGTACGTTCGGGAGAGAAGAGGCGCCGTAGTGTGGCGGCGCACGCAGCGGCGGACTGATTTGAAAAGATCGGCCGGCCGCCTCCGGCCGACGTCGGTCGTCGGCGGAATCCACCGACACCGGAGCCACCGCGGGCGGCGCCTGACAAGGGACGCGGGTGCGTGGGAGGATGCTAAGTTCACCCAACCTGGATATGATGTGACGTCATTATGAGGTATATACGCTTTAGTCGATTAACACACCTATCGACTTTACGAACGTTCGAGATTCTAAACTGTCGTCAGCTAGTGGTTTGTTTTGACACGTGCGATTCTGAAAACAGCTCAGTGTGGCAGCGTATATGTATTTCGCCAAAATAAAAGAGCTGGATATTAATAGAAATATTCCTGACTGTGGCCTTGAAAACACCACAGACAGTACGTTTCGTAAAAAAGTGAAGTCTTCTTATGTCCCGACCACATTAGATTGTGTGATTGTTGTATTGAATGCTTAGGCCGAAAGTAATATTTATTTATTATCAACATTTTAGTATGGTTTCATACAATTGGTCTTGTCAGTACATATTAGATTGTAGCTGCATACTCTTGCTGACTTTTTTTTTCTTAATTTATATAGGTGAAAGAGACCTCGTGCAAGTTTGTTAGCTGAGTAATGTATATGTCCTTCCCAAGATAGTCTTTTATCAACCATAATTCCAAGTAATTTTACACTCAGACCGCAGAGACAGGTACCTTAGAGTCCAGTAATGACTGGTGTGTAGAATGATTGAATTTCGAACTTAAAAAGAAAAATATGAGGCATTGTTGAAGAAAAATCGTCGACCGGAGATGAAATACGAGGGGAAGTGGGTTTCTCAATGTAATCTTAACCAAAGGTTAGTGTCTAGTACTGATTGACGTATGAAATGATTGAATGCAGTGTCAAAGCATTCCATGGTGGTAAGGTTTTCTCTGATTAGCTCTGGAATGCTGAACACATAATTAGGGACGAGCAAACGAAAAACAACGCACAGGATACAAACACAGTACAATACACGAATGAAACGCAAGGAACGCAAAACACATTTAAACGAATGGCGCAGAGCACAGCGCTACCCTGTCACAATCTCTCGAAAGTTCACAAAAGTCGAATAGTCGATATACGGTTTCTATCGTTTTCGATGTAGCGTGTATACGTCACAATGACGTCACATCGTATACAAGTCCGGTGAACTTAGCATCCTCGGGATGCGTGCGGTGCGTAGCGGGGCCCGCCCCCGCACGGCCCGCGCGGCGGTGCCTCGCACTGCCGATGGCACCGGCGCCGCTCTGCAGACATGTTTTCGAGGTGACGTTAAATACTGCCGAACTTACAGCATGCAGGAGCAGCTCGGGTCAGCAACTTCCGTTACTCAGTAGAACCAGAAAAACCAGTCCGAGTTGCAAATTTTTACCCTTCATTCATTCGATGAATCATCATTACCATTTTCAAATCATCATAACACATCCGAAAATGGTATTTCCGAAAACGCCAAAAATATGCAATGATCAGTGCATACAGATAACTTATCTGTACGCACTGTAAATGTTCATTGCACATTTTTTTACTTCTTCGGAAATGTCATGTTCGACTATGTTATTTATGGTGATTTAAAAATGAGTCTCGGCCCGAAACTAGTCATCGAATGAGTAAAAAGTAAAAATTTGCAACTTGGACTCGTTCTTCCATTCTACTGGTAAAATGTTTTCCGAAGTGAGACAGCACTGACCTGCAATGCTTCACCTGCTTTAAGGGATTAAATATCTGTCTACCATAAAAGAGTAACAAATTAAAAACTTAACGGGCTGGCCGGAGTAGCCGAGCGGTTCTAGGCGCTACAGTCTGGAGCCGCGCGACAGCTGCGGTTGCAGCTTCGAATCCTGCCTCGAGCATGGATGTGTGTGATGTCTTTAGGTTAATTAGGTTTACGTAGTTCTAAGTTCTAGGAGACTGATGACCTTAGAAGTTAAGTCCCGTAGTGCTCAAAGCCATTTGAATCATTTTTTAAAAACTTAACAATTCATTCATAGCATTCAGTAAAAATACAAGGTAGCTGATCTTTTCCCAGTGTCTACATAACACGCCTTCATCTGGTTGTAACCCTCGCGCGATCCTCGATTTTTGGTTCAAATGGTTCAAATGGCTCTGAGCACTATGGGACTTAACTGCTGTGGTCATCAGTCCCCTAGAACTTAGAACTACTTAAACCTAACTAACCTAGGGACATCACACACATCCATCCGTAGCGGTCGCGCGGTTCCGGACTGAAGCGCTTAGAACCGCTCGGCTACTACGGCCGGCCTCGATTTTTGAGCGGAGTTTCTAAAACTTAGAATCGTTAGGCGAATACTAATGTCTTTTGGAATTCAACCACCCATCACTTTTCGAGAAAAGCAGCGAACGGTTGACGTTTGGTGTTTTCATTTTGTTTGCTTATTTAATTGTTTTGATTCTATGTATCACGAAACTAAGAGAGAAAAATTTTTTCAGTGTTTGTTCGATTTCTACTTTATTACAGGACGTAATAGGAACGATAAACCGACAATCGGTTACTTCAGAAACAGGTTAGTTTGAGCGCTTTTCAAATTCAGGTTAAACTGGAATGGAAAAAATTTATACAGCCGAAAACCGGTTGTTTCAGCGATACACGTCCACGTGCTCGATACAATTTGAAACGAAACTCGTCCGACCAGGCAACATGCTTCCAGCCATAAACAGTCCAATGGCCTTCGGCTCCGGAAGCCCATATCGATGACATTTCGCTGAATGATTCGCACGCTGACACTTGCTGCTGGCCCAGCATTGAAATCTGCAGCATTTTGCGGAAGAGTCGGACGTCTGTCACGTTGAACGATTCTCTTCAGTTCACGTCAGTCCCGTTCTTGCATGATCTTTTTCCTGCTGCAGCGATGTCGGAGATCTGACGTTTTACTGGAGTCCTCATATTGACAGTTGAAATGGTCGTACGGGAAAATCCGCACTTCATCACTACCTCGGAGATGCTGTGTCCCATCGCTCGTGCGCCGACTGTAGCACCACGTACAAACTCACTTAAATATTGATAATCTGCAATTGTAGCAGCAGTTACCGATCTAATACATGCGGCAGACACTTGTTACTTATACACTCCTGGAAATGGAAAAAAGAACACATTGACACCGGTGTGTCAGACCCACCATACTTGCTCCGGACACTGCAAGAGGGCTGTACAAGCAATGATCACACGCACGGCACAGCGGACACACCAGGAACCGCGGTGTTGGCCGTCGAATGGCGCTAGCTGCGCAGCATTTGTGCACCGCCGCCGTCAGTGTCAGCCAGTTTGCCGTGGCATACGGAGCTCCATCGCAGTCTTTAACACTGGTAGCATGCCGCGACAGCGTGGACGTGAACCGTATGTGCAGTTGACGGACTTTGAGCGAGGGCGTATAGTGGGCATGCGGGAGGCCGGGTGGACGTACCGCCGAATTGCTCAACACGTGGGGCGTGAGGTCTCCACAGTACATCGATGTTGTCGCCAGTGGTCGGCGGAAGGTGCACGTGCCCGTCGACCTGGGACCGGACCGCAGCGACGCACGGATGCACGCCAAGACCGTAGGATCCTACGCAGTGCCGTAGGGGACCGCACCGTCACTTCCCAGCAAATTAGGGACACTGTTGCTCCTGGGGTATCGGCGAGGACCATTCGCAACCGTCTCCATGAAGCTGGGCTACGGTCCCGCACACCGTTAGGCCGTCTTCCGCTCACGCCCCAACATCGTGCAGCCCGCCTCCAGTGGTGTCACGACAGGCGTGAATGGAGGGACGAATGGAGACGTGTCGTCTTCAGCGATGAGAGTCGCTTCTGCCTTGGTGCCAATGATGGTCGTATGCGTGTTTGGCGCCGTGCAGGTGAGCGCCACAATCAGGACTGCATACGACCGAGGCACACAGGGCCAACACCCGGCATGATGGTGTGGGGAGCGATCTCCTACACTGGCCGCACACCACTGGTGATCGTCGAGGGGACACTGAATAGTGCACGGTCCATCCAAACCGTCATCGAACCCATTGTTCTACCATTCCTAGACCGGCAAGGGAACTTGCTGTTCCAACAGGACAATGCACGTCTGCATGTATCCCGTGCCACCCAACGTGCTCTAGAAGGTGTAAGTCAACTACCCTGGCCAGCAAGATCTCCGGATCTGTCCCCCATTGAGCATGTTTGGGACTGGATGAAGCGTCGTCTCACGCGGTCTGCACGTCCAGCACGAACGCTGGTCCAACTGAGGCGCCAGGTGGAAATGGCATGGCAAACCGTTCCACAGGACTACATCCAGCATCTCTACGATCGTCTCCATGGGAGAATAGCAGCCTGCATTGCTTCGAAAGGTGGATATACACTGTACTAGTGCCGACATTGTGCATGCTCTGTTGCCTGTGTCTATGTGCCTGTGGTTCTGTCAGTGTGATCATGTGATGTATCTGACCCCAGGAATGTGTCAATAAAGTTTCCCCTTCCTGGGACAATGAATTCACGGTGTTCTTATTTCAATTTCCAGGAGTGTATAAGCGTTGCGACCGCAGCGCCGTATTCTGCCTGTTTGCATATCTCTGTATTTGAATACGCATGCCTATACTAGTGTCTTTGGCGCGTAAGTCTAAGACAACAGGTGTCTGGCGCACTTGTTAAATAAGTTACTACTGCTAGAATGGCAGTTTATCAAGATTTAAGTGAGTTTGAACGTCGTGTTATAGTCGGCCTACTTGCGTCTCCGAGGTAGCGATGGAGTGGAGATGTGTGCGTACGACAATTTCACAAGGATACCGTATCAGGAATCCGGTAAAACATCAAACGGAGCCGTGACCCATGTGGCCTTCCACAACAGAAATGGCGAGTGACCGTAGGAACTATTCGAGACGAACGATCGTCGTTTAACGACCGTGTCGGCAGACGGTGGAACGAACACAGCACTATTCAGAGCAATAGCGTTCTACGATTGTCGTTCCACGATCATTGTTGAATGATAATGGCAACAGTCGCAACGAGGAGAACGTACCTCAAGAACAATCGTTTACACACCGCGGGCAAGTCAATCTTCGCAACACGCTGTAATCGTCAGTTGAAAACTCAATACGACTCGAGGAAGTCGACAAAAGCGACGCCATCAGTATATTGTCATTCGGTGCGTGTTTTCGACACTCGCATCGTGGTCTGCGGTCTACTGACGGGAATCTAAACGCACCCGGGCATCTCGAGTTCCTCAGATGTGCTGCCGCCGCAGCTACTGGGGGACATAAGGCAACCAACGTTTCATCATCGTGAACCCCGCTTTCTCACTTCTGACGGCGGAGCCTCTGGAGAGAAAACTCGGAGAGCACTGGAACGGTCGTTCAGAAAACGCGAATCGGTCTGCTCACTCGCCAAACTTAACACTACTATCATTTCATCTGTGGCAAAAATTAAAACAAGCATTCTATTGGGAAACAGCGATCACTGCCAAAGGTAAGAAATGCCTTGCAACACGGGCCTGTGCTGGCGGTAACTCCTGATGTAACTCAACGTGCAGTATTATTTGTCGAAAATCATTTTATAGCAATTCTCGTTATCAACGTTTTGAGGACTTTGTATGACAGCCGTGACAATAAACAGACGACAGTATGTGAGAAAATGTTTTTTTGGAAATTTGTGGTAAGGTCTTATGGGACCAAACTGCAGAGATCATCGGTCCCTAAGACTACACACTACTTAATCTAACTTAAACTAACTTTCACTGCTGAAAATACACACTGCCATGTCCGAGGGAGTGTTCGAACCTCCGACGGGGGAGCCGCACGGACCGTGACAAGGCGTTCAAATGGTTCAAATGGCTCTGAGCACTATGGGACTCAACTGCTGTGGTCATTAGTCCCCTAGAACTTAGAACTACTTAAACCTAACTAACCTAAGAACATCACACACACCCATGCCCGAGGCAGGATTCGAACCTGCGACCGTAGCAGCATCGCGGCTCCGGACTGGAGCGCCTAGAACCGCACGGCCACCGAGGCCGGCTCCTGACAAGGCGCCCCAGACCGCGTGGCTACCCAGTGCGGCCCGTACGTGAGTTCGGGTTTGCTTACATTTGGTATAATAGGGCATACATTTGTGGAACCTGTACTCCTGACGATGGGCAGTGGTTTGCGGGTACGTATTCTGGTGAGTCACAGAGAATGTTAAGAATACATCGAGATATTGAAGCGACTGTGATTTTTTAAAATACGATGATATACTTTTTTTTTTAACGGCGTCCGAATGCGCTTGAACAGACGGGTACAGGGATATGGAGATTGTTGATTTTGGAGTTGAGCCGGCCGGAGTGGCCGTGCGGTTCTAGGCGCTACAGTCTGGAGCCCAGCGACTGCTACGGTCGCAGGTTCGAATCCTGCCTCGGGCATGGATGTGTGTGATGTCCTTAGGTTAGTTAGGTTTAAGTAGTTCTAAGTTCTAGGGGACTGATGGCCTTAGTAGTAAGTCCCATAGTGCTCAGAGCCATTTGAACCATTTTTGAAGTCGGCTGATAGGTATCTCAGCTTAAGGGAAGTCTCTCTAATCAAGAATTCACCTTTAGAAAAAGTCAGGTATCTACGTAATTAAGGAATTAGCACATTTCATCAAATATAAGAAGTAATAGGGTTAAAATTAGTGAAATGCATATAGATGTTGATACTGCCATTGCTGGAATATCAGAGCATCACTCAAATAATGTGAAAGTTCATAGGCGTCCTTTACCAGTTTACAGATTAGCTGGCTAGTTTTCAAGGAGCTCTTCTCGGAGGGGGGTCTGGACATGTACGTGAAAAACGGTATTCCATTTCAGTCTGTTAACACAGCAAAGCACTGCACCGTATTATGTCTACGAGTGTTCTGCTGAAGCAGTCGAATTTAGTGAAATTTAAGTTTTAATTACAGCTATTGATAGGTCCACTAACTCTGATTTTAGGACATTTTCGTTCCAGCTAAGAAGAGCTCTTGGTTCACTTTACAGAAAGCACCAAAAATTACAACGTGTACAACTTTGCTTCCGCCGTTTGCCGATAGGTGGCTACAACGGTAAGTAGCGGTCGAAAGAAACAGATCGTAGACGTCAGGCAGCTAGGTTGGACCTCGGTCAGCATAACCTCACGCAAACATTAGTCTATTTGTGCCTGCATCATAAAGTTGTTCTTGATTGAAAATGTCAGTTTAAGAGCCTAATTCTCGTCATTTGCGAGAGGCGTTACTGTTCTGTTTCAGTATGAAGAAAACAGCGGCTGAGTCTCATCGACTGGTCTCAAGTACGTCTGGGAGAGACGCTATTAGTGAAAGAAAGTGTCGTGAGTGGTTTCAACGGTTCAAGAAGGGCGATTTTAACGTCGTAGACCGGCATAGTGATGGAAGAGAGAATTTTTTCGAAGATGCAGAATTGGGAACATTGCTGAGTGAAGACTCACGTCATACTCAAGAGGAATTGGCACAATTAGTGGGAGTGACACAGCAAGCCATTTCAAAATGTCTCAAAGCTATGGACATGATTCAGAAAGAAGGAAGTTTGGTCCTGTGTGAGCTGAAACCAAGAGACGTTGAACGATGTTTGTGTGTTTGTGAACAGTTGCTTCAGAGGCAAAAACGGAAGGGATTTCTGCATCGCATTGTGACCGGGAACGAAAAATGGGTTCATTACGATACACCAAAGGCAAAAAATCATGTGCATATCACGGCCATGCTTCCACGTCGACGGCCAAACCGAATATTCACGGCTCCAAGACCATGCCCTGCATTTGGTGGCACCAGCTCGGCATCGTGTACTGTGAGGTTTTAAAACCAAGTGAAACAATGACAGGTGCTCGATATGGAACGCAATCAATGCGTTTGAGCAGAGCATTAAAAGACAAACGGCCTCAATACAGCCAGAGGCGCGATAAGGTGATTTTGCAGCACGACAACGCTCGACCCCACGTTGCAAAAGAGGTCAAAACGTACTTGGAAACGTTAAAATGGGAAGTCCTACCCCAGCCGCCGTATCCTCCAGACATTGCTCCCTCTGACTATCACCTGTTTAGATCAATGGCGCATGGCCTGGCTGACCAACACTTCCGGTCTCATGAAGAAGTCACAAACTGGATCGGTTCGTGGATCGCTTCAAAAGATGAAATATTTTCTTGACTGCCCGAAAGTGGGAGAAAGTAGTGGCCAGAGATGGAAAAAACTTTGAATGATAGATGTGTAACCAATTTGTTTCATGAAAGCCTCAAATGTTGGGGAAAAAACGGCGGAAGCCAAGTAGTACACCTTT